>NW_024609879.1:91866627-92261488 GCF_016920785.2 Ixodes scapularis | reverse complement strand
TATATTTACTGGACATCCATTCGTGGCTAAGCGCGGGACATAACATTGGCCTCTCCAAGTCTGCAGCAGGGGTGCCAAGATATCTTAAACCAGTGTGGGAATATTTACCATTTATTTACCACAAATAATTCCAAAATCGTCGCCAGGGATTTTTTTTTTTTTTTTTGGGGGGGGGGGGGGGGGAGGGGGGGGGGCTGAAGCTTCATAAGCCCCCCCTGCATGCTTGTTACCTTTTTGTCAAAATTAAGACGTTCCGTTTAGCGTTCCGTCTGCTTCCTCCTCCACGGCTGCTCTTACCCTCGCCCTACCTTCTTGAGGATTGCCTGCGTTCTATTTTTTGGTGGCCTCACCAGCATCTGAAGTGCATTAAAGTTAGCCTTGGGACAGGCTGAATTACGCCTGTGTAAAAATTTTATTTAAAGAAGAGCATTTTTTTTCAAAGGGGGGGGGGGGGGGGGGGGGGGGAGGGGTGGAAAACGGAAAGGGGGTAAGCACGCAGAAGGCATCTTTTCTCCATTAGATGTGCGGGATTTTGACATTTTTATTTTACCATATTTTATTGAAGGTTCGTTGTTTTATGTTCATTGCAGAACACATTAAATTGAAAGAGCAAATTAACTCGAGATAACAAATTAAATAGAGTTACTTTCTGAATATTTCGTACGCAGTTACCTTTTTACTGAGGTTTATAAACTATTCTGATCGTCAGCACCGGATACAATGTTGCGAGACTGCTGAGGCTTTCTGCAAAGCCCGAGCAATCATTCGACCGCAATGAGTCACTGCATCGCCTTCAAAACCTTAAATCGATTTTGTGTTCGCGTAAGCACCGAGTTCGAAATAACAGTTTGTGACTGTTTCGGATGAAGCTTACGACAATTATATTTTTGAGTACGATGTTTTATTCATTTGCAGCTAAATTCTTACAGAGTAAGACGACTCACCGGCTTTATTACCTACCCCATCCGCATACCGGTTGCTTTCCGTGAGCATTGCGAGGTCAAGATCATGCTTCATAGGATCATTTCTATAGGCTGATCGCCGAGTTTCAACCGTAAACTCGGAACACCCTCAACCACGATGAGGAGTCGTAGGGTCTCCACCTGAGCGCGAAGCCGGTCAGGTGACTTGGGTTTCGGCCCGGGTTCCTGCCATTGATGACCGTTCCCACTGGGCTTGGACGCTCAATGGGAGGGTGGAGACTCATTCTGAGTGGCTCGGGACACCTTTTAATGAAAATCAAAAATAAGAATTTTTTTATCAAACTCCATTCCTCCGTATTTAATACGTAGTGATGGGAAGAATCATCGGAGATTCAGATTCGGAAAATCCCGAACTTCTCGCGACGAATATTCGGCAGATTCGGAGATTCGTCGCTGGTTGCGACGGCGGCGTGAACCTTGTCGTAAACCTCGCGAATGCGGTCACTTGTGGTTTTTCTTTCTTGGGTACTGTTACTGCATATAACCAGATTTACTGTCGTTTATTTCAACGTATTGTATATGTGCTGTACTGTCATTCTAAACCCTGGCACGCGCCCATGTCCAGCTGAGCTGATCGGTGTGGTTGACGTAGGCCTAACCAAGGTACGTCTCGGTTTTTGTGCGGTTTCGCGGAGATCGATAGAATGTAGCGAAATGCTCTGTATTACCAGATGTCGGCATTTTAGGTCGCCCTCACTCACCCTCACCCTAACAGACACACTCACCCTCACAGCTACACTCACCTTCAGCCCCTCACTCATCCTCACCCTCACCCTCACAGTCACACTCACCTTCAGCCCTTCACTCACCCTTACTGAGCCTCACGGCCCTCACGCCCCTCACGGCCCTCACGGCCCTCACCGCCCTCACGGCCCTCACGCCCCTCACTCACTCATGGCCCTCACGCCACTCACGGCCCTCACGGCCCTCACCGCCCTCACGGCCCTCACCGCCCTCACGCCACTCACGGCCCTCACCGCCCTCACCGCCCTCACGGCCCTCACGCCACTCACCGCCCTCATGCCACTCATCACCCTCACGCCACTCATCACCCTCACGCCACTCACCGCCCTCACGCCACTCACCGCCCTCACGCGCCTCACCGCCCTTGCGGCCCTCACACCCCTCACGCTCCTCACGCCCCTCACGCACTGAGGGCCTTCACGCCACTCAGGCCAGCTTCAGATGGGGCAATTTCGCCCAGAAACTTTACGTCGCAACACTAGCAACACGGGCCGCCCGCGATCACACGCAGCAACCAATTGCTGCAATCTGCCATCGTCATCATAAAATTTTATTTTTCTTGCACTATTTAGACACAATTACGCGTTATAAACCTGTTTTTATGCATTTAAATCTCGTTAAGAATACTAATGCACCTTTCTGAAGCAGTTTATTTAAAAAAAAAAAAAACGATCGATCTCAAACCAGAACCAAGTCTTTCGGTGTCATCATCGCCGGCACGAGGTATCACGTGAAAATTTTGCGTCCCTGATTGGATGCAGCCGCTTTAAACGTATTCGAATTGCTCCGAGTTGCTTGCTTATTTCGAGCCGGACCCGATCTCTGCAATTCGTGTCGATCTAAGGAAAGCTAGAGAACAACCCGCTATTAACACCAAAATTGCTGAGAAAGATGCTCGATCTGAAGGGGGCCTCACGCACTCATGGCCCTCACACACCTCATGCACTCACCGCCCTCACGGCCCTCACGCCTCTCATGTTACTCACTGCCCTCACGCACTCATGGCCCTCACACCCCTCACGCACTCACCGCCCTCACACCACTCACGCACTCATGGCCCTCACGCCACTCACCGCCCTCACGCCCCTCACGCACTCATGGCCCTCATACCCCTCACTGCCCTCATGGCCCTCACGGCCCTCACCGCCCTCACGGCCCTCACGGCCCTCACCGCCCTCACGGCCCTCACTCACCCTCACTCACCCTCACACTCATGAATTGTCCTGGTTCAGAAATTCACTCACCCTCACCTCACCTGTGAAGACGAGGGTGAGTGAGGGTGAGTGAGGGCCCTCATGAGTGAGGTTTGCCGAGGTATGTGTATTACACACAATGTGGCGCAACGCACAATAAATATATATTCAGGCAAGGAAATGATTCATCTCCTTCTCCAGAGCTGCGTATGTCTGCGAGATGAATGTTGCTCGTCTTAACTTCGACCGCGTGGCGTTTGTCCGTTTTCGGCAGGAAATCGGCCGTGCAACGTTACGCGTTGCATTTGATGAAAAAGAAACACAACACAGGGGGTGTCCAACGCAACTTTATTGTTCGGAAACTGTAACTAAATCGGATATCATTAACCAGAAAGGTAGAAATGCAGTACAGGAGGCTAATAGGAGTTTGAGAATGTTTCCCGTGTTCCGATAATGATACCTCAGTGGACACACGTTGGAGATAATCAAGTCGAACATACTCACATCCGCGGTGTTAAGGGCACGAAATGTGTCTGTACCGAACAGCACGTACGGCATCGATCTCTTGCGGCGATGAAAACGTGCGAAAAAAAAAACAACAACCGCATCTCCACTTGGTGAATGATGTTGATTGGGGCGAAGCTCTGGTGGTGCTTGTCTGCGTAGACGGTGAGCTGCAGCATGCCGAGCCTTTCGTTCGTTTTCATCCATGTCAGAAAGAGAATGTGTGGTATGGAACGTGGTTATTAGAACACTGTAGTGGTTATATACGCATTTGAGCATTTGACCGCAGCGTGACATGGATGTAAACGAACGAAAGGCTCGGCATGCTGCGGCTCAGCGTCTACGCAGACAAGCACCACCAGAGCTTCGCCCAATCAACATCATTTACCACGTGGAGGTGCGGTTGTTTTTTATTACTATGATATTATATTATAACATTATTTTATGCACTTTTTAGAATTTAGTGAATTTAATATCGCGAAAAGTTGAAACACTCATCAACGTGATCTGGCAACCATGGCAACGCTCCGAATCTTTCCGAGCTTTTACGATTCGCTGGAGATTCGGCTATTCTTCCGAATCTTTCCAAATGTCGATTCGGATAAAGATTCATCCCATCACTAGTAATACTGGAGCGCTGGGCTCCTATGTGCGCTCGCGAATTGAACACGTCGTTCAAGCATCCATAGCACGTTCTTGAAGCTACTGCACTGAATTTGAAAGTACGTTGGTGAACTGGTTGGTATCCTTTTCCTTACAGTGGATATGCTGCCATCAGGCGCTCCGCTACAATTTTTTGTTGGCTCGGTTCAAGTTGGATCGACACAGATGAGTAACAGTAGATATAACTAGTGGGGGGATCGGTGGCCGAGTGGTCTAGCGCACACCAGCTCGGAGCACGCGGAGCGAAAGCTCGCGCTGCAGAACCCAGGGATCCTGGGTTCGAGCCCCACCCCTGCCCGTTTCGATCTGGATGAGCATCGTACCGGCGTGCGGTCGTGTATCACTACTGCGTGACGCACGTTAAAGACCCCAGGCTAGCGGTTTGTACCGCACTGGCTAAATTTCTCATCTACAGCTGGGAGACTCGTCGCCCCTGTGAGGCAGACCAAGTTCTAGGCTGTATAAACACACACACAACCCAATTTTTTAGATATAACTAGTCATTTTTTTATGCACGTGGCAGACGTAATGAAAGGCCAACCAGGAATTTTTGCTGTTGCCGTGAAAAGATACCAATGGGTCTTATTATCACCAATCACTTACCTTATCCCCCTGAGGCCCCCCCGCGGTGAATAAAGAGATTGTAAGCGGTACAGCTGAGGCGCGATGCTGGACGCGTATTGTTCCCGGACCCACTGAAGACGACGACGGTGCGCACTGCGCACGCATACGGCACGTGGTGGACCAGAGCCACCTATACTTCGTTTCAGCTTCGGTCCAGACGCAGCCAAAGCTACAAGTGCGAGCTCCGGGCTTTCAGCATCCCTGCCAAGCACGCGCACTCGTGCAGTGTAAGCACTGTTCTGGGCCACATGCTCGCGCTTGTAGCATCGGCTGCGTCTGGACCGAAGCTGAGCGGAGTATAGATAAGCGGAAGGCCTTCGCACCGTTATCGCAATCAGATCGATCGAGGCCTCAGAAAAAAAAAAAATTGGGTTGTGTGTGTGTTTATACAGCCTAGAACTTGGTCTGCCTCACAGGGGCGACGAGTCTCCCAGCTGTAGATGAGGAATTTAGCCAGTGCGGTACAGCCGCAAGCCTGGGGTCTTTAACGTGCACCACGCAGTAGTGATACACGACCGCACGCCGGTACGATGCTCATCCAGATCGAAACGGGCAGGGGTGGGGCTCGAACCCAGGATCCCTGGGTTCTGCAGCGCGAGCTTTCGCTCCACGTGCTCCGAGCTGGTGTGCGCTAGACCACTCGGCCACCGATCCCCTTTCGAGGCCTCAGATTGGGCCCGAGTGCTGTGTCAGTGTTCGTCTGGGGATTGCGTCCAATCGGCGCCGAGTTAGCGCGATCCGACTGTGATGACGTCTCATGAAGAGAGAGGAGGCGATGCGGAGGCTTTATTCTAGGCAGTGTTGAGCATAGAGATCATACATACTAACTCTAGAGGAAAAGGTCCGCCATTTTCCCATACATTCTGGCTGCCGCAAGCGGCGGATCATGCAGGCAGACCCTCGGGGTCCCAAACACGGTTACATCATCAGAGCAGTTTCGTGAACTTCAACAATCCCCGAACTTACCGGTGGAAAGATATTCGCGTTCCTTTCGAAGCTTTCTTTTTGCATAGCGCGCAGATGTACGGCCTCGCGTTAACGCTAAAAAAAAGTGGGTTGTGTGTGTGTTTATACAGCCTAGAACTTGGTCTGCCTCACAGGGGCGACGAGTCTCCCAGCTGTACTATGAGCAATTTAGCCAGTGCGGCACAACCGCTAGCCTGGGGTCTTTAACGTGCATCACGCAGTAGTGATACGCGACCGCACGCCGGTACGATGCTCATCCAGATCGAAACGGGCAGGGGTGGGGCTCGAACCCAGGATCCCTGGGTTCTGCAGCGCGAGCTTTCGCTCCACGTGCTCCGAGCTGGTGTGCGCTAGACCACTCGGCCACCGATCCTTTTTTCTTTATTGCCGTTTTTTTTTTTTTTTTTTACATTGTCAAATAGGCAGGCATATCGCTCAAACCATAGGAAGCAGGGCAAAGCTAAACTAAACCAGTCCGAAGTGACTGGCGTCGGAGGCTAAAATTGTTTCATGGACAAAAGTGCCTCAATGCGCGGAAGCCACTCAGGCTCGCACTTCTGTGCTCTGTTGACTTCAACTAACAAAGATACACTTTCACGAAAATATTCCCGCGCCTCCCGTACATTATTGTCAGCGTTGTGTACAGCCATTCGGGACTTCCATGATACTGTGCAGACCCAACAGCATAACCAGGTCAAAGGGAAAACCTTCCTCGTTTTTAACCGATAGATAACGGATTCCATGCGCATCCAGGGGGAGGCCCTTCTTCAGAATACGTTGGAGGACGTCCCAGAAGAAGACCCCATCCCAGCACTCAAGAAACACGTGTTCGACCGTCTCTGGCTTCTTGCATAAAAAGCAGTGATCCCCCCACGGTACAAAAAGTCCCCTCTCGTTTAGCCATGTCTTGACCGACAGTGTACCTGAATGTAATGTAAAGAAGAAAGTCTTGGTGCCTGCGGGCACCACCATACGCTTAACGCACTTCAAGACATCTTGTCCTGGGCCTGCACAGTATAAGGCTCTGTATAGAGGTACAGGAAACACAGTATCGCACACAGCCTTATACAATCTTTTCCGAGGAACCTCACTCAAATACTCAGCTGAAAAACGAGATAACAGAAATTTACATGAGGCAACGACTTCCTTTAAATATCCATGAATACCACCGGACATCGATGACGTGGAAACAATCAACTCAGGCAACCTGCTTGCAACTCTCACTTGACAAACGGTGCGCAAAAAGGGGTCACTCATGTCCCGAAAATACATGAACCGATTAACAACCTGACGTAAAAACAAATGCGTCAAACTAAGCCCCCCATTGCGTACGCGCCGGAAAAGATTCGTCCTACTCGATCGCTCCCACGTGGAACCCCAAATAAACACTGCAAATACCCGGTGCAATTTCTGCACATTTACCCGCGAACAATGCAAAACTTGTAGAACGTACCACAGTTTGCTGACAAAAAACAAATTGCAAACTGTGGCCCGTGCAAAAATAGACAGATCATACCTCCGACTTTTTTCTACTCTTTCGCGAAGCTCCATTACCTGCCGTCGCCAATAGGGTTCGCTATCGCGATAATTGTCTAGAGGCACTCCCAAATATTTTACGGGGGTGGTCACCCACTGCATGTTGGCAAACGAACTAGGAGTAGAGCTCCACTCTCCATGCCAAAATCCCAGGCACTTGGCCCAGTTAACAGAGCTGCCACTGACTTCGCAATAACGTTTAAGCGTGTGAACGACTTGAACAATACTCTCGCGGTTGGAACAAAACACTGCAATATCATCAGCATACGCTAACACTTTAACTTCGGTCGCATGAAGCTGAAAACCACTGATAGTACTGTTTTTAAAAATACTAATGCAAAGGGATTCTATGTAAATGCAAAAAAGAAGTGGTGACAAAGGACACCCTTGGCGGACGGATCGATTCACTTTTATACGTTTTCCAACCGACTTGTTCACCATAAGTCTCGTCGAGCAACCGTTGTACGCCATGCTGACACCTTCACGGATAACAGCGCCGACGTTTACATGATCGAGAATGGTTAAAAGCAGGTCGTGAGGCACGCGATCAAAAGCCTTTTCCAAATCTACCTGGAGCATCGCAACGCAAGTACGCATTGCGTCGCAACACTCCATAACACTGCGTGCTTTGTGGATGTTGGTGCAAATAGTCCTTCCTTTAATGCCGCAAGTTTGATGGGGCCCCACTATTTCCGATATTACAGATTGCAATCTCCTTGCTAAGATTTTCATTAGAATTTTGTAGTCGACATTAGTCAGACTGATCGGCCGATACGCTGTGACGTGCTGCAACTTAACTGCGTCATCTGTTTTGGGAATTAACACTGTGTGCGACGACATAAAAGATGGAGGCAACATATTCAAATCATATGCTTCATTGAATACCTTGGCTAGGACTGCGGCAATCTCGTGCTTCTGAGTCTTATAAAAAACTGCTCTTAGGCCGTCTGGGCCAGGGGACTTTCCCGGGTTTAGGGCTTCTATTGCAAAGACCACTTCCTCTACGCTGATGGTCGATTCTAGTAATTCTTTCGTTTCGTCATCTATGCGCGGCATGAAACCCAAAAATTCATCTTTAAAAAGCTGGACATCTACTGGACAGGACGCAAATAATCTACTGTAATACTCGAAAAATGCGAGTTCGATTTCTTCCTTATCGGTCGTAAGTGATCCGTTCCTCTCTACCCCCGTTATCTCGTTACGCCGAGCATATCTTTTCTCGAGGCTCAGCGCACGCTTAGTTGGCGCTTCGCCTGTTGACCATCTTTCGGCTCTGGCTCTAACAATCGCCCCACAATATCGTTCCCGATCTAGAATCTCGAGTTTATCTTTCACAAAAGAAATATCGTCTTTGTATGCCCCAGGCATTTTAGTCTCTTCCTTTAGCAGTATCCGCAAATTATTACGCAATAACATTTCGTTGCTCCTTTCAGTGCTTTTAAGTACGCCTGCCCGCTCTAACGCTTTCATTTTTATTTCCTGCTTAAAAAGCTCCCATCTTACACCATACCCTAATTTTTTTTCTGACTCTCCAGTGTTTCAACCGCGGCCTGCACTTCGGCAGTGAAAACGTCCTCCTCCAACAGTTTCGCGTTCAATTTCCATAATTCCCAGCTGAAGACTTTCCTGGCTTGGGATTTACTACGCATACAAAAGGAAACTAGACAGTGATCACTAAAGGAAACAGGGTGCACGCGATATTCAAAACATAATGGTATCAAATCTAAAGAAACGTACGCTCGATCTAGACGGGCGTGACTCGACCCTTGGAAATGGGTGTACTGGATGTCGCGGCCATTCCTCAAACATTCCCCGACGTCATCAAAGCCGGACTCGTTGATTAACCTCAGAAGGCTTTCGGTGCTTAAATCGCGATAGGGCGTTGAGCTGGACTTGTCCCCAGCAGAGCAGACGCAATTGAAATCGCCAAGAAAAATAATAAGGCGATCACTTTTGCAATACTGATGCATGAAATCAAAAAGCTCCCGCCGCTCATCAACCCTATTGGAGGGGTACACACAAATGACCCTCCAATCATACGATGAAAGAGAAAAATCACATACAACAAAGCGCCCTGAATCAAACGTCGTCACCGCCTCGACTGTTGCACCCAAACTCTGGCGCACTAACAACAAACAGCCCGCTGACGACCCAACCGCGTGACTAACACACACTTCGTAACGCGCCGAAAAAGGTCTAACCATGAAGTTGGTCTGGTCCTCACTCTCGACCTTGGTCTCCTGCACAGCGATGATGTCGAGGTCCTGTTCGACTGCTAGACGGCAGAGTTGCCTCTGCCTCCTGCGATCTGAGAGGCCTCGGACATTAAGGGTCGCTACTCGGACAGGACTTTGTAAGGAGACCATAGGTTAGTGAGGACCAACCCGCCTACACTGCCGTTCACTGCGACAGTTTGTCGCGCGGTCCTCCTCGGTCTGCGCCGGACCGCTGGTGGCCATCCACTCCGCTCCCGCCCGACACCATTCTCCACCTGCGCTCGAGCTGACGCAGCCGAAGTTCCTGACCAGTCGTGTCAGGAACTTCGAGCCTACGCTTCGAGCCTACGCTTCGCAGAGCCCAGCTCGACGTCCATCTCTGGCGTGATGGAGACCTCGTCTGGCAATGGCGAAGCACCAGCTGCCCCGCCGGCGCTCCCTGTTGGAGGTACCGTCGAGCGCTCGACTGCAGGTGGATCTGCATGAGCCGTAGTCGACGGCTTGTCCGGCAGTACGGTGTTGTTCACTTCGGGGGAGGTGCCGGAAGCGTCGTCGCTCTTGGCTTGTTCGGCCTGGGTTTTCACGGGCGCGGCCGCTCTCTCCGCCTCTTCCTCGTCCATCATGTCGTCGACGTGGTCTTCGTTGACTCCTCGTCCCACGGCTCGGGCGTAGGAGCGGACACAGTCGTCACGCTCGTGGCCATAGGCGCGGCACTCGGAGCACCTGGGAGCCCGGCAGTCTTGACGTATATGCCCCGTCCTACGGCACCGGAGGCATACTGGGGCCCTCCCAGGGACGACGACCAATACCAAGCCGCCTCCTAAGCGCAGCTGATGGGGGAGGCGGTCAAGGTTGACACCCTCCCGGAGTACCAGCCGCACTATCCGGGTGGTAGACTCGGCTCCCTCGAAGCCCGGCACCTTCCAGCGATCGGACGCGACGTCCTTCACCTCGTCGTACTCCGAGAAAGCCTTGCGAATGGTGTCGTTCGACACGTCGAACGCCACCCAGTGCAGCTTGATGCGCACCTCTTGCCTGGAGGGGTCCACGACGATGCAGGTGCGTCCTTTGACAGCGAGCCGCCCTGCGTTCACCAGCTTGAGCTTGGCCGCGTCGGTCCTCAGGTCAAGCAGTCAGACATGGGACATCTGGTACGCCCCAATTCCGGCTACCTCCCTGAGGACCCCCAGTTCGTCGAGCGGTTGCCGGAAATCCTCAATCCTGTATGGCCTCCCGGCCATGTCGCAGTGAAGGACGACCGCTTTCTTCATTGAATCACCTGATGGAAGCTGGGGCAACAAAAACCTGTACTCACCTGAGCCGGGAAAAACAGTATCACCGCGGCCGGCGAGGGCCGTTATCGCCGCTCCTTCGGAGCTCATGATTTCACCTCCGTGCGCTCGCGCGTTCGAAAATGGAATCTCTCGGCCACCGATCCCCCCGGTTAACGCTAAACTAAACCATATTGAGGAGTTTCAGCGACGGTGTCACCGCCCTGGCGGCCGGTCGCCGAAGGAGAACGAGGGGGATAGTTTCGCTGGGCGTTGGCTTTCTGTACGTGCGTTGGCCGCGAACGTAGGCTTATAAACTTCGGCAGCAAGAATATTACGCGGCTCTAGTGTTTCGGTACGAGCAACAGAGGTGACACGATCTGCTACGACTCGCTACGATCACCCGCCGCAGCGATGCAGGCGTCGAAGGAGCGCAACCTGTGTACTACGCAGTCAGTTGCCGTCGCCCGACGCAGGTCGTTTGGCATTCAGGGCTTTCCGCCACGGGTTCTTCGCTTGTACTTGGAACCAAGTATTATTTCCTGTGCTTGTGTATGTGCTCAGCAGTTCTTCAGACTCAACAGCGACTCAAAGTTGACGGCGGAAGGGCTTGCAGCAACGCTTTCGGTTGGTGCATGGGTGCGACGACTACACGGATAAATTTTAAGATTGCTGCCAGTAAGGTGGGCCATAGTCGCTTTATGTTGACACGACTTTGAGTGTAAGTACTCCGTGCAAAGGTAAATCTATCGCGTTTCTAATCCTCCTTTGTTTTTGTTGTCTTTAGCACGCACGACCGACTGCTAAGCAAATGCTTCTGTACCGATCACGGAGTGAATGTCTTCGGCCTTACATTGCGGAACGCCCAACAGAAAGTCATATTCGTTCAGCGAGAAAACTTCCCTTTCGAGTGACCTTCTGATTGATAATTTCTCCCGTACTTAAGTGCTTTAATCAACACGATCGTTCGATTAAGTTTGCTTCCCTAGTAGGGACATTTTTGTGCCACATGCGGCACTAATGCTTGGCAGTGGGCACCATGTATGCCACTGGTGGTTTTGTGAATTGGTTTACTTCCAAAGCTAACAGTGTGACAGGTGGGACCATTCAATTTGCTAAAAATGTGATGATATGGGAATTTCGTTGCATAACTAGCGTTTTACGTTTAAGATTAATAAGAAACATGCTCGTGTGATGATGCATGTCTACAGCATAAGCTTTGCAGATCCAGAATGGATGTGCTATAGGCTACAGCCTCAAGATTTTTAATGGACCAAATTGGTGATTACACGGCAATAAATATTGTGGTGAAAAACTGCCCATTGACTCGGTGAGTTTTGATTGTGACCATTGGCGTGCTGTTGGCAAATTAGATAATGGCACACCTTTTCCCTGACCATCTGGCTTCAAGGGGCATTGCATCTAGATGTGCTTAAATATCTTTATTTCAAGGTTCAGTGGACCCCTCTGCATCATTACGGGAAGGCAGTCTCAAGCCACAACAAACAGCAGTGAATATACAATGCATAATAACAGGCACCAGTGTCCAGGCGTATAAGTCCGCAGAAGCCAATTTGAGCCTAAAAATGTTTCTGTTTTGTTTAGAGTTTGCATTTGGTGTATAATTCGCAGGGCCCGATTTCCGCGCCCAGTGCATTGTCCGCCAAGCTGGTGCTTTGTGTCTTCGTGCTTTTTTTCCTGGGTGGCATTTTCTTCAGAAGTTCTTCGGTGAACGCTATTGAGCCTTAAGAACTGCTTTTGAGGCCCATATCGCCACAGATCACACACAAGCACAGAAAATAACACTCGGTGCCAAGTACAAACGAAGCACCTGGGCAGAAAGCCGTGAATGCCAAACGAGCAGCGTTGGGCAACGGCGACTGACTGCGTTGCGCCCCTTCGACGCCTGCATCGCTGCGGTGGGTGGTCGTAGCTAGTCGTAGCGAGGTGATCTTCACTTCAAGCAAGAAATCTTGCCATACCATAGTCAAGATATGTGTGGAAGTGTTCGACGACGTGGGCTCTCTCACGTTGGTGCAGTTATCAAGAAAGGTACATATCAAGAATGTTGCATGTTTGAGGCTGAAACTATAACACATACTTATATAAACCTAAATTTATTGGTCTGCGGCTACAAACATTTTCGTTGACGTTGCTTAGATGATGTAACCGTTCAGGCCTCGCATTAAATGGTGTTGCGAACTCTTCAGTTGTGTATGAAAACCTATTTTGCCCTAATAAAAGACATTTTCAAAAGGACATGTGTCTTCCACTGATACATATCTTCCATTTTACAATACAGAGGCAAACAGAAAAACTGCGTACATCTACCACTTAGCATAAGCACCTTTGGCATTCATTCTTGAGCACACTCAAATATCAGCTTAGTTTGCTCTTGATTTAGAAGCTTTGCCCTGTTCTGTAAAAAGAAAACAGTTAAAAAAGCTTTACCTTCGTTCTCCTTCTCGCATTTAATACAGACATGTTTGTCAGCAGATATCACCGTGGCACATATAACTCGAATGACCGATGAGACTATTGCTATTACAATAAAGCTTTCCACAAGAGCCAAAACGAGGCTTGTAGGGGTGCACAAGCACATCGAAATGAGATTGGCGCTTTCGTTGCTTGTTTACATTATGCGTAAAAACAGGACGATCGGCGACCAGCTGATCGCAATATAACACCAAGGATACCGATGTTTCGATACACAGAACGCAGGATAAAGACCTCAATCGTCCCTTGTTTGCTGTAGTTGTCATTCTTTCCATCCAACCGCTTTTTAGCACAATTAACTAGAACCGAAGAGTTCGCCACACCTTTTAATGCGAGGCCTGAATGGTTACATCATCTAAGCAACGTCAACGAAAATGTTTGTAGCCGCAGACCGATAAGTTTAGTCTTAGATATAGTACTATCGGAAACAATATGAGCGTGAACGCGCCTCCGCTTGTCGCCGCGGAGGCGCGGTCGCGCTCATATTGTTTCCGATAGTATATACGCGTCATAGTTTCAACGCGCGAACATTGTTGATATGTACCTTTCTTTGGACCCGCGTACATTCGGTTCAACTTGATGACAGCTGCACCAGCGTGAGAGCTCACGTCGAACACTTGCACACATATCTTGACTATGGCAAGATTTCTTGCCTTCGATTGGCTTGAACACTTCATCTGTAGCATCACGGTAGGTCTTGGTTGAAACGATCATCGTCTCGCACACGACACGCTTTGTTTAATTTATACGCTACCGGTCTACGGGCGTCGCAAATCTATCCCCCTCTTGTCCGCCATGTTGGATCGATCGGAGCGCCCCCTATATTCGCTGAAACTCCTCAATACCCGGCTTCGTCGGTGGGGCGCGGGTGGGCGCGGTTGAGGAATACGAAACTGCGCAACCACCAGATTTCCGAGATTTCGACAGAAGGGAAATTAATGCAGCATAATGACTTTATTGCTTTTTATAAGCGTTAGAATAGCTCAGAATTTAGTTGACAACGTTACATTATCACTGTTTATATTGCTGAGAGTTTTCACCCTTCGCGTTTACCATGGCAACGTTGCTTTCTTTCTCTCGTGTTCTGTCGCTCTCTTTTGCGATCGTTCACTCGGGACCCCGGGTGTCGGCGCACGGGATTTGCCACTCCTCCTCACCCACCTTTACCCCCCTGGTGTTGAGTAGACACACTTCAAAACCTGATCATGGACGTCACCCAGTAAATTAAAGGAAAAAGACGACGAAGTGATCTGAGCCGGAACGCAAAAGCTTCTATCTCTGGAATTTGCTATCCTACGTGACTTCGTTGGTCCCTTGGACTTTGGGGTCTACTCGGACGGCAGGAGCTAGGGCAGCTCCCTGCACAGCAAGACAAGGGATGCATGCTGGCATGTCTCTTTCCGAAAACGATATATCCATCACGGCAGCACAACACCAGGCCAGCAGCGCGCTCGATGAATCCCAGGACTGCAGTCGATCTGTCTGCTCAGAGACCGCCAACATGGAGAGCGAAGATTCCGGAGGCGAATGGCGCAGATCCGGCAGAAAGCGCTGTCGTCCAAAGAACAGCGACTCGTCTCCAGACATTCAGCAACAACCAAAGAAACAAGATAACACCACCCTCACCGTCATCTTCGTTCCTGTGAAAGAGGAGACCAGACTTACAGCGCTCAACAGCCTGAAAATTTCCGAAGCCCTCGAGAAGCTCTGCCAAGAGTGCATCATCCAAGTGCGCCCCAACGATCGGCTGAACCTGATCGCTGTTGATGTTCGCAACGGGCAGGCAGCGAAAACTCTACTGAACACTGCAATGCTCTGCGGTGTTCCAGTAAGAGCCTACTCCCCAGTGTCAGGGCCCATTTCGTATGGTGTCATCCAAGGCGTCGACGCTGAAATCACAGAAGACGAGATTGCGCGCAATCTTCGCGCTGATGACACATGCTGCAAGATTGCCAACGTTCGGAGACTTGGACGCTCCCGCGTCGTGAAAGTCGCCTTCACCAGGACTAAGCTGCCAAGCTACGTGCTTCTAGGGCACGTTCGCTATCCAGTCTCACCGTTCACAGACAGACCGTTACAATGTCACAATTGTAACGGATTTGGCCATAAGAAAATCGCCTGCCAACGTCCGAAGGCCTGCTGCCGTTGTGGGCAACACCATGACGGGACGGGTGCTGAATGTCAGTCCACGACAGTGAAATGCGCCAAATGCAGTGGAAAGCACCAAGCCACATCACATGACTGTCCAAAATGGATTAAAGAGCGTGACATTATAGTGTACTCCAAGAAGAATTCAGTGGGATTCCGCGAAGCGAAGTCAGCCTTAGATCCCCAAAAGAGACAAAAAACTGGCACCGCTGAGATCATAATGCAAGACGAATCAGAGCCAACGATCTCTAAAGCAGGCGCCAAAAGTATACGCTTCTGTCGTCGCTGAGGACTGTCAGAAAAAAATCGTTATCAACCAAGTTCCACCGAATGATGTCCCAAGTGATGAAAGGCCAACGTCGTCCACGCAGCAACCTTCCTCGCAGGCGCTTCCAAGGCGTCAGGCAACAAAACGAAGCACTGAAAGGAAAGAAAGCGACGAGGCTTCAGGTATACCCATCGCAACAACGCCCGCCTGGGTCTTCATTATCAAGGCAGTTGCAAACATATCCCTGGCAATATTGTCTAAATTTGAAGCCTCGTGGGCCCGGGCAATTGCTACAATTTTGCAGGCAATGCTTCCCTTTCTGGGGGCATGCTAAGGGGGACCAAGTAACGCCAATGCGCGACACCGTGGGCAGAAGAGCCTGAACAGACAAAGAGCTCCATTATCTCGCCAAAAGAATAGCACTCGTCAACAAAGGCGCAGTCCAGTGTTTCCTTCCATCCTTCAATGGAACGTAAATGGGCTGCGCACGCGCCTACCAGGGATGCGCGAATCTTTAAAAACTGAGCGTGCTGACGTCCTGGCTCTTCAAGAAACGAATGTCGTATCTGGAGAAGAGCGCCTTTCTCCTTATGTGTTCTACCACAGTGCCCCCATAAATCCAAATGATAGGTCACGAGTGGCGGTACTTGTACGTGACGATGTATATCATAACCCCATAGACCTTTCGGACTTGAATTCGGCCATGGAGGAGTACTCCGGCGTAATTGTTAGAATAAAAGGATGCGAAACAACGATTGTTTCAGCTTACATCACGCCACACGGAGTCTGGAACACAAAAGTGCTGGAAGAGATTAAAAAGAGAAGCCGCGGTCAGCTTATCATCTGCGGAGATTTTAATGCTCACAACGAGGCTTGGGGTGGTAGACGAACGGACGCCAGAGGAAGACAGCTAGAGGCTACCATGGCAGAGATTCAACTTCGAGCTCTAAACGATGGGTCCCGTAGGAAGGGGCTCAGCCCCACTACTATCGACTTAACTTTGGTGTCCTCCGAAATATTTGGGTTATGGACGGCTCGACCCGACACAGAAGGAAGTGACCAACTACAAGCCCCAAAAACGTAAAAACCTGTAAGGTGACGAACTGGGATTTATTTCGTCAGTATGTTGCTACCGCCATTGAGAGTGGCAACTATGAAGATCTAACATCTTGTATTGCGGAGTGCCTGCGACTTGCCACGCGCTCCGTCACGGTGCCCGTTACATGCCCTGCACCTGACTTGGAATGGCTAAATCTCCGCGCAGCCCGAAGACAGGCACAGCGAAGGGCACTTAGCACGGACGCCTCATGGGACTGGACGCGCTACAACCGGATCGACGCTAAATTTAGACGACATACAAAAAAACTTCAAAGATGGCAATGGAGACACGGATGCGCATCGCTCGGCGGTGCTGGTGGTGGTAGACGTGCTTGGAGACTCGCTCGAGCCCTCGGCGGCGCGAAACTTCCGCGTCATCCTATTGCAGCTCTTGCAATCGAGTCCGGTTGGCCCATGACAGTGGTGGCGGAGGTATTGGCGGACGAATTTTCGCGGCAGTCATCCACTCCGTTACAGTACCGGGAACAGTTAGGACGACTACCTTCAGTTCCACTCACCGAAGATCAAAATAACGAGGCAATGTTGGCGAGCCAATCCGATTTCACTCTGGCGGAGCTCACTGTAGCCCTTCACAAGTGTAACAAAAAGAGTGCTCCAGGACCGGATGGTATAACCTACCAAGCGCTCCGAAACGTCGATCCTGCCTACCACCTTGATGTTCTTGAAAAACTGAACCTCGTATGGACAACCGGCATAATTCCTGACGCATGCGGAAGGAGTCAACTATCATCCCAATACTCAAACAAGGAAAACCTGCCGCGCTGCCGTCGTCTTACAGACCAGTGTCACTGACAAGTTGTGTAGGCAAACTACTTGAATGGATGGTCCTTCGACGTCTCACCTGGTTATTGGATAGGATGAAAGCGTTTCCACCAGAACTAGCAGGCTTTCGAGCAAAAAGGTGCACCGGCGATGCCATTGGAGATATTGCGTCAACCCTCGAGGAGGCAAAAGCAACAGGGAAGATGGTACACTGTGTGTTTTTAGACATAAGTCGTGCATTTGACACTCTCCCTCACTTCACCATCATCCACCGGCTGAAGCAACTCGGAATTGGTGGACGGATTCTTTCCTTTATCAAGGCGTTCCTTTCTGGACGAACCATCCGCGTCAAAGTGCCTGAAGCTGTCAGCTCACCACGTCCAACAGACCGAGGAGTTCCTCAAGGCAGCGTGTTGAGCCCCATGCTTTTCAACATAGCGATGGCTACCCTCCCTGGTTGCTTACCAACAGGACACTCCAATCTCCGTACAAGAATGGCCATATACGCGGATGATGTTGCAATTTGGTGCGTCGGACCCTCGAAGAACGCGATCGCAATTCTCAATCGCCTTCAAGTGGCCGTTGATGCCACGGCGCTAATGATATCGAGATTGGGCCTTACCCTCTCAGCTGAAAAAACATCTTCACTTCTATACCGGCCTGCAGGTCGAGTACCACAAAACGCTCTGCAGCTGAAACTTGCTGGGATGCCACTCAGAAGGGTTAGACAGCACACCTAACTCGAAGTTGTCTTGGATGACCGCGTGACTTGGAGGCCAGAAGTTCGTAGGACACTGGGTCGATGCCGACGGCTCTTGCGAGTCATACGACAACTTGGAGGATGCTCTTGGGGCGCTCCACAACGTGCTCTTCTCCAACTTTATAAGGGTCTCATAATGTCCAGGCTCCTGTACTCGCTCCCTCTTTTAGCCATTGGAAGAGCCCAAATTAGAGAACTTGACACATTCCACCGAATTGCTCTTCGCAGCTGCTTGGGGCTCGCCCCTTCGGCGGAAAATATTGCGACACTTGTGTCTTCCGAGGAATGGCCGCTTTCCCTAAGACTGGAGGAGAGAGCCATGCGCAACATTAGTCGCATGAGTGCTATACCATATGAGTCTAGCATCCGATCTCACCTTCGGGCTAGACGAAACTCTCACCTGGGGCATTTGATAGTGCAACTCGATCGACAGATTGGAGGACCTGGAGAGTTCCTTCCTTCTTTGCCTCCGCATTCGACACGTCCACCACCGGTGATATGCGAAAGTCTACCTCTTCCGCAGCGAAAAGCAAATGTACTGACAACTGTTGCAAAGTCAGCTGCTCTAGAACGCCTAGATGGCGACTACAAGGACTGGCTTCACATATATACAGACGCATCCATCAACAAGGCCAAGAAGACAGCAACAGTTGCAATCACAATTCCAGAAATGGACTTTGATGGTGCTGGACGACTCAACTTTGTGACGTCATCAACAACGGCAGAGCTGGTGGCAATTTGGGGAGCACTTGAGTCTATCAAGAACATTACGTTGCCCACTAAGGCTGTAATTTTAACCGACTCTAAATGTGCAATCCAACAGCTCCAACGAACAGATAAACGCACGCCACTACTGGCAAGAGTTGTATTAGAGGCTCGAACAGTGGAGGATCTAGGGTGGACCCTCGCCATGCAGTGGATTCCCTCTCACGTTGGAATTTCCGGCAATGAGCGAGCAGACACACTGACTGCAAGGGCCCATGACGATCAGGCGCCGACGTTTCTCTTGGACCGATTCAACGAGGCGCATCGATTAATTCATGATGAGCTTCAGCAATTTCATCCACATCCTGGAGTGGCGATTGGCAAGCCGCCTCCAACGATTCCTCGGAACCTTCTACGTGCCGACGCCTCACTGCTACACAGACTCCGGGCTGGGTGTCCATACACGGGAAAGCGGCTTCACATGATGGGCCGCAAAAAAGACCCCAACTGCCCAGACTGTGGGGATCCAGAAGATACGGAGCACGCGCTCCTGTTGTGCCCTGCTCATGAAGAACCCAGAAGAACGCTTCTTCAGAGTTACGCCCAAGCTGGACTTGTACACGCCACTGTCAGCGACATATTGAATCCTGAGGGTCACCGGGGGGCGACAGAAAGAGCGTTCCGTGCACTTCTAAGATTCCTTCGAGAAACAGGTCTTGAAGACAGACTTTGACTTTACTGGGGAGTCGGCCAGGTGCCGGTAATTGATTACGTTTCCAGCGAATTAGTGACTAGAGAGTTTTAACATAGCGGTGCCGCGTTGCCGTTTCTGTTGCTGCGTTGCCGGGGCAGGGCTGGGGCCGCACCGGAGAAGGAGGAGGGGCGACGTTTTGGCCGGCCGTCATGTGGGTACCGAGCTGGAACAACAACTCCCGGGCAGTAGGGCACGGAGGAAGGATGGAGCGTTTCCTTGCGGTCGGTTCAAGGTCTGCTCCCGGCGTGGCGGGGACGGTGACATTATTGCGGTGGTGCTTTGCTGAATATTTTATGTCCCTTCTTGAGCCTCTCTGCATAGCACTTACAGTATGCGAAAATTGCCCTTTTTCTCATTCTTTTACTCTCTCCTATTCCCCTTTTCATCCCCTTCCCTAATCCACCAGGTAGTGACTCGCCCCATCAACGGAGGCCCACAATCTCCTGGTGTCCACCCTTTCCCGTCACCCCAGAAATAAACAAACAAACAAACAAGTAAATTAAAATCTGTATTAGATGGATGGTAATAGCCATACCTTTTGCAACGGGTGGTGGCTTGCGCCACCTAGCATGAAATTTTGTCGTCCCTCCTGTTTTAAAATGTGTATAAAATTTGTTCTAACACAACCCTCCGCCCCCCCCCCCTTTTTTTTTTAAAGCGTTTTCATTGCTTATTTGTATCTGTAGTTTTACCCCTCCGTAGATCTTTTCGAGCAATCTTCCAAACCCCTCTTGGTCACCGCAACTCTCCTTATCCTTTCGACCATCCATGTCTATATGCCTCCTCCAAATCCGTATAGTCATCCCTCCTAAGAGGGGGTGACGAAGCCCCGTGCACCTTAAAATTACACGTTCTATAGTTCCCCTTTCGCGATTGCGTATGTCGCATATAGTTTCTATTTCTTCCTATGTAGTCCTCTATGTTTTTATTCTTAGCACCCCTGTTCTAGCTCCAAACAGCAATGAGCTCCCTAATGAATTATCATACAACTGCTCCTTTTTTTATTTCTTATTTTGGTGCCCTGTATATTATTAAAATTGATTCCCCCTGCATTCTCTCTTCCCAAAATTTCCTTTCTGTTTCCTTTACTCCCTTTCCTACTCGTATGCTCTGATCGGCCCCATCTTGTTGAATGTATTTAGATCTCAGCTTGCGGGTTCGGTTTGTCCACTTAGTGTTTACACTTTTCATATATAGGCTTTCGCTGCCCACCGCGTATCCTCAATTTCAGCTAGTCTTTGTTCAAATTTTACTTTACTGATCGCTTCTCTACTCTCGAAAGATGCTCAACACATATCCCCCTGTGCTCCTTCATTTGGTGTATTCCCATGTGCCCTCAATGCCAACCTACCCACACTCCCTGGCTGTATCTCTAAACCTGCCTGGATTTCTTACCTCATACTCATTAGCGCATTCCCAAATGACAGTCCTGGTACCATGACTCCCTTCCACACACCCCTAACGACTTCATACCTATTATAGTTCCAGAGTGCCCTGGGTTTCGTAATAGCTGAATCTCGTTTCTTCTTCTTTATTACAATAACTTCGTGTTTTTTTAGATACCTTTTTCCCTCAATTAACCATGCTCCCAGATATTTGCACTTTTCTACGTGTTCTATCACTGAGTCCTGTATCTCCAGGGGTTCCCCCCTTTTCGTCGTTGAACACTATTGTACCCGACTTGACCCTACTGAATTTTAGGCCCAAACTGCCCCCTTCCCTGCTGCAAATCCTAATCAATTCCTGTATTGTCTCACGACTTTATGCTACGAGTACAACGTCGTCTGCATACAACCCGGCAATACTTGATTTACTCCTTCCACCATGTAAGTCAGGTCAAAACCTAGGTTGCACTGCTCTAATTTTTTTCCCATCTCACTGAGGTATATCATAAAGAGCAGGGGAGACAATGGGCAACCCTGTCCAGGTCCTATCTTTATTGCTGCTGGTCTTGTGGTTTCGGCTTCCCATGTTATAACCACCCTATTCTTCGTATAAACCCGTTCCAGAATCTTAACCATGGTTAAGTTTCTAGAACAGCGACGGCGGCAAGCACACAACCAGTATGGTTTCCGCCGTCGCTCGTAGCTGGTGTTGTTCGCGTTGGTGGGAATTCATGGTAGGAAAGAGCGGGAAAAACAGACGACGACGAAGAAGAAGCACGCAGTGTATCGAGTACAGCTCCGCTAGTCTTCCTTCTTCACGAGAGTGGAAAGGCTGAACGATTTTTTTTTTATTCACATTGTCATATGCACCTTTGATGGCCTTTGACTTGTCATTGCAATCTCTATGCACTGTGTGATCCTGAACTCGTTTTGAAGCTCCCCCAGAGCCCGCTTTCTCTCTGCCAATTCTTCCATTCTTCTTTTTTCAATTTTCATATCTAGTCTGTATATTACTGAGGTCACTGTGATTGGTCGGTAGGATTTAATAATGTCTTTGTCCCCTTGCCCTTAGGTACCAATCTCATCCTGCTCAATTTTCCGTCACTGGGTACCTCCCCTCCCATAAGCATCTGGTCAATCACTTGCCTTAGCTTCAATTTGCTTGTTTTGCCTAGAACTTTTATCAGTTTCATTGGTATGCCTCTTGACCTGTCGCAGCTCCATCTGGAACCTTTCCTTCTGCTTTTTTCCATTCCCCTGTGGTCATTTCCTCTTCTCCACTGTGGTCCTCCTCTTCTGTTATGTAGACGCTACCATTCCCTACGACCTGATCTGGTTGTAACTCCGAAAATGTTGCTTCGATTGTAAGTCTAATGTATGTCGAACGGTATGATGATGATGATGACGATGATGATGGTGCTTGCGATGCTTTTGAATAATTTCGTTTCCATCGAACAATACCAGAAAGCCACTGAAAAGTATTGTATAGTTTTATTAATTTTTAAACGCACACGCGCTCTATATTTTGTCTTAGATTAAATTTGCTTCGTACTTTAAACACACTAAGCCAGTTCTAAGTATGGTAATTTCAATAAACGCCGTAGAGACGGTTCTGGACATTTGGATCGAACACATTTTTAGCACAATGATACATGCGGTATTATTGCCGACAAGTTTTGCAATAGTTCAGCGTATCATAAAATAGTTGCAGGTGGCCACCGTCATCGTTGGTCGACACAAAGCTTCCTTTTGAACAACGCTGCGATACCGCTGGCTTGGTAATTTAGGTTGATCAATCCGTATCCATGATGCCTGGCAAAAGACGGACTGCAGTGTGTCAAGGGCCAGGCTTCAAAGAAACGACACCTTGGGCATATTGTGGCTTTTATGATGGTTATCAGAATTGTCTGAAGCTTTATCTCAAATTGCAGGCAACGCTTTTCCATCCTCCAGAGATGTTAAAACAGTCTGCGACAAAGCAAGACGGTATCACCCGAGATACCTGATATATCGTATCTAAAGTTCAGGAAATCGCATTTTCGAATTGACGATCGCCAATTTTTCCTTGCACAGGACGTCATTTCCGTTGCCCTCCAGAGAAGAGGGGAAGAAGGAGCTTCCCTCTTATCAGGATCCTCCTTTGTGCCTCCCGGATTTGCACAGGCGTCGCCATTCTCCTCCCAGAAGATTATAGAAGATTAACCTGTCACTCAAAATTCTTACAAAAGCACCTTCTCTCTCCTCCTTTTACTTGGTGTTCAAATGTGTGCGATGTGACGTCAGTGCAAGGAGCCTATTCGCGTCTCCAGCTCGACGCTCGCCCTCCCGCGGCGGAAACGGGAAGCGCTCTAGTGAGGGTCCCCCAATTCTCCTGCTCAGCGGGCATGGCGGAACTGCTCGCGATCATGGCTTGCGAAATGTCGTTTCCGAATGCAAACAACACTCTTCACTGTCCCAACGTAGTGCTGCAGCCGGTATGGGATTGTACCTTCCTGGAGAGTTTTAGTATTGCGCATAGAAGCAAACGCAAGCGGTGTGCGTTTGCGTTAGAGTTGCGTGCCCCACGTTGTGCGTGCGCCTCATCGCCATGCGCCATCCAAGACCGCAATTTCGGGCTCCGCGCACGCGCAGTGTGGAACGCGCAAAGCTAACGCAAACACACAGGGCTTGAGTTCGCTCGTATATGCAATATTAAAACTCACTACTGCTTCACCGGCTTCCAACGCCAACGAAACGTGGTGCAGTGAGCAGACGTGCAAGCAGGTAGGCGTTCCTTCGAACTGGAAAGGCTGAGATTGGCAAAAGGACGGCGAGCAAATACAAAAGTAAATAAATGTTATGAAAGAAACTAGTAATTAAAAAAAAGGCTTTTTTTTAACTTTTGGGCATTGGGTCTGAAAGTATATTGGCGGCGACTTTGGACGTTTCGCCGATTGTCAAAAATCGTGACTTTGATTGCACAATATACTTTACCCACAATTAATGTAATTTTACATGGATTTCTCACATTAGCTAGAATGTTTTAATTGATTTTAGACTATTTTTATTTTATTTGTAATTAAAATGCAGCAATTGGAACCAGTGATGATAATTAGCACAGTTTTCATTGTCATATTTCTTCGCGCGTTTAAAATGAGATCATAAGCAACAAATTAGATTAGAGCTTGAATAATTACCTATTCAAATACGCGAATTTTAATAGTATTATTATAATACAAATCGCGGCAATGTATGCCTCTAATTAACGCCAAGATCACGAGAATACTCTATTTAACCATAATAGTCTTTCCAGAAAGGTATAATTCTGTTTTCTATTTAGCATATGAAAAACTCTGACATAGTTATCAAGATAGACAATGAGTTAAACGCTGTATGTAATATGAAGTCCTACGCGTCACGCGGTGCTATGAAAACACACACACACACTTCAGCTGTATGACTCGGATTTCGTCTTGGGTTGTTGCAGCGAGAGCAGCGTTTATTAGTTTATACGTTTCGTGGACATATTGTAAAAATTGGAATTATTCTCTTATTCTTGTGCTGGGATAATTGTCATTATTTCCCATGACAATTATCTGAGCGAGAAAAAGGCAGCGAGAACGCACAGATATCAGCATTGATCTTTTCAACAACGACGAATATCAGCCTGGATCAAACAGTATGTCACAAAATAAAGTTTCCGCGAACAACTTTTCTAAGTAAATAATTACGATGTGAGACACATCTTGAATCATGAAAGAATCCGAAATTAAGACATCTGTCGAGAAATTAAGTCCAAAATAGAGGTAAGTTTCGGTTTCGCTCCAGAATTAAAACGCGCATTCTTCCGTAATTAATACGCTAAACACCGTTCTTGTTTTCAGGTTAAAGAGATAACCTACGCTCATAAAACATTAGCTTCCTCGTATTACCAGAAATAATTTATGTCGCTCAGTGAAGCCAGCACACTAGACAGGCTCAACAGCGGCACGCATCTCTGACCCTCACTAAACCCGCCATCTTGGAAAATGAGTGGCGCCACCTATGGTTAGTTGGAGTCGCGAATATGGCGGAGCCCACAAGGCACTCGGGGAATGAACTGCCGATACCCTAAGCTTAACTCCTTTGGTGATCTACTCTGTCGTGTATCGCAAATTTTTCATTTAGTAATGTTCCAAACTCAAAAGCATCGTGACACTTTATTTTTTTTTTTTTTTTCGCTTTTATTTGGTTTGGTAGCCGCTCTGGTCGATTTCCTCGAAATAGCGGCTGTTTCTTCGAAGTTCCTTTTCTAAACCATCACAGTCGTAGGGTTCGTGGATTCCGCCGTATTCTCGTGGCAGAAGTTCAGGGGGAATGAACGCGTGCAACTTGTCGTAGTCATCCCCGATGAAGTGAATCTGCAAGAGATACGCATTCGTCTGTATCAACACAAATCTAATGAGCGCTACGAGAAAAAAAAGTTTAGGATGTCTGTTTTATTTCTATTGATAGTTCATGGTGTGTGTATTACATGGTGTCTTCCGGTATTCTCACACTAGGGGAGTGCGAATACTAGCTCGAATCTAATAGCGTTATCTGCGCCATTCATAACCTTCACAGTGGAAGGGAAAGCCACGTCAACCGGTTTTTCTAACCAGGGTAAAGCTAGGGATCACACTGCACTATTCGGTTCAAACCGGCATTCGCAGGTACATTTTTATTTTCTACATATTCGAGCATAGACTGCTAAAAACTGCAAAGCATAGCCTCATGATGAGTTTGACCTTATAGGTAATCGAAAAATCAAACTCTCGGAGATTTCAAATTAGCGACATATTCCGACTATAGTAGCTACTGACCTCCACTAAGGGGCTAGATGGCGCATTGAGCAAATAGCCATGAAGCCACCGGAAGTAAGTGGCTTGCCCCGGAAGTGAGCGTTTGACAGGCTTCCGAACTCTTCCGAGTGCTGGTTTGAACAGCGTCCAGGGCGCTGGATTTTTTCCTGTCATCTTCAAGAGTGCCTGCATGCTTGTTGCGCAGTAACAGCGCATGTCCACCGGAGAAATCTCCTGGGAAGCCATTGGATGTAAAAATTTTGAAATTCTAGTTGATCAGGTGTCCCACGTTCAGATGCCTCCTTTTCGAATTTCATTAAACACGGGATTATTAAAACCAAGTCAAAGACACAAGAAAGCATGAACCAAAACACCGACTGAATGCACTAGGAAGCCCAGCGGGGTCCCAACTTCCGGGACAAGCATCAAACTTCCGGTGGCTTCCCCATTGGCCAGGCACGGACAGCAGCCCTGCGCCGTTAAAAAAGCCGTGAGTGGAGGTTCAATTTGGTGGAAAATCCCTGCGGAGCATCCCCTCCCATCGGCGTCCGGCAGATAACAACTTGACACCCTATCACTCGTTTTAACGTGAGACGTTATTTGGCTAAATGTTCGACATTTCGTGAAACCCACATAAAAGCGTGGCCGCGAAGCACGACACTGATTGGTTGACGGGTGGGAGAGGGGGAGTGAGGTGCTCGACGCTGATTGCTTAACGGGGAGGTCATGTGACCAGAGGGGTAGGCGAGGAGTAGCTCGACCACCTGTGCGCATTGAGAAGAGAAGCTGGAGTGTATGGAAGGTTCTGGAAGATCGCGAGGTTTATCAGCCCGATTAGCTGTAGTATCTCTAGAAACAATCATCAAATGTACACATGATACGCGCTAAACTACCTGATGAAGAACGCCGTGAAGTTAGGAATCTGGAGACTATCGCTAAACGTTTCTGTTGCTAGAGCATCTTACGTATGCAACACAGTTGCCTAGCAATTTGCCATAATTTTTCTACTACCTTTATAGCCCGACTCTGCAGCTTTCCGAGATTACGTATATTATGGTGAAGAGGTTTTGCGTCATTGAGAGCATGTGAAAACAAAATCATGCCTTCCGAATGATATATAGCAAAAGTACACCACATTGGGCCCCGAGAGCTGTTTTGGCAACTTCAAAAAATCAGGGAATGCATCTGAGAAGAAAAGTAGTAACCATCCCTCGTGAGTGAGGGATGTAAGCTGGACTACAGGCTAAACGTTTGTTGGGCCAGGAAGGGAGCACATATTGAGCATTTATAGTTCATCTAAAACTTTCAAAACTTGTAACTAAAATGGTGCTAGTTACAACGGTATAGCTAGCTGTGATCATTTGAAAACAATATTCTCGTAAAGTTTTTTTTGCTTTTCTTGTTTTTGTTTATCCCGAATCTCACATGGATCCGCATCATGGTACGCTGCCCACGAAGAGGAAAATAGCGCCGAAATAACGCAAGGACCAAGGCAAGAGGCACAAGACAAGGCGCACTCTCAACTGAAAATTTATTTGAAAACCTATATATATATATATATATATATATAAACTTGGATTCTTTAATTCATTGGATTCATCGGAGACCACGTACGATGACGTGAAGTGCCCGTGTTGTATATATATATATATATACAACACGGGCACTTCACGTCATCGTACGTGGTCTCCGAGGAGGATATGAACGAATATGTGCAGATGAATGAACCGTACTTAATCCAATGAATTAAAGAATCCAAGTTTTCAGGAACCCGCCGAAAGCCAAAAAACGGCGGAGCCAGGATTTGAACTCTGGGCCTCCCAATGTCCGGTCGGGTGTGCTAACCACTACACCACTCCACTTTTTTTTTTTTCAAGACTTTTTTTTTATTAAAAGTATGTCTATTTACAAAGTTTAAAATGATCACATTGGTTTCCATACACTTATCATGTCAGTGAGCACTGTTTGACAGGCGAGGACCGTGATTCACACACAAATTCAAAATGTATCTCGCTCAATCATTTCTCTGTAGCGTCACATGCACCCCATGCAGCCACTCGCGCAGTGGCCCGGGAATCCTTGTTTACCACTGAGCCTTTAGAGCGCGGTTATGCATACGCGTTCCAAATAGCGACCAACATTCAAGCCCTTGTTGTTCTGTCGCCTCAAGAAGGCTGCTCACGTACAGAAAGCCGCCGCAGAAGTGTTGCCAGGCGGGCTTGGATCCCTCTCGGACCTCCAAGTGATCCGTCCTCGACCGCCACAGCGCATATAGACCGAGGAGTGCCAGCAGCTCCCATGCCCTACTCTGTGCACTGTCGCCGAAAAGCAGAAATTTCGCGCTCTTCCACTCTACGTAAAGATCTATCTGCAGCACTGCTCGAAGCTCTGCCCAAAAAACTCCGCATTCGTACAGTACAAAAACACATGTTCAAGTGTTTCGGGAAACGGACACAACGCACAATTTGTTGACCACGGTTCAAAGAAAGCTTTTTTAACCAGCCACGTCTTGACCGGCAGTACTTCGAAATGGAAGCGTAGGAAAAAATTCTTGACTGCCGTTCTGACAGGGTAGCTACGTAAGCGACGATATACATCCGATTTATCCACACTTCCCGGAAAGCTGCGATAGAGTGGGGGCGGTATGAGCAAATCAACCGTGTCCCAGTATAGAGATTTCTTTTTAACTTTCTGCAGGTACTCGTCGGAAAAGCGGGCTCGGAAAAATTCCTTCGCCGCTGCTGTTTCCTGGTAAAACTTCAGAGCACGTGCTCGGAAGTCTCCAGTGTCCCCCTTGAGCCGCGGCCCCAAAATGCTTCCTCCCAGCTCCTTAAACGCAGAAATCACGAGAGGATTGCCTTGATCGCGGAAAAATAGGAAACGCTGTACTTTCAGCTTAAGTTCTACGTTTACAAGGCCCAACCCTCCTTTCTTCTGGCTTAAAAATAGGTTGTCACGCCTCATACGTTCAAAACCCGAGTCCCAGATAAACGTTCCGAAAAATCGATGCACCTTCGCCACGTCACTTTGGGAGCACGGCAACACTTGTGCCGCGTACCAAACGGTCGGGAAAAAAACAGAGTTACAAATAAATGCGCGATTGAACAAAGAGAGTTCCCTAGCATGCCAGTCAAGCACCTTACTTCTGAGGCGATTAATGTCCAAACCACCGCATCGGCCACTCAGTTTCTCTGCGGTCAAACTGAGCCCTAGGTAATTCGAAACGCTCGTCGTCCAGGTGACACCGAGGAACTGCTCCGGTTTCAAGTCCCAGTCTCCAAGCCAGGCTCCGACAGATTTGTCTGTGTTCATCGCCGCACCCGAGACACTGCAGAAGTCTGCGATGTGTTGGGTTACAGCGCGCACTTGCATCCTTGACGAGCACAACACCGTGACGTCATCTGCGTAGGCGAGCACTTTAAGCGTACCCGACGCTAGGGACAGCCCACGAATGCTCGCGTCACCGATAATGGCCCTGCACAACGGTTCCAGGTACAATGCGAACAGAATTGGCGACATCGGGCACTACACCACTCCACCTTGGCTTTCTGGCGTTTCCTACCTGTCTTATTAATGCACAAGAAACGAAATGTATCCAATCGGAGGTGTTCTGGAAACACACGCCGCCGCGTGGAACGCGGTACGACGCTTAGTGTCACGTGGTACGTGCTCGTTTGTGCTCCAGAAATCCTCCCACTGTTTTTCTCGCCCCGTGTACATGTAGTAGTATTCTTTGTTTATGAGCTTTAGAGACACGGTATCATCATCATCTGCGAGAATCAAGAGCCACGTTATTGAATATACAACACGGGCACTTCACGTCATCGTACGTTGTATATTCAATAACGTGGCTCTTGATTCTCGCAGATGATGATGATACCGTGTCTCTAAAGCTCATAAACAAAGAATACTACTACATGTACACGGGGCGAGACAAACAGTGGGAGGATTTCTGGAGCACAAACGAGCACGTACCACGTGACACTAAGCGTCGTCCCGCGTTCCACGCGGCGGCGTGTGTTTCCAGAACACCTCCGATTGGATACATTTCGTTTATTGTGCATTAATAAGACAGGTAGGAAACGCCAGAAAGCCAAGGTGGAGTGGTGTAGTGGTCAGCACACCCGACCGGACATTGGGAGGCCCAGAGTTCAAATCCTGGCTCCGCCGTTTTTTGGCTTTCGGCGGGTTCCTGAAAACTTGGATTCTTTAATTCATTGGATTAAGTACGGTTCATTCATCTGCACATATTCGTTCATATATATATATATATATATATATATATATATGGGTGTTTGATTATTGATTCTAACAAATTTATTACAAAGGATCCGTAAAAGATACACCGATTCGGTTTGTGCAGGTGAGTCATACGGCCAGAGATACATCATATAGGCTGCCAATCTTCGCGATAAGGCGAATGATGAACTAAAAATTCTTAATTAATTTTTTAATTTGTGAATGTAAGAATATGGTTTCAATTAGAAACTTGTCGAGCATCATCGAAAACCACTAAATCAGTCAATTTTAAAACGACTTGAAGCAGGAGGGAAACGCGGAGGTGCCCCGCTTAGTTGCCGCTCGTGCAATAGGCGCGGAGCTAGCGGAGGGCAAACCCGGATGATTGGATTACCATCCGCGTTTCCCCACCAGTAGATCTGCGCCTGCTGCACGGCTGGTAACTTTGTGGAACTCTCGCAGTACAGTTACCACTCGTCAGTCATCACAGATCCAGTCTTTTGCAGGTCATACGAGATGAATTGCGTTTGACACATCATTTTCAGCCACATTGAACTAGGACATTTTGAATCAGGTTACATTAAACGGCCATTGGTATGTATGTTACGAATAATGGTTTTAAGGGGATGATAAAGTCGAATTTTACGAGTGCAATATTGAAAACTAAACAGGCTTAAAGCATTGGAACGTTATTTAACGAAACCCTCTAATTCCGGAATTTTGTCCGTCGTTAAGTGACGTCACGGTATCACGTGACACCAGGGTTTGACGCTGCGGCGTTATGCCACCTGACCACCTCATGTGACGTCAGATAGCGTGACGTCTGATGACCGACATCGTGACGTCACGTGACATCGTGAACTCGCGTCATCTGACCATATCGGGTGACGTCAGTTCAAACAACGTCAATTTTCTAGCGAAAATTTATCAGCGAAATTGAGAGGGAAATTTCATGTCGTAACAATGAATAAACAATATGTTCTTCCCTAGAATCGGCACGACTGCCTAATGCCATCTAAATAAATTTAAGCAATCTACAAATCGACCTATAAATATTTTTATCTATTTTCTTTCGTGAAAGTATTCCGGATGTGCTTTTTTATTTATTTTAGTAAGTTGAATTGCACTGTAGGAATGATTCTAATCCGTAATTACAAAGCCTAGAATATTACCTCAGGGTTTTCCACAGGAAGTAACGCTAACTACGTATGTGACTCAAAAGGCACTAATTCGTGACATGCATGAAAATGCATCAAACAAGAATGATAAAAGAAAAAAAAAAGAAATCATCATTGTGCAGGCGAGCTGGTGCGTATAACTTATGATGTTTAAACCCCGAGTATAGGAGGGAAACTTGCTAATATATTAGAAGAAACTGAAGATAGGAGACAGATAAGCGTCTCAAACAGAGCTGAATTTGAGACGCATGTCTGTCGCCTTTCTTCGGTCTCTTCTAATATATCTGCAAGTTTCCTTCCAAGCCTTAGGGTGAAAATATCATAATTAATAAGCAAGACAACATTTACCCTAACAAGCTATCACGATGTGGCGGATAAAGTAGCTATGTTTTCGTGTCTCAACGGACACTTACCCTTTCCACAATCTTGGTCTTCAAGAATGGTCTGGCAACAGCGTAGAGGAGCTCGAAAAGAGGGGGATTGTCGACGATGTAGACCCCCTTCACCCGAAGCGGATAACATTCCTTGAAGACCGAGAGAGATAACATGTTACAAAATTTCCTGAGATTTCCATAGGTTGTACGCCACCGCCTAGGATAATCAAAGCCTCTGGACAACCTCCTCCACTTCCATGTGATGTCATCACGCTCGGATGGCGCCTAATCGACAACTGGGCCCGAGCCGGACGCCGAGCGTCCATCGATGCGCTGATTGGACACGGGGCCCGGCCGAAGGCTGACGTAGCACTCGGGACCAATCCGCTTCTGCGCTCAACTTCACATTGATGACGTCAAAATGCTAGTTGACGGCCTTTTGTTATTCTAGGTGGCGTTGGGCTCAACATCAGTTTAGCTCTCGTCTGATGTGGTGACCTACTCTGCAACTTTTTAGCGCACTCATTTGGTTTACTGGGCGTCATATATTTTATTTTCTTAGTCTAAAATGCGAAATGCAGGCTATCTTCGTTATCGCTTTTAATCCACCAAATGTTTGTTGAAGTTTCATAAAAACTGACCCGTTGTGTTCACTCTAGTTGCGCCCTATCACAATGGCTACAAATATCCGTGATATCCTTAAAAGCACTGCTTCTGTCTATTACCCTGACTTGCTTGTTCCCCGACGTTGGGGCACATGATTTTCTTCCCCCCACTAACAAATGAAAAGATTCTCAGTTCTGTAAGCAAGTTTATCACCTTCAAATGCGCATCAAAGCATGACGGACAATGAGTTCTGCAAACTTCGTGCCTGTAAAAAGTCACAACTGCTGCGAAAGCAGTAGTATTGCTGTTGCAGGCGATGTAGCTGAAAAAAAAAGTGAAAGCCCTGTAACGCCGAATTAGAGCGCAGCTCTTGAGGAGGAGGATGGAAGAGTACTGAGGGGAGGGTATATCCCTCCTCCTCCTTCTCCTCCTCCTCCCTTCATTCTTCAATCTCTGCTGGGGGGGTCACGTGACCTTGAAGGGGGTCACGTGACCTCGAAGGGAGGGGGAAGGGTCGCGTGACCTCGGGAAGGCGGGGGGGGGGGGGGGGGGGGGGGGGGGGGGGTCTCGCGCGGTGCATTATGGGACATTTCCCATAATGCACCGCGCGGTTACGCCGACGCCGACGCCGCTCAAGCCGGAAACAGGCGCCTAAGAGCTGCGCTCTAAAAGAAATTGAGAAAGTCGTTGGTGTAGCCTCATAGGCCCGTGAAACCAGCGTACGAGTGTCGTTGCAGCCTCTGCAGCAACAAGTTTGACGACAGCGACACTGGCGTTCGCTCGTCGCTTTTGCCGAAACTTCTACGACCGACAGCCATGATCGTGACATCTGACAGCACGAGAAGCCGGCTCCTGCGACTTTCTTTTGTTGCCATCACTTTTGATGCGTGGGTGGTATGGGACGTTAAACAAACCAGCCCTTTAAACTTATGCTAGGTGGCGCAAGCTGCCGCCCGTTACAAAGAGCATAGCCATTAACTTCCATCTAACATTTATCCAGAGACGCGCTCCAGGCACCGTATTCACAACTCCAAATGAGGGAGGTAATCTGGAAATCGTCCATACCTGAACAATGTGGATCAGCCTCTTGATGAACAGGGGCGTGTAGTGACGAACATGATGCAAGTAAAGGCCCTTGATGTCTACGACTGCCACCACACCCGCCACCTGGATTTGAGGATCGCGCAGGACGTGCTCCCCTATCAGCAGTGCAGCCCTGACGAAGTCGTTCAACGGGCATATATATTGCTGTTCCAAGCATATGAAATATGGTAAAGAAACTACAGTCTGGATGACACGTGCATTGCACAGCATTGGGTGCCTCAAAAAGAACAGGGGCCCTAATCTGGACGCTTGGCGAAAAAGTCGGCGAGAAATCTCGCGGCTCTGATTGGCCGGCGCCAAGGTCAAGTGCGGCGTTGGCCAATCACGCCCGCTAAATTTCTCGCCGAGTTTCTCATTAGGGCCCCAGAACGGTATACGGCCTGCGAGTTCGTCTGGTCTTTGCGTACCTTGTGCGTCTGTTCACCCCCAAACGCTCCACATGCTTTTGTTTACACAAACGCACGAGGTGCGCAAAAAGCAGACGAACCTTCACGCCGTATTGCTGTTCGATGTGAGTAACTGACAAAACCACGACCGGCGCCGCATTTGCTTCTGCTTATTTAGTACTTTCTCTAGTTTGCTGAACCGCCATCGCGTTTTCTGGCGCTGTAGCTCACCACACTAGCAAACGCTTTCGCGTGTGTATCTGTGTGTGTCCGCTGCACAACCGGCGACGTTTTGAGAATAATCGGCTGCATTTTAAGGACTTTTCTCATCGTTATTGCGATTGTACGTTCGCTAAAGAGCTAGAAGCTGGTCTAGATCGCATTCTTCTCTTGTCAAAAGATAACAAACTTTCCCTAAACTTAAACCAAATGAGCTACCATGCACATCACTGCTTCGCGTTAACTTTTGACCCCTCCAACACTTTTCCTGAACCAAGTGGAGATCCCAAGAACAAAGCATATCCACTTCCTAGATGTCGTCATCGACCAGCATTTCAATTTCCATCGCCCCGTCCAGAACGTCGTGTCCGGGGAAAGGAAACTCCTTGGCTTCGTCCTTCGGTCCACAAGAAGAGCCAGTCCCGATGTGTCCGGATTGCTGTTCAAAGCAGGCACGTAGCCAGGATTTTGTTTCGGGGGGGAAGGGGGGGGGGGGGGGATGCTGTATGAGGGGGAGGGGGGAGAGGACGTCCCAGCAAAATGGAAGATTTTTCTTTTTTTTCTTGGGGGGGGGGGGGGGGGGGGAGGGGGGGCTACGTGCCTGGTTCACATAAAGTCCCTCGATGTTTTTTCACTGCGTTTTCACCGTCTTTTGAGTTATATATATAATCGCACGACAAGAGCTGAAATAAACAAAAATGTCTGCACAATGCATGTGCTTCGTGTTGTGTTGTCCTTCCTTCCCCCCAGTCTCGGGGGTTTTGTCTACAAAAATATCTACGTGGATGTTACAGTGGAAGCTAGGCAGAAAAAAGTAGACAGAGACATTAAACACGTTCATAACGAATTCCTTGAACGCGATCTAATAAAATTGGTCTTGGATTCACCGTTTAATGTGGCAAAATAATAAAAGTTGTACGCAACATCTCTTCACTGCACGCTGAAGGTATGCTATCCAGCAATCAAAAACAGCGAAAGTTGCCAGCTAGAATCTTTCACAGAGTTATTTGAGACCAAACACGGCTCCGCAGTAGAGGTTCGAGGACGAGATTGCCCGTTATCGCATGTGGGGATAACACGTGCGATGGTGTAACTTCACGCAAAATATTGTTTGGGACTGGTGAGTTAAGTGCTGTAAATTCATCCGCACCGATCTCGCACCGTCCAAACTCGTCAAGGTCACTACTTTGCACGACGTTTGTTTTCGATCCAAACACTGCTACTAGTACTTATAACAAAATGCGTGTTGAAGTCACGTAGATACACCCCAAAATAATAAGTTCCAGACGCGTTTGCGTCTATACCGTGCACACGTTTGCGTAGCATTACCAACGCTCGCCAGGAGGGACAATGGTTGCAAACAAAATAGAGTTCTCACAAAAGCTTAACCATGCGGCTCTATCGACGACGGAAGGAAATTTTCACAAGGCATTTGTCTTTATTACAAATATAAATAGTTTATTGTAACGCTGGCGCGCACATATCTAGCATCGCCGAGAGCATTGCTCGCGAAAGCTCTCGCTGCGGTATGATAGCCATTGCGGCAAAATATTGACATATATATATATATATGGGTGGTTTCATCTCAAATCGTGCAGGCAAAAAGGGTCGAATTTTTAATTTCGATGAAAAAAATATATGTTATGGCGCCGTTTCTAAAACCGCAGTCGACACAAACCGCAAGTTCGTCGGATTTTTTGTTCTCGACTTATGAATTTTTAAAGAGGCCGCGGCGAAAAGCAGTGTTTTTCACACCCGTCGTGGGTCGGATATTTCGCTTGATCTCCCGCCATGGATTTTCAGTCCACATTATATTATCTTTTTTGAAGCACTCTGTGGACACATTTAAAAGGCTCCAATACCATGAAATAATTTTAGGCCTTTTGCTTTTTTTCTGTAAAAATGTCAAAAACGCCTCCTCGGTCAATTGTTGACGAACTTTGACAATTAATTACTGGCGATCTACTTGGGTTACACCGATATTTTTTATGTCCACGGAGAGCCCAAAACACGCTCTTTATATTTATTATAAAGTTCCTTGGCTGTATAAAATATCCTTTGCGGTACGTTTACGTTAATATTATGAAAAAACCAAAAAGTACCATTTTTGAAATTGATTTTCTAAAAAAACCCATTTTTTATTTTTTTTTATTTTTTGTTAAAATGTAGATATGATAGTTGTATACACGAAAATTAAGCCTAGAAAGTGTATATTTTGTTTGTATATTCTACATTTAAGCATCAATATCGTACAAAAACGTGTTTTTACGGCTCGAAATGGACTTGCGAATTCCTGGTCTTCACAAGCTTAGAAATAGTTTTTTCTTTTTTTCAACGTTCCCACATAAAAATGAAAGACAGTATTTCCACCCTGATATATTTATTGATTATTTAAATTTTATTATAGGCGGCAAGCTACATCGGAGGAGTTCCAAAAAGAGAAAGCAACACTTCTTAACAGACCAGCAGGTGTCGTAAATTTTTAACGCGTAGGAGTCGGCAGACGTCTTATTGATTCGGGGCCCTCATTGGCCTGCATGAACGTCCCGCCCTTTCGGAGCCAGCAGATGACCACGACCTTTCGCGCTCGTTGTGTTAGATGGGACGGCCCGTGACAGTAAAGCGAGCAGCGCACCCTGTGTGACGAGGAGTGAAATGGTACGATTGTGTCGTTGACGTGGCGAACAGTGACAGCCACCCAGGAGGAGTCTGTCAGAGTATTGCACAAGGAAAAGCAAAGGAATCGTTGCCTGAAAGGATGAGGACACCACGGCCTTACAATGTCGACGGTCAACAACTGTTCTGCCAGCCAAAACAACGCCGCGTGCGCGCTAAAACCGGCGGCGCGGACAGAAATCCCGCAGACGCACACACGAAGATGGGCCGGTTTCGTTAAGGATGTGGGGAAATTCGAAAGCAGCCATCCGTGCATGCGTGAAACGATACCGCCTGTTTGCCCTAGCTTCGAGCGCCCTATCCTTACCTTGAAACGGCCGTGCTCTCTTTCTCTCTCTCTCTCTCTCCGGGGAGATCCGATAGCACCGAAGGGTCATCTATTAAACTTGAGGAAGAAAACGAGAAGGGAGTGTTTAAGTTTAATTATCCCCACCAACCCGCTCGTTCTGTCCTTATAAAGGGTTATCTCTTTTGGAAACAGCAAAGCCCGGAGACTGACATTAAAACGAGCGTGTTGGTAAATATACTTGTGTTTGTATTCTGCCCGGAGACTAGTTGGGTCGAAGTCAGCCTCCTTGTCAACTATAACCGCTTGTGAAGAGTGGGCTTCTCCCGAGATGAAACGTTAGCGCCGGCTGACGTGTTCTTTTGAAAAAGGGAAGGGGAAAGAGAAAGTTTGAGTAACTGCAGAAACTACCTCGAAAGCTCCTCTCCCGATAAGAAGCTTGAAGCATTGTCTCGGTTACCTTCTCGCGCATCGCCTGCTCGAATCTATTCTTCACTTTCTGTCGTACAGCCACGGTTCCGCACAGCCGTCGTGGATGTGCGTAATAGAGGGAGGAACAGATTCGAGCATCATCTGGACGCCGTCATCCTGCCAGACTTCAATGTCGTGGAACCGACTCGTGTGTGTTTCTTCGCCCCGCTGAACTTTGTTTCTCGGGTGCAATTTTTTCTGAACGTTTTTTTTTTTTTCAATGTTTTCTTACTAACTGTTTGTTAGCACTGTTCAGTTGTTTAGTTTATTTCGTCATGGCGTAGCGGCCTGGCGGTGATGTAGAGAGCGTGTTCGCACGCATTTGGTTGCGTCCCGTTTAGGAAATGCCCGGGGGAGCTGGTTATTGTTCTTGCCATGTGCGGCTGAGTTTTCCCGTCTTTATTAAATTATTGTTTTTTTTTTTTTTTTTTTTTTACCTTTACGTGCCGTCGATTTCTTTGTCTGACTCTCCACCGCTCGAACCTAAATGCTTTTTTTTTTTTACGCAATTTTCGTTAAGATCGGAGTTGGGCAATTTAATTCCTATTTATTTATTTTTATTTCCTACCCCTCTCCATGACACACTCTCTGTGTGTTTCGGACCGTTTCTGTGTCACCACTTTTGTGTATTACGGAAGTGAAAGGACATTCCCTGGTGACCTGTGCGATGTGCGGTGAACAAGCCCCAGTGTTTGGTTTCGTAAAGAATTGTATATAATATATCGACGATGTGGTGACTTTCTTTGTCTTAGTAATATGACAGCTAATAGCTAGTCGTGCTAGTTTACTTTGAAAGGTTTATAAATTGAAACAATACAACGTCTGTGCCTTTTGGTTATTGAAAGTCTACTAGGCCTGCTGATTTGGTTAGATATGTATCTCATGGTTCCCGCTCTTATCAAAACATACATAAATATTCAATACCACAAAATCCGTTTATAATTGATTACAAAATGTAGAAGAAAATTCAAGAAAACTTTTTCACAATTCATAGAGACGCATGGGTCGCTATGTCTGACTTAGGTCTTGCAAAACAAAGACGTTTTTTTCCGATATTGAGGCCTAAATATAAAACATGCAAACAAGATATACACTTTCTAGGCTTAATTTTCGTGTAGACAACTATCATATCTACATTTTAACAAAAAATAAAAAAAATAAAAAATGGGTTTTTTGAGAAAATCAATTTCAAAAATGGTACTTTTTGGTTTTTGCATAATATTAACGTAAACGTACCGCAAAGGATATTTTATACAACCAAGGCATTTTATAATAAATATAAAGAGCGTGTTATGGGCTCTCCGTGGACATAAAAAATATCGGTGTAACCCAAGTAGATCGCCAGTAATTAATTGTCAAAGTTCGTCAACAATTGACCGAGGAGGCGTTTTTGACATTTTTACAGAAAAAACGCAAAAGGCCTAAAATTATTTCATGGTATTGGAGCCTTTTAAATGTGTCCACAGAGTGCTTCAAAAAAGATAATATAATGTGGACTGAAAATCCATGGCGGGAGATCAAGCGAAACATCCGACCCACGACGGGTGTGAAAAACACTGCTTTTCGCCGCGGCCTCTTTAAAAATTCATAAGTCGAGAACAAAAAATCCGACGAACTTGCGGTTTGTGTCGACTGCGGTTTTAAAAACGGCGCCATAACATATATTTTTTTTATCGAAATTAAAAATCCGACCCTTTTTGCCTGCACGATTTGAGATGAAACCACCCATATATATATATATATATATGTGCTTTTGCGGAAATAATAGCTCTTCGATTCACGTAGGTAACCCGATAATATCCAGATTAATTTCACGCGCTGGAAATTACCAAAACAAGGAAGACTACGCTACTGCTAACCACATAACAACACAGCGGAACCGCCCTCCCGTCTGACGTTAGGAAGCGAATGGCAGCGCTAGCATAGAGTAATATACACAAGGTAAAGAGCGGACACTACCATAGGCCCCAGCGGCCCAGATAGACCAGTGACAGGTAGCGCTCCTAGCGGGCGGTATTATGCATAATCTGATTCCGTTTCCGGTCAAGTTAGTTTCGGTTTCGGTTTGGGCGTTTTTGCTCCGGTTCTCCAATACCCTTCTCTCTCTCTTTCCTCCCCGCCTCGCTCGGCTCTCGGGAGCACCTTGACTCCCGAAGCCGCTGTTTTTTTTGTTTTTTTTTAATACTGACACACTTTGCTTTATTTTTTACGATAGAGTCCGTGCAAAATGTGTCAAACAATATTTCAACTTACTTCACAAAGCAGAAGTATATATATTTCTTGTTCTTTTTCTATTGTAAAGCATTGAAGTTACACAATCACCGCATTGACTCCTGGCTGGTGGAGCATTTTGGGGTCAACAACAGTAAGTGGTTCGAACACATTTTATTGGACCACATTCATGTACACATGATTTACTTCAGAAGCTCCGAATGTTTTATACGGAAGAGATCGATACTCACAAAAATAAATGAATATGAAGGACTTCGGCATTTGTACACTTCGTAATAGATTCTTAGCGGAACCAAGTTAACAAAACCCTTCCACGGAGAACATGCTGTATGATACATTCACTTTCACGCCGACTCGGGTACGGGAAGTAAGTGCAAAAATAAATAAGAAGTCGCTATCATTACCAGTCATAAGAGTATAATAACAGTGCGAAGCACACGCCGGATAGTACAAATTCCCGATTTCCGGCAAATATAAAAAAAAACACCAATTTGCATAGCCTCAAACTCACTGCGGGCGAGCCATTACCAAACAATGAGAACTCTATTCGAAATCTGACAAGATTCAACGTCAATAAATATTCCCCGAAATTGTTCAGAAAAGAAATATGGCTTCAGAAAAAAGCGGCTAAAAAACTATGGACAGTGGATACAAAAGTGTATACATTTTCTTTCAGATATTGTTAGCCTCTATAGACTATTTTCTATCGAATTTTTTTAGAAAGTGGATAAATATTTTTGTTAGGGAGCCGTGATACACATTCGCTGGAAAAAGGGGAAACAAACATTTGGAGGGCAAGCTGCACCGCCCACTTAATCACTTTTTGTTTTTGGTTTGGCAACCGCCTCTGTTAATACGCTATTAACAGTTGAACCTCTCTCGTTCTTACTAGCCACTGAAGAGTGCAACCGAACTTTGTCCGAATTCCGGTTAAGAAATCAAACATGTCAACACAAGCGTATTCTGCAAAATAATTTAAAAAACCCTTGTACTCCTCTGGGCAAAGGCGAAAGCCATCCAGACCTCAAAGTGTGCTATACAAGGCGGCACACACTCCTCGAACATGTGTCACACTCTCTATTATGGGAAGAAAGTGATTTTATAGTTGTTGAATGAAATGAAAGGCAGCCTGTGATGGTACTACTAAGTTCCCAAAGAATTTTCCAGGCACGTGGTATGCTTTAGGAACAAGACAGTACTGGTGAGGCCTGGTCAAGTTATTAGACTCATCCGATAGCAGCTGAGAACAGCCACAGCTGTAAGTTGTCTGTTCAAGCAAAAGCTTGATCAAATAGCCCCAAACGTAATAAAAACATGGACGAGTCATCAATTATGTTAGACCTGATGTCTGATGCCAGCTCAGAAATATCCTCTAGTGGCGGGAAGTTATCAATTGGAAGACATTCCACAATGTCTGTAATTAAACTTTCATGGTGCGAAGATATTTGCAACTCCTTTAGGAGGTCAGCCTTGCCATCTTCTACGTTTTCATTGTCCGACAGTTTGGCCAGTTTCTTTATCCAGAGGTGTTTTAGTCCTGAGGTGAACTGATGCACATTTGGGTTTGTGTTGCAGCCCAGCATTTGTCGCATATAGCTCCAAAAACGTTCTCAAGTGTGTCTTGCTGCAGGCGTCGTGTAAGTAAGAACTTAAAGTCATGGCTGCTTGAAAGCTCATCCCAAAGCTTGAGGACACTTTTTATAGTAACTTGCCACTCAATGATGGCTTATGGCTGCCTCCTACTTTGGAACTGCCATGCTGAAATCCATCCGAGCTACTGGTGGAGAAAATCAAGTATTTGAGATTCTCCCTTCAGAATGGCATGACGCAACTTGTGCCCTGTCTTCTTGAGTTTTTTTTAGCTATTTAGACAATCAAAAAGTATGCACATCCTATCACAGAAATAGGCTGTAGCCATGGCTGCCTCAGGAAGTTCCTTTGCATAAACAAAAGATATGATTACAAGAAATATTGAGGCACTCAGTACCTGTGGGGCAAAATTTTCTTCCATGTTACAGAAAGGTTTTTGAATAAATGTGTCTCTCAGTAAGTTTCGGAGTCAATTGCAAGCTAATCTCATGGATAGAATAATGAAGTTCAACAATAGAAGACCGCTCAATGACCTCATTTCCAATGCAAAGTTTGTGGGCTTGGAGATTGCTCTTGGTTGTTTTGGGAAGGTGCGGAACATCAAAGACAAAGTAAACGTGTTCGTTGTCAACTTAAAAAAAAATGGCTTATCACCACACACACCAAGCTTACGTTTGAAGCCCCCTAACCACAGACCACAGCCTTTACTGTGAAGCCAACAGTCTTAAAGGGGCGATGCACTGATATTTGTATTTTGCGCAAATACCGCTTAGAAGGAATCCCTGACGTCAATGGTCCGTAAAATATACCCGTTCGTTTTCACCACACTCAATCGAAGTCGCAGAAAAAAAATAAAGTAAAACGAGCAGAGTTCACCCCCTCACCTCGCAGCCAGAACAAGCGGCCCCGTGATCTGGAGCCGATTATATGCCGCCAATGTTGATCATATTCATGCGCTGGGGTTGGCTAGGCACAGGACACGCGCTGAGTTCCAGACATTGTTATGGTTCGGCTGTTGTCGTCATTGCAGCGATTTGACACAGGACACTACCCGAAGGCTTCTCGAGCTATCGATTATCACGAGCCCAAATCGAGTGTCCACGCCATGCTCGGGTCTAATCTATGAGCCGTATTCAAATATCGTCACTGGGCGGTACTGCTACCGTTCAGCTATGTCATCAGGTTTTTCGAAGGAGAGATTGAATAAAACACTGGGTTTTGTCCTCGAAATTACAGCGCAACAGAGGAGTTTCTTGGTCAGTGGCGTTGCGTGCGAGTATCCTTGAGTCCCACTAGTGCCAGTAAGCTCGTGTAAAGTGAAAAACATTCCAATTGAATATCATTGCAATGCCCCTTTAAGCTCCCGAATGAGAGAAATGAGGAGACTGCGTTAAACAGAAGACGTTGTTGGAGTGTGCACAACAGTGTGTGCAAACGCACCTCCTGGAATTTTCAGACAGCATAACAACCAAGGCTCTATCTGCAATGTTAGAGGTTCGTTCAACACCGTCATCTGTAAACCCATGGACAATGTCGTGTGCAGGTCGTAAGTTAAATTCTTTTTTTAAAACAATCTCATCGAAAATCAACATGCACACACGTTCAAGTGCAGCCAGACAGCCCGGCAGAAACAACAGCGCGAGAAGCTCGAACCGATCGGCTCCACGAATTCACGCCGAGCATGCGAGCACGCGGGCGGTCATGCGTCACCTTGATTGATGCAAAGTCGACCGAACATGATGCAGCAGAAAGCACAGATGGACGGCACGCACGGCACAGACGAACGACGCAGGGACGAGCAGAGGCCAAGCAGAGTGATGCAGAGGCGACGGCGTACAGGCAGGCAGGCCATGGCAGGCGCCATTCATCACGTGGTTTTTGTGACGTATTTGATTTAATCTATTTAGTCGTTTTAAGGACTTTAAACAATTTTAAAGCATTTCCATTTAAAAAATAAATACTTTTCACAGAAAGAGTTTTAATTAATTTTAACCAAATTGTAGAAAAGCGCCACGTAGCGGAGGGTATGAAACGCACCATCTGGGTCGCGAATCGGCTCCTGTGTCCTCTCTTTACGTTTACTATATTACTCTATGGCGCTAGAGAGGGAGAGGAAAAAATTTTGGGGGAAAGAGGAATCGTAGGTGGAAAGGAGGAAAGTTGTCGCTACCTTTAAAAACGAAAAAATATCCAGGACGTTACTTCGTTGAAGGATGCATCTCGGCTGCGCGAACTCTCGATCAGCAGGAGCAATTGTCGAAGATAAAGCTACGAGCTCGGAATTCTTACCTTAAAAATATATCACAAAAGACAAGTATTTGGTCAGAGTGTCGTCATAAAAATTGTCAGGAAAACAAGAACTCTCAAATTATCTGATTCTTTTTCTAGAGACATGTTGAGATTGCTTAGTTCCCGAGGGAAATAAGCAACGGGAACAACAATGTGCTTGCTCTCTAGGTCTATTAAAAATGCAGCACCTTGGCGGGCGGTGTCGTTGTAATTCTTATCGCACCAGGTGAGAGCTCAAAGTAGTCCGATAAACAAATGAAATCTAAAGATTTTACTGGCAAAACTGTGAGTTTACAAAAAGCATGGAGCACGAGGTCTCTTCTTTTTAAAACATTCTCAACCCCCCCCCCCCCTTCTCACGTTGGCCCTCGACCTTTCCGGTGTGGGCTATCTGGCCCCCACAACCAAATGAGCTTGAGACCACTGCTGGCTGTCTTGCTCCGCACACAAAGGCCCATTCACACACTTGCGTTCCGAGCGACCACTACGCTTACGAACGAATGCAACCGGTTGCAACAACGAGTTGACATAGCAACGAAGAGTTGCCATAGCAACGAAGCGCCAAACGGCCGTTTCGTTACCGCACCGACAGACCAATCACGGGTCGAGGAGAGCGCGGCAGCGCGCGTTGTATGCCAATCGTGCCGGTCGCGGTTCCTTCTATCTGCAAACATGGCGTCGGTGGTGATCGTCGACGTGGTCGGCGTGGAGGAAGCTCAAGCCTGGTTCAGACATCTGCAACGAGCGCGTTATCTACGACTGCGTGCATTGTGACCGGAGCGACCGGAACGACCGCTCTGCGCAGCGCGTACACACACCTGCAACAAGCACAGCGGGTCATCAGCACGGCGATAGCTTCTACTCCACCGTCAGCAGTTTCAGCGGTGCGTCTAAAAAGAAGGGGACGCGCTGCCACTCACTGGCGTAAGGGAAAAAAGACAGACCGTTTCCTATAGCCTCAAACATCATTCTTTCTTTTTTTTTCAGGATAGGCTTGCAGGGTAGAGTGGATTAAAAAAGAAAGGGAAAAGATCCAGTACGCCGCCTTGGACGATCACGACTTTAATACACGAATTTGCCAAAAAGTAGAAATCTCGCCACACGCGTTTTGTACGATTACAAAAGACGATGCGATCTAAGCAGCGATATAGCAAAGTAGAAATATAATTTTGTGATCAGATAGATGTTGCGAGCGTTCAGGATTGCTAACACTAATCACTTTTCTCGGTGATGAAAACGCGTGAAAATTCGCTTCTTAGGGTACACTCTAAAAAGAAAAAAAAAAGAGGGTATCACCTTACATCCTTTGTCTCATATAATACATCCCAAAACTTCAATTCGACGTACAGTGCCATATAGTCGAACAGACGGCCCCAAATTTCACGAGTGGCTTGATAACGGTGCGATATAACTGATAAAATAGCTAAAGTACGCATCAAAGACCACATAAAGAAAACAACGAGTTTTTACAGTAGGGCCAAGAAAACCCGGATTATTGTTTCTTGTAGTCATTAACACGTACATTAGCTATTTGAATAAGTAGTGCCACACGGCTATCAAGCCTCTCGTGAAAGTTAGTACCATCGGATCGACGTCACTACGTTGTACGTCGAACTGAAATTTTGAGGTGTATTATATGGGACAAAGGGTGTATGAATACACCCTTTTTTATAGAGTGTACGCACCAGTAATACCTTGAACTTGAGCACACGCATGGAATATACGTAAAATAAGAAATCTGGACGTTGTTCGAGGACACAAATGTTAAAAAAAAGCAGCACTGTAGTCGAAGTAAACAAACACCTCTCAACTCGTACATCGTCTTCCGGGTCACGTGCGCAGTGACGTCGATAGAATAGGCGCGGGGTTCCGGAAAAGTTCTCTCTTTAGAGCCATCAGTGAGCAGCGAGAACTCATCCGCTCGCGACCGCGTGACCACGTGCTGGCGGGCGCCCCGCGAAATATACGGTGAAAGGAGGAAGGTCTCATCCGGGTCCGGCCATACCCGTCCGGCTCTCTCAAGGAGGTCGGGGAGGTCTCGGCTAGAGCCAAGCTAGAGCCGAGCAGAGTACCGCAATCGAGAACGCCATCTCTCGGCGGGTAGCGGCGAACGTCCGAGGGTTCCAATTCCGGTCACAAATGCAAGGGGAACGTGAGAATATCGCTGTTTCTCGAATATTTTGGGGATGTACGGAACGACAATAGTTTCTGACATAATAAAGGAACAATTTACAATAATTTGCACTTAGTTGTGTGCCATGTAATAACGTAATTTGTTTTTAAAGAATGCTCGAGCGGCATCACGCAGCAGACGACGCGGCGACGTCACACCGTTCACGTGACCCGCTCCGGCCAACCCCAAAAAGTCCATCTCCGCTGCGCAAAACAATCGTCTGCTTCAAACGCCATTGCCTTGGAAATTGCCCTCTCACAATTTTCACACGCATCCAATATTATTAAAACGTTGATAAAGTGTTTAGTGCTCTACCAACTTCACGACAGACTAGTTTCGAAAAGTGTGAACTTGGCGTTTATTTTTTGATCAGCCGTGTTGTGTCGATCTCCATGTATTCTCCCATAGACCGGGCCGCCTCTTGGAACCCTGAGTACCACGTGACTCGCGCCGAGCTGCTCTGTCGGCCATGTTGTCGGCGAAACACGCGGATCAAAGGATTGCGCTACTCTGCTCCGAAGGAGCTATATAGTGCTCTGGTCTCGGCTATCGGGCGGTAAATGATGATATTGATGATGGTTGTTCTACATACCGAATTAATTGTTGTGGAAATGCGCGAGACACGTGCCGCGCGCCACTTCTAAGAATAGCATGGCGTCTAAACTCTAGCTCAGTGGTGCGCTAAATGCTTTGCTGCGCTGTGCCGCCATGATCTTCCCAAGGGCTGCAGGTTGCACGTTCCTCGTGCATCGACGCACCTTGCGCTACTTTTGAAACAGTGAGTGAGTGAAACATGTCTTTAATATGGAAAGGAGGATCGCCTGCCTTGGCCGAGTAGGTCTTAAGCAGGAGGGGTAGGGTTATTTGGGTTGGAGGGGGGGGGGGGGGGAGTATGATGATGAATAGGTGAGGTTATATGAGGTTATGTGTCCCTGATTTTCTGATGTAATCCATCAGGGAGTCGAGGAGCGCTTTGCGGTGTTGTGGCGAGCCTCTGGGTCGGGCCCATTCGTCTAGCGTCCTCGGTCGGTCTTCCTCACGGAGAACCTTGAGGGCTTCTTGTCTGTGTCTATCTAGACCCTTGCAGTTCCAAAGAAGGTGCTGGAGTGTCGCCATGTTGTTCCCCGTGCAGGTCTTGCACTTTGCTTCTTCTGGTTCCAGCAAGCCAAAGCTCGCCAGTTTCGCTGGAGTGCACGCCGTCTTGGTCCTGACACGACGAACCCGGACGGCAGCCCATCGGCTGTAGCCTGCTGGTATCTCGTCTTCTTGTGGCGGTAGGAGACCCCTGAGGTAGGCCTTCCTCGCCTGCCTGTCGAGTTCGGCCTGCTCCTCCGGATCTACCGTCTCGTGCCTGCCGGATGGAGAGGTCGGGCCAAGCGTGGAGCTATAATGTGCTGCCTCCACTGCGGCCCTGTGTGCCCTCTCGTTCCCGGCTATTCCACTGTGTCCAGGAAGCCACGTTATGTACAACTCGGTGCCCCTTTCTCGAAGCTCCGTCGCCATCTTTTTTATCTTTTTAGTCGTGCGGCCTTTGGCCCTGCTGCATCTGGTTGCGATGATCGCCTCCTGAGAATCCGTAAAAATTATGGCTTTACTGGCCGTTACTGAGATGCTCAGGATGTCTTCGATCGCCGCAAGAATCGCCCTGAGCTCGGCTTCTTTGACGGATGTGCCCTCCGGTAGCGCTTCGGCCCACCCCTTGTTCCTTCTTTGGTCGTGCCATGCTGCTGCTGAGGCTCCCTCGGTCCGTGCTGCGTCGGTATAGCGTATCTCGTCGCCCCTTCCATGTTCCTCGCACCAAGCTGCATGTAGTCTAGCAGCCCTCGCCCTCTTCCCTCCGTTTAGGGCTTTAGGGAGTGGCCGATGGTCTGTGATTGGCTCATCTTGCCACGGTGGAAGGGGCTCTTCAAGTGGGGGTTTGTTCCTTATGTCGTACCCCAAATCCTCTAGAAGTCGACGACCTTGCCTGGTCCGCTCCAGTCGTTGAAATTGAGCGATGTTTTGTGCGTCGGCTCTGTCCTCAATACGGCTCATCTGAGCTTCTTGGCGCAGATCTTCGAGTGGCGTGAAGTTGGGAAGACCTGTGATCAACCTCATGGATCGGTGATTTAATCTTTCTAGCTTTTTCCACTGCCCGCGGGTGAGATTTAGCCAGTTGCAGCTATATAGAGCTCTCGACGTGAGTAGGGCTTCCGCCAGGATACGAAGAGCCTTCTCGTCGGCGCCCCATGACTTGTTGGTTGTTTTTCTAATGAGCTTCAAGCCCTGAACCCAGTTTTTTTCTATATCTGGGAGCCATTTCGAACTTCTCGCCGTTTCCTCGAAGGTGACTCCGAGGATTTTGATATGTTGTTTTCTGCCAATCTCTTGCCCGTTTATCTCAAGTCGTATCGAGTTGGCGATTCCTTTCCGATGGTCTCGGGGCCTGGCTACTACCATGTATTGCGTCTTCTCAGGGGACGCTTCCATTCCGAACTCCTTGAGATACTCCAGGACTTGTTCTATGCCGCGTTGCATCGTCCATTCCTGCTCACCTAGGGATCCGCCGCGGGTCCAGAGCGTCACGTCGTCAGCGTAGACGGTGAAACCTAGTCCTTCAATCGTACGAAGTCGGGTTGGAAGACCCGCCATCACCATGTTGAAGAGGACCGGCGATATCACCGCCCCTGCGGTACTCCTCTGCAGTTCGGCGTCTGGGGACCTTTGGTGTCTCCTATTTTCACCTGGAAGTTTCTATTGCGTAGGAAGTCCTCTATGAAATTCAGTGCCTTGCCTCGAATGCCGCATGCCTTGGCTCCTCTAGCGACAGCCCAATGAGGGACAGCGTCAAAAGCCTTCCGGATGTCGAGAGCAACGACAAGTCGCGGATCTTGCTTATTCTTTTCGGCCATAACCTCTTCGTAGAAAAGTTTGAGGCTGTCATGGGTACCCATTGCCTCTCGGAAGCCTGTCTGTCTGGGATCTAAGCATTCGTGCTTCTCCAAGTACCACTGAATCCTCCTGAGTACGATCTTCTCCATAGTCTTTCCAACGTTAGATGTCAGGGAAACCGGCCGCAGATTTTCAATTCGATCGAGTGGCTTGCCGGGCTTGGGTATCGGAGTCACCCAGGACAGCTTCCAATTCTCCGGCAGCCTCCCCGATTCCCAGACCTGATTGTATTTGTCCAGGAGTCTTTTCTTGGCTTCTTCCGGAAGATTTCTGAGTGCTTGATAGGTGACCCCGTCTGGGCCGGGGGCGCTGTTGGTCTTTGTTGTGAAGAGCGCGTCTATGAGTTCTCCCATGCCAAGCTGATCTTCCATCCCAGCTTCTAGTGGCATGTCCAAGTCCTCGGCCGTTGCTCTGGGGGTCGTCGGTCCTCCGTCTTGGGGAAAAAAAAGTTCACCGGCCTTGATTGCCAACTCCTCCTCGCTTATGTTTAGCTTAACGGCGAGGTTCTGTGCCGCATTTCTTGTCCTACGCTTTCTTCCGTCGAGGCCCCGGTAAGTTCGCCATGCCTTTCCAAGCCCGGTGCGCTGGTTGAAAGACTCGCAGTGAGTTCTCCATCTTGTGCGTCCTAGTTCCTTCGTGTACCTGTTGGCCTTCGCCGTCGCATGGTTTAGCTTGATTTTGTTCCGTAGTGTTTTCTTTTTACCGTATCTCTGGAGCGCTCGTAGCCGGCTAGCCCAGAGATTGAGTAGGTGGTTGTCAGGGGTGGGAGCATCGGGCTTCACCAATATCTCCGTCTTGGCTTCTCGGAGTGCCTTGCGTATGCTCATCTCCACGTCTTGGTCGTCTTCCGCTTCAAGAAGCTCCCTGAAACGGTCCCACTTTACTACCGGTCTCTTCTCCTTATAGCCTGTCCCTTGGGCATGTCTGAGCTTTATTTCCAGGGGGAAGTGATCGCTGCCGAGGGTATCTCTCCATGGCGTCCATTCAAGGTCGAGACATCTCGAGGCCCAAGTGAGGTCCGGGGTAGAGTCCTTTTGCCTCCACTGCTTGGCTAACCTAGTCCTGACGCCGGGTGCGTTGAGCAGCTCCAGGCCCACTGTATTCATGGCTTCAAGGATATCTTTGCCTCTCCTCGTGTTGGTCGTATATCCCCAAAACCTGTGTGGTGAATTGAAATCCCCGGCTACAATAATGGGATCCCCTTCGGCTAGTTTGATCAGCCCTTTGATCCACTGCATCATCTCCCCTCCCCGTCTACCGCTTTGGTTCCTGGTCTAAGGTAGACAGAGGCCACAGTGATTTTGGTTCGTCCACGCCTGATTCTCGCGGCGACAACTTCTCTGTCAGTTGAGCAGAGGGCTGTCGTATCCAGTTGGGCTTGCGGTATATGCCGTAGGATACCAACGGCTGCCCAGCCCCTCTTAGTTACAGGGCTCTTCTCTCAATATCTAGGGGCCGTGTCGATGGTAGGGTTCGTGTAGAAGTTGTAACATGGTAGTGTCATGGTCGGGGTCCTTGTTTCTTGGAGTAGCAGCACATCGGGCGGGGGCTGCGTCTCAAATCGTAATTTGAGTTCTGCACTTCTGGCCGTAAACGTACAACAATTCCATTGGATGATCCGAGTCAGTTCCGTGGCGATCCGTCTAGCGTTGGTCGCGGAGTTACTTGCCATGCTTCAGCTCGGCAATCTCCCTCCTGAGCTCTCCGATGACCTCGAAAAGTGCCTTGAAACCGATCTTCATTTCGGCTTGAAGCTTGTCGACCTCCCTCTCGGCGTTAAAAGTAGATGTTTGTGGCGTTTGTGGTGGTGTAGGATTGGCCCATTCTGGCATCCAGGCAGGCAGGCTTGTCCTGCTTATTTCTCCAGCTGGTTTGGGTTCCTTTGTGCTCGCCAAGGCAGCTGCTGAGTAGCTGTCCCTGGGTTGCGCCTCCGGAGGCTTCAACGCGGGTTTTCTTTTTTCCGGAATTTTGCGCTTTGGGCAGACATTGCTGGTAGCAACGTGCTTGCCTTCACAGTTGTGGCATCTGGGTTCTCGGTGACAGTTCTCCATTTCCTCATCATGCAGCTGGCCGCAGTGATCGCACCTTTGCTCCTTCCGGGGACAAACATCGGTCTTATGGCCAAGCCCGTGGCATTTAAAGCACACGATGGGGCGTGGGAGGTACTCTTTCACGCCTAGAATTGCGTTGGAAAAGATTACTGTCTTGGGGAGTTTGTTACTCTCAAATGTCACTAGTACCACGCTTTTGCTTTTCCCGATCAGTCGTGCGCTGACTATGCGGGACGTCTTACATTTCATGTCTTGCATCAGCGTCTCTGGAGTCTCGTCACGGTTGTCTCCTGGGAGGTAAATGATGCCTCTAATCTGATCTCTCCCGATGGCTTTGTACGGTCGAATCGCGTACTGATCGCCGCCTTTTTGTACCTCTGTAAGCTGAAGAAGCTTTTCTGCGGTTTTTTCATCTTTCGTAGTAAGTGCAATGGTGTTTGCCCTTGCCTGATACTGGATCTTAAAATCGTCGTCTTTTGTAACACCCGCCTTCTCAGCGGCGCTCACAATGTCTCGAGCCCTAAATGCCATAGCCTCTTGCTTGCACACAGGTTTGAGAACAATGGTCTGTGTCGTCTTTCTACTATCTCGTGCGTTTTCTATTGGAGCAGCTGTGGCTTTGTTTTCTTCTTTTTCGACCGATGTCAGCAATCGTTTGCGCCGGCGTTTAGTCACCGTGCACCATCCGTTGTCCTCGGGATTTGTTGACGGAGGGTTGGTACCTGGAGGCGTGGCAATTCGTTCGCTCGGAAGAGAGCTCGACGAAATTTCTGGCGGGGACGCTGGAAACTCCTGAGAAAATTTTGAGCTCACCACTTCGTTAGCGTTGTTCAGTCTGGCTTTTTGCTGGCGTTCTTCGGCGAGCTGAGCCAAGAAGCACATGAACAGCTTCCCAATTTCATCTCCTTGGATCCCGAGCAGGTCCAGTAGTGCAGGGTCAATCGGAAGGTTGACGGCCGGGCGGCCCGTCGATGAAACATTCACAGACACATCTCCGGACTTGGCACTCTGTGGCCCGGTAGTTAGGCCTAGCGACGTATCCATCTCATCGGGTTCCGAAGACGTCGGTCGGAGGAGTGCGGAGGGTTCACGGTGCTCCATTGAACCTTCTTCGATAGTAAGAGACTGGTTCGGGGGCACGAGTACCCCCTGAACCTTGGAAAATACCTTAGAACTGGCAAATATTTGAGAGCTACGAAGAAACTGCAACTGGGTTGCTCGGAGGCTTCTTTTTCTTTTTTCCTTTTGAAACAAGATGGGGCTTTAGGTGGAATCGGAGACGACACCGCCGCGGCCGCCGCGAACATCCACGTGCACTTGCGCGTGGACCACCGTGGCGTGGACTGACGCGGACCTCCACACCGTCAGGGCTGGATTCGGCGCTGTAGGCGTTCTGTCTAATGCAAATGACCAGAGTGGAATGTGTTCCCCCTAGTAAAGTATTTGGTTAGGCTTTGTCCCCCACTCCCTCCGGCTTCTGGCGGCTGTTCACGGTAGCAGATGGCGCTGATAGTTTTGTGGACCTAGGATAGATGGCGCCACTAGAACTCCGTATAATAAAAAAATTGTCGATAATACCAGGTTTTTGACGCATTAATGTTGGAACGACAAGATTTATAGAAAAGTTACCTTTTATCGAGAGATATTCGCACAACTTGCTATCTTTCTACAAGATTCCCCATTGACGTCACGCCGCGTGTTTCTCATGGCCGCCGCTCGCGGCTGCAGGTCGGGGTATATTCTAAGTTTTGCCTCGCTATTACACGGCGGAATCGCAACAATTCGATGAAAGGAGGTGTGTTTTCTGTCATTTGTGACAAGGTGAACAATATCAAAAGCAGAAGATGCCAATTCTTGCAACGTTAAAATCGTTGCACAGCTCCTTTAAGTCACTGGTTTCCGAAAAAGGAGCGCCAAGCTATCCGTATACTCGTCATTTTGGTCCATGGAATGAGCAGTTTTTACTATACACCTGAAAAACCGACCCAATTTCGGGTGACGGGTATTTTACACGTTTTCAAGAAAGCCTCCTGTGTGCTGCTAGAGCCACTAAATGAGCTGCGCTTATTCAGCGAAGATAGCTTATTTAGTGGCACTATGTGCTGCTATTGTGAGCGATAATGTCGCCGCGTAACGTTTGCGCCATGTTGAGGCGGGCGAGGGCAAGATGGCGGTATGGTGGCTATATGGGGAGACGTATATACCGAACAGAAAATCGATAGCATGCCACTTGTTCATGACGCCAGTGCAGACATGAACAAATTACTCAAAAAAGGTAGTCAAGTTACTCAGTATTGACGCCATAAGTAATTGAAGTGAAGTAGAAATTACGTATTTGTAGTAGTGATTGAGTAAACTACTATCTAGTGCAAAAAAGTAGCGAGTTACTTTTGAAGTTACTTTCGAAGTTACTTTTTTATATTATGTGGTGGCAAAATCAACAGCAGTTTTGATCCGTGAAAAACCCTGCGAGCCTAAAGTAAATGCAGTAATTTTATGGCTTGCGTTTTCACCAAAATAGTTTATTCGCTCGCAGAACCAATTGACTTTCACAGCTCTTATCGGAAAGTTTTCCCCTTTTCCTCCTAAAGATATTTCCAGCCAAGCTAATAAAACGCTCCACCGTGGCGCTGGATGGAACGGCAGCGTTGAATTTCAGAAACAGGCTGTGCAGGGTCGGGTAAGCAAGTGTCGGCATCTTCGGTGTCCACGACGAAATATGTGAGGTTTGCCTCGATAGGGAGGGTCTTTTATAACAACCCTTCTCCTTTTTTTTTTTTTCTTTGGGGGGGGGGGGGGGGGGGGGGGGCAAGTTGACATTGTTATACTGGCCCCTCTTTATTCCCAGGAGGTTCGGGGAGTAGCTGAGCGAGTGCACCTGACCGTCAAGGGATGAAGTCTCGCGCAACGACGATGAGATCATCTGGACGACTGCGCGTCTCGTTGCAGTGCTATTCAAACGCTGCTGAAAAAAAAAAAAAAAAAGAAGTTTTGGTTTAACACAAGACGAAACGAAGTATACTTCACCGCTGACGCCGGGTCCAACAAGGGGATCTCCCAAGGGTGACCCGCAATCCTCGCCAGCGACTGTGGTATCCTGAAGCGCCTGACACGCCTGACAAGAAAAACGTTTTCAACAAAGAGGGGGTCTCCCTGGCATGGAAGGTCGGAAGAACGCGAAGGATTACGTGAACAAGCATCGTCGCTCGGACAGTTGGAGCTGGAAACTTGAACGTAAGAACGAATTATCCGTGTTCGCATTTGTGCACGGGGGAGTCCCGCTTTGGAAGGCAGTATGCGCTGACGACGAGGCGACCATGGGAACAGGCGCCCAGCCGCGAGGCCATTCTAGTGGCGTCTCCCGTGGCACCCACCGCTTGAGACAGTAGTCACTAAAGGCAGATAACATGAAAACAACAACAACCCTCGGAGTGTCCCCGTCTTTTACGGTTGCAGCTGCACGCCGGTGTTATGTTTTGGCTGCTCGTCGCCACCTTGGCCCAAGGACGCCGGTGGTGCCGTTTCTACGGCTGCGGAGTATAAGTACGTGGGAACGGAACGTAAGGGGCCCCTAGTTCGACAAGGCCGCTTCATCTGCCGGCGTCTTATTTATTTCTGCGCTCAAACTTTTGTTATGTGCACACAAACTAGCATTAGATTTCGAAAATAGTTAGTAATTTCAGTAGAAGCTACCTGAAAAACGTAGTTAAATTAAACTGCTAATTACTCAAATAAAGCAGTAATTGAAAGTTACCAATTACTCGGAAAAGCATTTAAACTACGGTAGTTTGAGTAGACTAGTTGAACTACGTCAAAGGCTGCGCCAGTGGCACCGGTACCTAAAGCCCCTTCATGTTTCAAAAGTATACCGCAAGGTGCGTAGATTCACGAGACACGTGCGACATGCAGCCCTTGTGAAGATTGGCGGCACAGCGCATCACTGAGCTAGATTTCAGACACCATGTTCTTCCTAGAAGTGGCGTGCGGCACGTGTCTCGAGCATTTGCACATCAACGAATGGCGCCACTTTTCCCAGGATAGAGGGGCTTTACCGGTACCATGCGCCTGGTGCCACCGGGCGGCGCACAACGGCACTTCGCGTAAAGTGCGTCTAGGGAGCCTTCGTATAGACCTTTCCAGAAAAGGGCTGCTGGCCGGTTTCATTTTCAGTGTTCGTGCGTATCGCGCGTGATTTGCTCGCTTTCCGAAGCGACGCACACGCGCGTGCTGAGCTGTAGAAATCGCACGCTGAGCTGTGGATTTGTAAACATTGGAAAGCTCTATAGACCGTTTTACCGTGGGTAGCGCCATTTTGAGAGCGAGAGAGAAAAGGGGAAAGGGCTACCGGCCCTTTCCTCCTTTCTGATTGTGTAGAAAGAGTGGAAGTCCCGGATGAGAGGCTTGGCCGGTGTTGGGCGTCTGCAGTGCCCCAACTTCGTTCGCGCTTTCTTCTACGTTTCAAACTCCCAAACTTAATTAAAGCCATGGTCTTCGATGGCGACAGTCCCCCGGTCATCGGGACACCATTGCTGGGTGATAGGGTGCACAAATCACGACAGAAAGCGTCGAATACTGTCCGAGGACCTATGTAGTTTGCATGGAATCCGGCAAGGCAAGTACGGCTGGAATGTTTTTAAGCTCCATTGCTTTCCGAATGACTGGAAATGATGAACCATTTATACATTTTTGCCAGCAATGGGCCTATTTAAACGTAGCCGCTTTTAGTTGTAATCAGCAATACACGAAACGGGAACCTCAATTAACTTTGTAAACGCCCGGAGCTGCTACATATCGTCTTGCTGTGCTGTTTTTATCTTCGTGTCCCTGTTCTTATATTTCCTTGTGAATGAACGATGAAGACGCTGTAGATGTACTTTTATCGAACCGCAGAAAGCCTCGAAGCAGCCACGAATTACTTTACTATTTAATGCAAAATTTGGAGTACTCACCTCCAATTTCTATCGCTGGCACGTTCGCTGCCGCTGTTCCCCCCGTTGCCACACTGGCGGATGCCATGACTCAAACAGAGAAACGTGCGCACTGGGCTCGAAAACGCAGATCGCAACACGCGAGTCGTTCCCTGCAGCGACTATCAAGCGCCTCAAAGCCTCTTAGTCAACGGAGACAACCCACCAGCGGCACTCGAAGGAGTGCTTTTGCCGGCTCCCTGATATCGCGCAGGAGATCGCAATTAAAAAAAAAGAATAAAAAAAAAAATCAATAGAACTACGTTTTCAACAATTTCCAGCCTCACCCGGCGGCGGAAATAAAAGCCTCTAACTAAGTGTTGTAGATGATAAAATCGATTCAGTCACCACTACAAATTATCACTATTAAGATAAATTCAGTTACGAAATTTTACAAGCTGAAACAGCAGTTATCATGAGAAAACTCGCACGCACATTGCGAGCGTACCCCATGTTCATCGGCGGCACAGCGTTCGGTGCGCGCTCCATTCACGAAATGTTCCGAGCGAAGTCGAGAGGATGGCGTTGAGGAAACGCCTTTTCGGCTTACGGACGCAAGCAATCCACTGCCCCCGGAGACAGGCGTCATGTGGAGAGCGATGGAGTTCAAAGACATTGCAGCCGCTCTCGCCTTGCTGGATTCCTTGCAAGCTACATATGTCCTCGGACATTATTCTATGCTTTCTGTTTTTATTCGTGCACCCTATGACCCAGCAGTGGTGTCCCGATGACCGGGCGACTGTTGCCATCGAAGCCTCTGGCTTTAATTAAAGCCAGAGGCTTCGATGTCTGCTTTGCGCGAACGAAGTTCGCGCAAAGCAGACACCCAACACCGGTGAAGCCTCTCATCCGGGACTTCCACTCTTTCTACACAATCAGAAAGGGGGAAAGCGCCGGTAGCCCTTTCCCCTTTTCTCTCACGCCCTCTTTCAGTAGCAATTTTTCGCTGAAACCTCAACGAGGCCTGTCAATCACCCGAAGGAGAAACGCGGGCGCTGCCAATGGCCGCTCGACTTTGCTCTGACGTCTGACCTTCGAGGAGGAGCGAGCTTCTGGAGGAGTCTGATTTTCGACCGATTCCGTATCCGAGCCAAAGCCGAACTCGGCGTCAGGTGTGTGAACGGCGCCTACAGTACGGGTTGGTGGCGCGGTACAGATTGCAAGCACTGGATATAAACCTGGTGACTGGGAATAACTTTATTAGCGGTGCAAAAATGTCCGAAATGCTTCGAGATCATCTGCCTGTTCTTTGACGTTCGCGGTCTTTCCCGGGTCTGGCAGGATTAGTAAACCCAGTGAGCCGAATCTGACGAAGTTAATTGAGTGGTGTTAATAAAACAGACTATCTCCTCACACTGTGCGTACTTCATATAATTTTGATGCGAAACGCTTGGTATTCCCGGTGCAGATGACAAGGTTTGGCGAAATTCTCGTGAGTCAATACGTTACAGGTTTCGCGCGTTAAACTCCACGTGTGAACAGGCCGATTTCGCGAAATCTTGGTTTCGCTAAACTGTGGCGCGTTGAAGAGATACATCGTGTGAATAAGCCTTTAGGGTGGCGGCATCTCGGCCACTTCTGTGCCCAGAATGCACGCGCTTCGATCTCGTTCGGAGCGAGCGCTCCTCCCTATGACAGACGCACATCGAGGCACCCTATTATGGCGAATTCGCGTGGTTCTTTCTGCGCGCTCTCGAGCGCTCTTTCCAGAGCGCGCGAGATCGGGTGGTTGAAAGAGATTCTGCGGCCTGATCGGGTGGTTCATTCCGAGGGCGCCTTTCCCCCTCAGAGCGCTCTTTGGCACTCCGTGTGTAGCCGTCGGAGTGCGGAGCGGCGCAGTCGTCACGTGGTACTTGGACGGGAATCACGTGGTTTTGTTGACGATGGCCGGCAGTGGTCTGTGGTGGTGTGTGGGGTACGGCATGACGGCGGTTGATATGTGGTTCTACCTACAATGTGCTTGTGAATTCGACGGTGCGAGGATTACGACGGGCGGGACGACATTCCTTTGCGACCGTAACAGAAAAAGTCGACGTGTGAAGTATTCCCAGTGCTTTCACGAGATCGTTCATTTCACGGCGGTGAATCCGCTAAGCCTAACGGACGAAGAAACAGCTCGCAGAGCTCGCCGCTGTTTTACCGGGTTTTGTGGTCGCTTCAAGAAATTTTCAGGTTTGGTAAAAGTACGTTCAAATTTTTGTGTTGTAAAATAAAGAAAGAGCGGAATATAATGCACTGTGATTTTGGCCACATGGCGATGCTTGCACAATATTTCACCGTGAGAAAAATGCGGTTTCTTAACCATTTTATATTTTCCTGTTCTGTCGTACGCATGACCGCTATCGCAGCGCGTTCACTGACGAAACCGCGATAAGTCGACAACTCTTTCCAAGCGTTGGCTTTTATTCCGTTCTGCGAAAAACAAATCGCATGCTGCTGTTTTCTTTTTTTTTTTCTTTTTTTACATGCCGATGCGTAAACCAATTTACGTCCCAGCAGTTATTTCATCACGTTGCGAGCGTAAAATTTGCTCAATCGTCCACCGTACGCTGTTAGATCGTGTTGTCTTTAATGCATTACCAATGTCGAGAAATATTAATTCCGTGACTGGTCTGAGAATGACAGAGTGCTCTGAAGCCAGCAGTTGTGATCGGCTGAAAAGGATCCCGAGTAGCTCTGGCGGCGAGGAGGGGGCGCTCTGCTGAATCGAGGTCAGAGGAGAGAGGCGACCACCCGAATTCACCATAAGTGCGTCCTGCATGAGCACGCGTAGTGCGAGACGCGGCTCGTGCCGTGCGCGCTCGCGCACAACACTCGAGGCGCTTCACGCCACGCCCCTTCGAGTAGAAATGCACTGTTACCTAAAGCTCCTCTATCCTGGGAAAAGTGGCGCCATTCATTGTTCTGGAAATGCGAGAGACACGTGCAGCGCGCCACTTTTGGGAAGAACACAGCTCAGTAGTGCTGCGCTGTGCCGCCCTGATCTTTCCGAGAGCTGCACGTTGCACGTGCCCCCTGCATCGACGCACTTTGCGCTAATTCTAAAACATGAAGAGACTTTACCGGTATTCTGGCTACAGCGCCACTTTTTCGTCATGAAGCGGCGGCACGTGGAACTATCCAAGAATGCGGAGCGCTCGGTAGACCTAGAGCCACTCTATATGGCAGCGTAGCTGCCAGAGTAGCGACACGACGCAAAATTATCTAGATGCACGACGCCAGAAGCCCTGATAGGGATCTCCATTTTGGGCCTGGGAGGTTGCCATGGTAACAGTGCTTCTAGCGACGCCGGGCGGCAACCTTTGTAGTCTAGTTGATATGTCCATTCGTTCATTGAAAATTGGTATAAGACGCTTGGCATCGCGGTACGGCAAGAACCTCTGGAGGAACGGTGCCTGTTTTTTCTGAAAAGTGGGACGATTTGCAGCCCGGGAACTGTCGGGCGACGAGAGCTGCCATGGTATCGTACGTGCACGGACAAGGCGAGTGGTTTCCGGCGCCGCCGGGATGGCGGCCGCTTCGTGGGACGAACATACCGTCCTAGTACTTTCGGACTTCGCTCCGATGGAACAAAATACGATTACGCCGGCCACGACAGGGCGATTGGCTCGGGACATGACTGCTGCTCGACTGCGCCATAGTGAGCGAGTATATGTTTAGCATCTTCTTCAAGACCCGATCATCCCTTCAAGATGAGATTTTCTCACCGACTGGTGAGGAGCGACGTCGACGGGGTTCAACCAAGAAGGACGGCATGGTGGCCTCTAGGGAATTGTTGACGCCATCAAAATAGAGGGACGCCGGATATGGGGTGTTTTTGCCGACAGGGCAAATGGTCGTTCGGAAGTTTACCGGCATTCAAAAAGTCAATATTTTTATCTGGTGTAGCACACATATTATTTTTAAACTTCTTCTTCCTTACCTGTAATTCTCAACTCAAAAGAGAACTGTGAAATCACGCAGTCGTGACATGCTAGGGCACCGGTACGATGACCCCAAGCTTTCACCGTGCTTTTTAAGCACACCGTAGAACTTGGCATTCGCAAGTGGTGATAAGTTTTGTCAGGACACTCATTGGCCAGGAAAGCGAATTCAAATATCCATGGACGAATTGATTGCTGACGAGCGCATACATCCGAGCGACGCAGTTTTCGTGTCCAATGCGTGAGTTGGGGTCGGCTGACGTCATTTTGGCCTTTGTAGGCATTGTAAAAAGGATATTTAGAACCATACACACATGATGATAACGTCATAGCACACTGACATTAAGGAGCACAAAACGGGCCCAGCTACAAGAAATAAATATTACACTCAATCGTAAGAAATAAATACGTCTGTAACTTGTTAATTACAAAGTCGAACACACCTCTGAGCATCTAAGTTTAATAGTATGTGTTGATGCATTGTTATATTGCAGGACATTTTATATACGTCACTTGAGCAAACGCCAGTTTTTCACTTGAAAAACAAACCAAAAAACACTGCGATCAAATGCAAGCTATTGCAACGAAAGCAAGTTATATCAAAATCTTTAGAACTGCCAATTCGTAAAATTGACGATTAGTAAAAGAAGGTTAAATATCGCAGGAGCTTCCTCGTTAAAAAAATGCTGTGATTATTCGGTGACCCAGGGTTGAAACAATTTCCCCTAGGCCCTACACACGCCGTATACCTTTCGTTATGATTCTCAGAAATTCAGACTTTCAAAGGAAGCTAGAAGAATGCGAAAATTTTATCCTAAAAGCTATATGGAGCGCAAGTTCGTCTGCTTTTTTTTGCAGTGGTTGTGGTGACGTCAGAACGCCGAGATCTGAGTGGCTCCGATTGGAGGATAGTGGGTAGATCTAAAAGCAAGCTGCCTTGAGGCCTACCCACTATTCTTTATTCAGAACCAATCAGAGCTCGGCGTTCTGACGTCACCACAACCCCTACTAAAAGAATCAGACGAACTTGCGCTGCGCATATCGTAAAATCGTTGATTAGTATACTTGGGAGTTGTGTGAATATTTATACAGCGTGTAGTTGGTCAGCCATTTCAAAGTTGCGACGAGTCACTCGCTGTAGATGAGCAATTTAGCCAATGCAGTATAACCACTAGCCTGGGGTCTATAGGTCTTTAACGTGCACCACGCAGCAGTGATACACAACCGCAGGCCGGTACGATGCTCATCCAGATCGAAACGGGCAGGGGAAGGGATTGAACCCAGGTTCCCTGGTTGATTAGTACAAAACGTAAACATCGCAGGAGCTTCCTCGCTAAAAGTTTGTGATCATGTGGTTACCTGGGGCAAAAGCAAATTCCCCAAGGCCCAACATGCGACGCATAGATTTCGCATCGATTCTCAGACACACCAACGTTCAAATAAATCTAAGAGAATGCGAAAATTGCATGCTAAATGTCTTATCGATCCTCAAACACATCCGGAAACCCGAGCACCGCTAAGGCGATATAACTGGTGCTGTCGCACAGGTACTAATATCCAGAGCGATCTTGCACAGAAAGGGTATAAAGCATAATTCTTTGAGATCTTCACGTTATACCTACGTCAGAAAGCACGAAGCCCTAAATCGTCGGCAAGCTGCGGCACATCACGACTCCGCGCACCGAACAAACTCGCATCCACCAGCTCTGGGCGCTGCCATCTTACCGATGACATCACGGCTCTTGAGAGGTCACGTGACGAGTCGTCACTCGGTTGCTACGGAAACCGAGCCGGCTCAGCTCGTTGCTATGGTACCGCGTGTGACCAATCGCTTTGAGAGGCGGCACAGGGAAAAGCGTGGCGCTACTCTGGCAGCTACGCTGCCATATCGAGTGGCTCTAGGTAGACCGGTAGACCTAGCGCCACGCTTTTCCCCGTGCCGCCTCTCACCGCGATTGGTCACACGCGGTACCATAGCAACGAGCTGAGCTGGCTCGGTTTCCGTAGCAACCGAGTGACGACTCGTCACGTGACCTCTCCAGAGCCTTGACGTCATCGGTAAGATGGCAGCGCCCAGAGCTAATGGATGCGAGTTTGTTCAATGCGCGGAGTCGTGATGTGCCGCAGCTTGCCGACGATTTAGGGTTTCTTCGTGCATTCTGACGTAGGTATAACGTGAAGATCTGAAAGAATGATCCTTTCTACCCTTTCTGTGCAAGATCGCTCTGGATATTAGCACCCGTGCGACAGCATCACTAATATCGCCTTAGCGGTGCTCGGGTTTCCGGGTGTGTTTGAGGATCGATAAGCTATCCAGCATGCAATTTTTGCATTCTCTTAGCTTTATTTGAACGTTGGAGTGCCTGAGAATCGATGCGAAATCTATGCGTCGCATGTTGGGCCTTGGGAAATTTGTTTTTGCCCCAGGTAACCGCATGATCACAAATTTTTAGCGAGGAAGCTTCAGTGATGTTTACGTTTTGTACTAATCAACCAGGGAACCTAGGTTCAATCCCCACCCCTGCCCGTTTCAATCTGGATGAGCATCGTACCGGCCTGCGGTCGTGTATCACTACTGCGGGGTGCACGTTAAAGACCTATGGAGCTAGCGGTTATACTGCATTGGCTAAATTGCTCATCTATAGCGAGTGACTCGTCGCAACCTTGAAATGGCTGACCTACTACACGCTGTATAAATGTTCACACAACTCCCAAGTATACTAATCAACGATTTTACGATATGCGCAGCGCAAGTTTGTCTGCTTCTTTTTGCAGGGGTTGTGGTGACGTCAGAACGCCGAGCTCTGATTGGTTCTGAATAAAGAAGAGTGGGTAGGCCTCAAAGCAGCTTGCTTTTAGGTCTACTCACTATCCTTCAATCAGAGCCACTCAGATCTCGGCGTTCTGACGTCACCACAACACCTGCAAAAAGAAGCAGACAAACTTGCGCTCCACATAGCTTTTAGGATAAAATTTTCGCATTTTTCTAGCTTCCTTTGAAAGTCTGAATTTCTGAGAACCATAACGAAAGGTATACGGCGCGTGTAGGGCCTTGGAGAAATTGTTTCAGCCCTGGGTCACCGAATAATCACAGCATTCTTTAGCGAGGAAGCTCCTGCGATCTTTAACCTTTTTTACTAATCGCAAATTTTACGAATTGGCAGTTCTGAAGATTTTAATATAACTTGCTTTCGTTGCAATGGCTTGCATTTGATCACAGTGTTTGTTTGGTTTGTTTTTCAAGTGAAAAACTGGCGTTTGCTCAAGTGACGTATATGAAATGTCCTGCTATACAACAATGCATCAACACATACTATTAAACTTAGATGCTCAGAGGTGTGTTCGTCGTTGTAATTAACAAGTTACAGACGTATTTAGTTCTTACGAGTGTAATATTTATTTTCTGTAGCTGGGCCCGTTTTGTGCTCCTTAATGTCAGTGTGCTATGACGTTATCATGATATGTGTATGGTTCTAAATATCCTCTTTACAATGCCTACCAAGGCCAAAATGACGTCAGCCGACCCCAACTCACGCCTTGGGCACGAAAACTGCGTCGCTCGGATGTATGCGCTGGTCAGCAATCAATTCGTCCATGGATATTTGAATTCGCGTTCCTGGCCAATGGGTGCCCTGACAAAACTTATCATCACTTGTGAATGCCAAGTTCTGCGGTGTACTTAAAAAGCAAGGTGAAAGCTTGGGGGCATCGTGCAGCATGTCACGACTGCGTAATTTCACAGCTCTCTTTTTTGAGTTGAGGATCTCAGGTAAGGAAGAAGAAGTTTAAAATAATTTCGTGGCCCCTTTAACACGGATATGTGTGCTACACCAGATAAAAATATAGACATTTTGCATGCCGGTAAACTTCCGAACGACCATTTGGCCTGTCGGCAAGAACACCTCATATCCGGCGTCCGTCCCTTTTGATGGCGTCAACAATTATCTAGAAACCACCATGCCGTCCTTCTTGGTTGAACCCCGTCGACGTCGCTCCTCACCAGTCGGTGAGAAAATCTCATCTTGAAGGGATGATCAGGTCTTGAAGAAGTATGATGCTAACCATATACTCGCTCACTATGGGGCAGTCGAGCAGCAGTCATGTCCCGAGCCAATCGTCCTGTTGTGGCCGGCGTAATCGAATTTTGTTCCATCGGAGGGAACTCCGAAAGTACTAGGACGGTACGTTTGTCCCACGAAGCGGCCGCCATCCCGGCGGCGCCGAAAACCACTCGCCTTGTCCCTGCACGTACGATACCATAGCAGCTCTCGTCGCCCGGCAGTCCCCGGGCTGCAAATCGTCTCACTTTTCAGAAAAAACAGGCACCGTTCCTCCAGAGGTTCTTGCCGTACCGCGATGCCAAGCGTCTTATACTACCACTTTTCAATGAACGAATGGAGATATCAACTAGACTACAAAGGTTGCCGCCCGGCGTCGCTAGAAGCACGGTTACCATGGCAACCTCCCAGGCCCAAAATGGAGATCACTATCAGCGCTTCTGACGTCGTGCATCTAGATAATTTTGCGTCGTGTCGCTACTCTGGCAGCTACGCTGCCATATAGAGTGGCTCTAGGTAGACCTAAAGCCCCTTCATGTTTTAAAAGTAGCGCAAGGTGCGTCGATGCACGAGGCACGTGCAACGTGCAGGCCTTGGGAAGATCATGGCGGCACAGCGCAGCACTGAGCCACTGTAACACTTCTCTCTCTCTGAGCTATGCTTCGTTTCATCTTATCTGCAGGCGAAGCCAAAGATAGAAGCGCGAGACCAGCGGTTTTTGCTTTTTGCCCCGCTAGTGCGCTCGAACACATCATAAACGCACGGAGCTTTTGATCGCTCGCACATAAAGGCTCGTTCACGCAGAGCTGTTTTCTTTCGTTACGTTACGAAAAGTCACCGGGAAATCTGTGCTTCGTATTAAGCGTGGCTACTAATTCAAGGAGATAGCCTTCCACGCGACATTCAAGACACGAGTGCTTCGGTGACTTAGACGTTAAGTTAAGAAAAGGGTGCTGCGTGAAAAGTTGAACCGAGCTCAACTCCTTACGTTACAACCACGTGGTTACGGCGAACCTTGTGTTCTTGGTTGCCACGGTAACTCACCGCTCGCCGTCACCGCAACATTCGTGTCTTGAATGTCGCGTCCCATGGGCTATCTTTTAGAATAGACCCTTTCCGAAAGTCAGCCTACCCACCTTGTGCAGAGCCAGACCCGACGCTCTAATGGCGGAACTATACACTGTTTCTCCACACCAGGAAAATCGAACGTCTTCGAAAGCGTAGAGAAGGAAAAAGAAAAGATGTTGGTCGTTCCACGTTACCTTCGACGCACGAAATCGAGGGCGCTATTTAGCTGCGCATGATCTTCTATCACCGTCATTAGAGCGGCAATATTGGAGCTTTTTGGACTGGCACAAGTGGACTCTGACTTTTGAAAAGGGCCTATTCCCACTCAAGCGTAGAACGTAAATGTGTAGAAAAACGATTCAAAAATTGTGAAGCAGACTGAGCAAAAAAATAAAAATAAAAGCAACGTCGATCATCGAACGAATCTGATTACACACACGGCACATTGTTGCATACTCTTTATTTCGTGTATACATGATATCGCGTTATATATACAGTTCGCAGTTCTTGTTCGAGTTTTCGCTGCTATTTTTAATATACGAACGCGGATGCCACGTCAGAAGACATTGTATGTCTCGAGAGAATTAATTATCGTTTCATCCTTGAAATTAACAGTTTTATATTTCGTAGCACCGCGCGACACCGGAAGCAACCTGGGTCTGCAGGACCGAATTCACTGTCCTCCGGCGCTTTTCGCTACCGGCTGATTGAAGACGGTGGCGAACGTGTACAGGCCGTGGAGGAAGTGCACCACACCCGATCCGAGGCCCAATCCCTGCAGGGGGAAGTAAAATGGCGATTTGTACAGATCGGGACACATTCGGCCTGCTGCCGCTGCGCCTGGACCAATCATCGCGCGGAGGTTGACAGTGACGCCATAACCCCGAGCTCTGATTGGAGGACTGCTCCGAGAGGGTGCAGGCGGGCTGCGGCGCTGCAGTGGGTGAACAGAAGCGCGTCGTTTGCTATACGGGTAGAAACTGGGGGAGAGGAGGAGTCGGAAGCGCGCGAGGACGTGAGACCACAGATCTCTGGTTGGAACGAGTTGTGGGCAGAAGCAAAGTAGTTGCCTCGTCTCTGCTCACTCCTCGAACGCGCCCGAACGCCTCAACTAAAAACAACAACGCCTCAACTAAAAAAAAAAAAAAAAAAAAAAAAACATTGTTGTAGTTGTTTTTGTTTGTTTTTTCGAACGAACGAGGTTTTTATTTTTGGGAGAAAGGAGAGGGAATATTTCGGGGGAAAGATATGTTTGTCTTTGTCGACTGACGAAAGTTCTACCAGAGACACTGCAATAAGCGGAGAACTGCGTTCCTGACGTTGTTTACTTCTTTTCTTTTTTTTTGTTTTTTGTTTGGCGTCTCCTCTCTCACTCACGGAGAGACGCGTTTTGGCGGGTCTATCCGACGTGCTAGCTGTACTGCGCCATTGCATGCTCCAATGAAGGTCCAGTGGTTCTCTCCATTTGCGTCTCGAATATTCGGCGTCACCCAAATATGGCCGACGAGGCGGCACAGCACGAGCGCTGCACCATCCTTCGGTTGACACTCGCGTCCAGTCTCGCGGTGGCCTTCTCTGGGTGGCGTCGAAAATTCATCAACAAGGCGTCGTTATCCACGAGGTGATGGACGCATCCCGGTAAAAATATAACGAGCTCTCTGATGGAACCAAAGAAATAGCTCAATACTTTTTTTAAACAAATTTTCAAAGAGAAAATGATGTCCTTATAGACCGTTTTATCGTGGGTAGCGCCATTTTGAGAGCGAGAGAGAAAAGGGAAAGGGCTACCGGCGCTTTCCCCCTTTCTGATTGTGTAGAAAGAGTGGAAGTCCCGGATGAGAGGCTGGGCCGGTGTTGGGCGTCTGCAGTGCCCCAACTTCGTTCGCGCTTTCTTCTACGTTTCAAACTCCCAAACTTAATTAAAGCCATGGTCTTCGATGGCGACAGTCCCCCGGTCATCGGGACACCATTGCTGGGTGATAGGGTGCACAAATCACGACAGAAAGCGTCGAGTACTGTCCGAGGGCTTATATGTAGTTTGCATGGAATCCGGCAAGGCAAGTACGGCTGGAATGTTTTTAAGCTCCATTGCTTTCCGAATGACTGGAAATGATGAACCATTTATACATTTTTAGTTGCAATAGGCCTATTTTAACGTAGCCGCTTTTAGTTGTAATCAACAAGCGATACACGAAACGGGAACCTCAATTAACTTTGTAAACGCCCGGAGCTGCTACATATCGTCTTGCTGTGCTCTTTTTATATTCGTGTCCCTGTTCTTATATCTCCTTGTGAATGAACGACGAAGGCGCTCTAGACGTACTTTTATCGAACCGCAGAAAGCCTCGAAGCAGCCACGAATTATTTTACTATTTGATGCAATATTTTGAATTCTCACCTCCAATTTCTGTAGCTGGCACGTTCGCTGCCGCTGTTCCCCCCGTCGCCACACTGGCGGATGCCATGACTCAAACAAAGAAACGTGTACACTGGGCTCGAAAACGCAGATCGCAACACACGAAACGTTCCTGCAGCGACTATCAAGCGCCTCAAAGCGCCTTAGTCAACGGAAACAACCCACCAGCGGCACTTCAAGGAGCGCTTTTGCCGGCTCTCTGGTATCGCGCAGGAGATCGCGATTGAAAAAACAAACAAACAAACAATAGAACTACGTTTTTAACAAATTTCAGCCTCACCCGGCCGCGGAAATGGGCCTTCAACTAAGTGCTGTAGATGATAAAATCGAGTCAGTCAGCACTGCAAATTATCACTATTAAGATAAATTCAGTTACGGAATTTTACAAGCTGAAAGAACAGTTATCATGAGAAAACTCGCACGCACATTGCGAGCGTACCCCATGTTCATCGGCGGCACAGCGTTCGGTGCGCGCTCCATTCACGAAATGTTCCGAGCGAAGTCGAGAGGATGGCGTTGAGGAAACTCCTTTTCGGCTTACGGACGCAAGCAATCCACTGCCCCCGGAGACAGGAGTCATGTGGAAAGCGATGGAGCTCAAAGACATTGCAGCCGCTCTCGCCTCGCCTTGCCATATGTCCTCGGACACTATTCTATGTTTTCTGTTTTTATTCCTGCACCCTATAACCCAGCAATGGTGTCCCGATGACCGGGGGACTGTTTCCATCGAAGCCGCTGGCTCTAATTAAGTTTGCGAGTTTAAAACAGGAAAGAAAGCGCGACCGAAGTTGGGGCACAGCAGACACCCAACACCGGCGAAGCCTCTCATCCGGGACTTTCACTCGTTCTACACAATCAGAAAGGGGGAAAGCGCCGGTAGCCCTTTCAACTTTTCTCTCTCGCCCTCTCTCAGTAAAACGGTAGTCAGTGCAGGCGGCAACGAGTTGCAAGTAACATCGTTACATGTAACGGGTTACTGTTTTCGGTAACGTACACCAAGTCATATCAAGACAGTAAAAAAAAAAAAAAAAAAAAAAAAAAAGCATCACGTTGTTAGGGAATTATTTTCTGCATGGACATATTTTTTTTTAACAGGGTGCTTATGTATCCTTTAACCTCATAACAATAGAACGATCTATTTAATTAATGAAAAGCAACGCAAATGTAACGTTCGTTGCGTTTTTATCGGCAGCACGTAACGCGTTCCTTTTATGTGCAAGTAACGAGTTGTCCATCTCTTGGTGTCAAATTTCGTATTTCCTGAGTCTCGGGTTCCTTCAAAATGTTCAGCATACACAAACTCACTTGCGCCCTCACGTTTTGTTCGTTACGGGTGACTTTACTTTTTTTTCAGAAACGCCTACAACACTGGTACAAGTCTATTTTTGCTTTTTGATGCTAGGCGCGCTGAGAAGAATTGGTTCGAAACACGGTTTATGCCAGTGTCTGGTAGTGGAAATGGGGACGTGAAATATCCCCTACCCACCGCAGCCACTTTGTCGAGGACCTCTTTCTTCGCGACGGACAGGAGCCAGCCGGAAGTGATCAGAAAGAAACCGCTGCCCACCAGGTGGTACAGCAGGAACTGCGAAGAGAGACTCACGAAGTTCAAGACGCTGAAACTTAGAAATCTTATCGGAACTTCTAATTCGAATCAATTTGTACACCAATTTTGGTGACATTCAGTATTACTGCACGCTTCCGTCGGCAAAACAGAATCAAACCACGTAAACGTTCTTGCAGTCGTGTTTTGATCGACGATGCATGGAAAGTAGGTGACTATCGACGGTCGTCCTCTCCGTGGTCAACAGAGCAGGACAGGGACTGAACGTCACTTATATCCGTAATTCGGCCACTCGCCCCCGCCCCCCCCCCCCCCCCCCCCCCCCCCCCCCAGAACAGTTTCTCTTCCTTTTTATATTTTTGTTCTGCTGTTTCATACTAATCTGGAAAGTGCACCACTAAAAATGTGTCATGCTGTTTGTGGGCCACACAAAATGGGTGAATGAATGAAGGAATGAATGAATGAATGAATGAATGAATGACACCGATGCCTTTTTACGTAGCGGAGTTAGGGCGTATGTGATTATGAGACGTTGGTCTGACACTCGCGTCAACGAACAAAAACGTAATCGCCGATAGCGGCCGCCTTCAAGTGTGCATACGAATACATTTGAAAGGAATTTTGTAAATAAGTGCGGAACAAACGTAATGGCCGTATAAAAGCATCGCTACAGAGAACATACTTTAAGTTCCGTATTTTGTATATTTTGTCTTTATTGTTGGATAACAATCGCAGCCTTTGCACCGCCTGCATACGAAGGTCTCGATCACTTTGGATCGCTTCAAGCCGCAACGCAGATGTTTAGTCACCCGGTTTAAATTTTTTTCTAGCGGCCTTGTCGAGACCTCCTCAATACCCGAGCGTCAAATGAAAGCTATCATGCCCGGGGTCGTCTGATTCCATTTTATTCGGAGACCATCTGCCTCAGCTGAGGAAGCGGAAACTATAACAATAAAAAAGAAACCCGATTTTTTTTTTTTTTAGTAATTTCTGATTTGAACTGAACGTGACTATTATCTGTGATTCGGCCACTCACGCAGAACGTGACACCGATGCATTTTTACGTAGCGAAAGTAAGGTGTATGCGAGTATGAGACATAGGATGATGCTCCGTTCGGACCCGAGGCAGCCGCTAGCTACAGAATGCACCCACTGAGTACGCCAGATGGCCCAACGTTCTGCAAATTTAAACCCATCGAACACGGGAAACGACCTGCCACACAATGGATCATCGTAGCATGCGCGGATCGCTGTCTTCCACTTAGCGACTATGATGACAGCATATTCTTTAAAGAAAGTGCAAGACCACTAAAGACCAGACATGTACTCTGGTCTTTGATGGTCTTGCACGATCTGAATGACCCTGCTACCGCGTGCAACAGGCTATTTTCGGTGGAGTTTTTTTTTTTTTTTTTTTTCTCGAACATTCGAAGGCTGACGGCCCTATACTATAGCTCAAGGCAGACATCGAAGTAGCACTCACGTAGAGAGAGAGCGGGAGGTAGGCCTGAGTGTAGGGCGACGAGATGCCTCCCAGCAGCATTACCGAGGACACGTAGGCGAAGGCGAACGACACCATCAGTGTCACCCGCGACGCCGTCTGCTCGCTGCCAGACAGTAGCACGCAGACGACCGATGCCACTGCCGCGCACTGCGCGAAGGTCCGCGGTGATCTTTTATGCGGGTATACGTATTATACACTCGTAATCAGAGTATAAACGTTCACTGGAGCTTACACTGCAGTCAACGCTACGAGCGGACGGAGCCAATCGGGGAAGCGTCGAAAGCGCATCGTCACGGTGGTCGTCGTTCGTATCATCGGCTAAACCAATCACACACAGCGCAGACGGTCACGCCGTATTCACGGTGCGTGATCGCTATGCAGAGAGCAAGTCGTCTGCTTCTTTCGCAGGAAATCGGTGACGTCAGAGAGACGCCGGCCTCTGATTGGCTCTGATTGAAGGAGAGTGGGCAGACCTCAAAGTAAGCTGCCTTGAGCTGTGCTGGCCAACGCAGAGCTCGGCGTTCTGACGTCACCACAACCTGAAGCGGACGAACTTGGGCTCCGCATAGCCGATGATAGCGAACGCTGGATGGATGTGGATGGATGCTAATGTCTGTACCCTTTATAACGGGAGGTAGCTTGTGCCACCTACCTATAGACCTTTTTCACAAGGGCGCCGCCAGCTTGAATTGTCGTCACTTCCAGTATATGGGCGAAAACATTGTTTTGCCGTCGCCACGCCGAAAGAACGCATTTACAATATAAGCGTAACCGTCACTCATTCTCGTTTTGCCTCCCCTCTATTCTTTAACTATTTGCAGCTTAAAAGGTTTTATTATTTCTTCGTCACCCATATCGGATACGCCTATTAGGTGGCTGGGGACGAGGGTACACAGAAAAGGTCTATAGACGAGGTCCGCCGTGACGATGCACTTTTGCCGCTGCGCGATTGACTATCGGTTCGTTAACTGCTGTCGGAGGGTATATATGCGTAGTGCAGTCAGTCAGAGTCTTGAGAGCCAGGAAATCAAAGGAAGTGTTGCTGAATATGCGTAGTGCAAGTTAGTCTGCTACTTTTTTGTAGGGGTTGTGGTGACGTTGGAACGCCGAGCTCTGACTCGCTCCGATTGAAGGATAGTGAGCAGACCTCGAGGCAGCTGGTTTTGAGGTCTACCCACTATCCTTCAATCAGTGACAATCAGAGCTCCGCGTTTCGACGCCGACACAACCCACTGCAAAAAGAAGCAGATCTTGCGCTCTGCATAGACATATTCATGAAACACAAGTAGCTCGCGTGACTTCGCTATTACTAACCGTTTTAATGTGTTTGTATCCGAAAACAAACAGATTCACAGGTTGTCTCGATATTCTTTCGCTTAATCTTAAAATAATTCGTTTAATATGCGGTATAGAAATGCCTCGAAGTTCTCCGCAATTTGAAGCGCGTGGTACCCGGCAGGCCCTTTCGATGGAACCACGATCGCCGGTTCTTTCGCTCGAGGTCTGCTTATTGCGTTAGAGAACGGCTTCTCTGTCGCGGGGGAGCATGTCTCACAGCGTACTGCGTATAGTCCTCACCACTTCGGCGATGTTGAGCATTCCGTGCTTCGTGACCGTGTATTTGGGGTTGACGGCGACCTTGGAAGACTTCTTGGCATCTTTGAGGGCCTCCGTCGGAGTGTCGCTCATATCGATCCAGCCTGGCCGACGGCGTCGGGAAATCACTCGCCAGACCCTGTAAGCTTAGAAGTAGGGTTCCGTGTTTTCGGAGTTCATTTTTTGTCAAATTCGGGGTGTATTTTTCGGTGTTGATTTTTTGACAAAAATTGGGGGTTTATCTGAGTTCATTCTTATTTGTTTTGTTATTTTAGATTCCAATTTTTTTTAAATTTCTTTCTCCTAAGGAGCGCGCATAGTATGGCCTAAACTGGAAGCCGAAACAGTGGCTTGAAACTTTAAATTCGTAACTGGTTTGATAAATACATTCATTGCTCTTGTGCGTATTTCTGTTTGGGGGGTATGATGGGGTTCTTTTTACCACTTTTTCGTATGTGCTAACTGGTCAACATTTCGAGTACAATGTATACGTAAATATACTTGTTATTTTGGTGTAAGACTTTTTTGTTTTGTCATTGTAGCCTGTCTCGCTTAAATGATCTCTGTATGGCTCTTTGTATGTTCGAAAGGGTGTAACCGCGTTGTACCCTTCTGCACATGTTTTATTCTTCTGGGCATGCAAAATATTTTTTTTTTTCATCAAAATTAAAACTGGTCATCGGACATGGTTGTTCGATCTTATCTGGAAACGCCCAAGAGTGTTTTTATTGAACAAATGAAGGGGTATTCACACGGGGGAGAAATCCCTCTCTTAGGTTCCCGTGATACGCCTCACGCGTCAAATACTTCACGCCTTTGCGGAAAGGCAGGCTGACGTAGACATCCCTGAGGGATGGGGGAGGTTTTCCTCGGGCTTGTGACGTTTCAAGGGGATAGCGGTTCCTTCTGAAACGTTGCCATCTAACTCGCACTTCTAGAGTTACATTTGGGCGAAGGCTGGGCGCTTGGCGATCTTTAATATATATTTTGGCAAAAAAAGAAAAAGAAACGAAAAAACTCATTTGTTTTTGGAGACACGCTATGTCCGCAGACTCGAAAGATATTGTTTCTATTAAACCAGGTAATCACGGTAGATGCTTGAGAATTTTTTTTTTCAAGTGCCAACAATATTCACTGCACGCCATATAGGGTGTATTCACTGGACGCCATATTTAAGGGTGCTGTTTAGAGCGCATGCTCAGAACGAGCTCACACTAATAGGCTACCCGTTAAGACCGGCAATATTGATGGTGCGGAATGCACGTTGCAAAAGAACTCCGGAAGCTCGCCGTCAGCACGCGCTGAGCAGCCGCGCACACAGCTATGTCCACCAGTGAATACTCCCTATACTTGAGGGCGATGTTTAGAGCGCATGCTCAGAACGAGCTTACATTAATAGGCTGCTAAGACCGGTAATCTTGATGGTGCGGAATGCGCGTTGCAAAAGAATTGTGGAAGCTTGCCGTCAGCACGCGCTCAGCAGTCGCTCACACAGTTATGGCAACCAGTATCAACTTGCATCAACAACACATGCGAGTTCCAATCGCAAGACATCAAACAGGTTCGAAACATTTACGTGCGTGTCGTTTCTGGTTCGGAATATCTACAATAGCGTATACAACCTTCTCAATCTGTCTCGTTTCAACCTACGGGGATGGAATATGAGTAGCGTACTCACAAATGCAGGCCCCTGAGCTCTCCGTAGAAGGTCTGTCTTCTCAATCTTCTTCTCACTCACACATGATGCTTCTCGTCTGCAATGCGCAAAAACCAAAGCGATCTTCTTCTTTCTTGCTTTAGACCACTGATCTTTATTGTAGTAGTCTGGATCGCGGATCGAGGCTTGTTTTGCGGGGGGTGAGTGGCACCACTGGGCACCACCGACAGCCATCACTCGACACCGACTAATGCCTGAGACTCTATGGGAAAAACGAGGAAAAAGTGCCGTTTCTCCCGTTTCTTAGCCGTTGTCGGCACTGAAACTTTTTGGCTGCTTTTCGGAAAGCCTGCCAAATAGCTTGTGCACAAACGCTAAAACTGACAGCCCTCGCACTTTTTACAAATGAATGTTTTGGGGTCGAGAGTGACTCCGCCGGGCCAACATTGTAGTGCAGCTCTATAGACAAGAGTTAACATATTGAGGTATTTAGCGCACAAGGTAGAAAGAAGAAGGACAAGATAGAGTGCCTTCATACACACGCGCGCTTTTGCTTGAGTGGTGACATCTCAGCCATTTTTCCGCCCAATCGTTTTTTTATGCATTTTGAAGTGCGCGCAATCCGGTGTCACTCAGCTCGAGCGCGTAACTTTGGTTGATGCATAGACGCCATCTTACCGCCCAAGTCACGCACCGAGTGCGCGAGAGCGTCACGCGCTGGCACTTTCCGGACAACAATGGATGTCTTCACCCTGAGACAGACAGACATCTAGGCACCCTAGGACAAGACAGAAAAGAGCGCCACTCACAACTGCGTTTACTGATAAAAAGGGAAAAGAAAGAAAACACCTAAATAATCCGCCGCGGACTCGTGAACCTGCCACAGCCCCGTGAATGATAGCGGCTATAGTCAGTTGCAGGTTAAAGGGCCCATGAAACGATTTTTGGGTTGGGATAAATCATTTTAGATTGGGATTTTACTAATAGCACATCGTTCAGTGGACCAAAAGAAAAAAGGTAGAAAGTCAAAAGCCTTACTTTCAGTGCGAAAATTTGAAAACAGAGCGGACTATTTCGTACCTCCTCCCCTTCGCAACCTCTCTGCCTTTTCACTGTGATACATCCGCGGTCCCAAAAGCGCGTCAACGGGTCCAAACTGACGTCACACGCAACCGGACCTCACGTATTCCCTTCACCCCTAAGCTGACATTGTGGTGGAAGCTACGCGCTTGCCGGACCAATCAGCCGCCTCTCTTTCATCACCTGACTTCATTCTCTGCAGCCACATTTGCCACGCTCACGTGGCAAGTGTGGCTGGCCCAACGAGCACGTAGCTTCAACAGCACTGTCAGCTTCGGAATGAACGGGGTGGGGAAAGCAACTTTTGTCTGAATTTTGAGCGACGGGCTAATCTTCTAGGGGTAGAAAGGATGTGTCCGGGATTACACAAACGAGAGTGCGAGCAAGAGGGGACTCCCCCTTTTCGTCTTCTTTAACTGTTTGGTGGAATGCGCGATTTATGAGTTGAGGAGGAAAGCGAAACAGGAAAAAGTTGAAAAAGCGTTTCATGACCCCTTTAAAGGGGTCATGAAACGCTTTTCCAAGTTGAGGAGGAAAGCGAAACAGGAAAAAGTTGAAAAAGCGTTTCATGACCCCTTTAAAGGGATCATGAAACGCTTTTCCAAGTTGAGGAGGAAAGCGAAACAGGAAAAAGTTGAAAAAGCGTTTCATGACCCCTTTAAAGGGATCATGAAACGCTTTTCCAAGTTGAGGAGGAAAGCGAAACAGGAAAAAGTTGAAAAAGCGTTTCATGACCCCTTTAAAGGGATCATGAAACGCTTTTCCAAGTTGAGGAGGAAAGCGAAACAGGAAAAAGTTGAAAAAGCGTTTCATGACCCCTTTAAAGGGATCATGAAACGCTTTTCCAAGTTGAGGAGGAAAGCGAAACAGGAAAAAGTTGAAAAAGCGTTTCATGACCCCTTTAAAGGGATCATGAAACGCTTTTCCAAGTTGAGGAGGAAAGCGAAACAGGAAAAAGTTGAAAAAGCGTTTCATGACCCCTTTAAAGGGATCATGAAACGCTTTTCCAAGTTGAGGAGGAAAGCGAAACAGGAAAAAGTTGAAAAAGCGTTTCATGACCCCTTTAAAGGGATCATGAAACGCTTTTCCAAGTTGAGGAGGAAAGCGAAACAGGAAAAAGTTGAAAAAGCGTTTCATGACCCCTTTAAAGGGATCATGAAACGCTTTTCCAAGTTGAGGAGGAAAGCGAAACAGGAAAAAGTTGAAAAAGCGTTTCATGACCCCTTTAAAGGGATCATGAAACGCTTTTCCAAGTTGAGGAGGAAAGCGAAACAGGAAAAAGTTGAAAAAGCGTTTCATGACCCCTTTAAAGGGATCATGAAACGCTTTTCCAAGTTGAGGAGGAAAGCGAAACAGGAAAAAGTTGAAAAAGCGTTTCATGACCCCTTTAAAGGGATCATGAAACGCTTTTCCAAGTTGAGGAGGAAAGCGAAACAGGAAAAAGTTGAAAAAGCGTTTCATGACCCCTTTAAAGGGATCATGAAACGCTTTTCCAAGTTGAGGAGGAAAGCGAAACAGGAAAAAGTTGAAAAAGCGTTTCATGACCCCTTTAAAGGGGTCATGAAACGCTTTTCCAAGTTGAGGAGGAAAGCGAAACAGGAAAAAGTTGAAAAAGCGTTTCATGACCCCTTTAAAGGGATCATGAAACGCTTTTCCAAGTTGAGGAGGAAAGCGAAACAGGAAAAAGTTGAAAAAGCGTTTCATGACCCCTTTAAAGGGGTCATGAAACGCTTTTCCAAGTTGAGGAGGAAAGCGAAACAGGAAAAAGTTGAAAAAGCGTTTCATGACCCCTTTAAAGGGATCATGAAACGCTTTTCCAAGTTGAGGAGGAAAGCGAAACAGGAAAAAGTTGAAAAAGCGTTTCATGACCCCTTTAAAGGGGTCATGAAACGCTTTTCCAAGTTGAGGAGGAAAGCGAAACAGGAAAAAGTTGAAAAAGCGTTTCATGACCCCTTTAAAGGGGTCATGAAACGCTTTTCCAAGTTGAGGAGGAAAGCGAAACAGGAAAAAGTTGAAAAAGCGTTTCATGACCCCTTTAAAGGGATCATGAAACGCTTTTCCAAGTTGAGGAGGAAAGCGAAACAGGAAAAAGTTGAAAAAGCGTTTCATGACCCCTTTAAAGGGGTCATGAAACGCTTTTCCAAGTTGAGGAGGAAAGCGAAACAGGAAAAAGTTGAAAAAGCGTTTCATGACCCCTTTAAAGGGGTCATGAAACGCTTTTCCAAGTTGAGGAGGAAAGCGAAACAGGAAAAAGTTGAAAAAGCGTTTCATGACCCCTTTAAAGGGATCATGAAACGCTTTTCCAAGTTGAGGAGGAAAGCGAAACAGGAAAAAGTTGAAAAAGCGTTTCATGACCCCTTTAAAGGGGTCATGAAACGCTTTTCCAAGTTGAGGAGGAAAGCGAAACTGGAAAAAGTTGAAAAAGCGTTTCATGACCCCTTTAAAGGGATCATGAAACGCTTTTCCAAGTTGAGGAGGAAAGCGAAACAGGAAAAAGTTGAAAAAGCGTTTCATGACCCCTTTAAAGGGGTCATGAAACGCTTTTCCAAGTTGAGGAGGAAAGCGAAACAGGAAAAAGTTGAAAAAGCGTTTCATGACCCCTTTAAAGGGATCATGAAACGCTTTTCCAAGTTGAGGAGGAAAGCGAAACAGGAAAAAGTTGAAAAAGCGTTTCATGACCCGTTTAAAGGGATCATGAAACGCTTTTCCAACTTTTTCCTGTTTCGCTTTCCTCCTCAACTCATAAATCGCGCATTCCACCAAACAGTTCAAGAAGACGAAAAGAAGGGAGGCCCCTCTCGCTCGGAACCTGGTTTGTGTACCCGAAGAGAGCCATTGTCCCCCTAGAAGATTAGCCCGTCGCTCAAAATTCAGACAAAAGTTTCTTTCCCTACCCCGTTCACCCCTAAGCTGACAGTGCTGTGGAAGCAACGTGCTCCTAGGGCTAGCCACACTTCTGCCACGTGAGCGTGGCAAATGTCGCTGCAGAGAATGAGGTCAGGTGATGAAACGGAGGCGGCTGATTGGTCCGGCAAGCGCGTAGCTTCCACCTGAATGTCAGCTTAGGGGTGAAGGGATTAAATGAGGTCCAGCTTCGTGTGACGTCAGTTTGGACCCGATTACGCGCTTTTGGGACCGTGGATGTATCACAGTGAAAAGGCGGAGAGGTTACGAAGGGGAGGAGGTACGAAATAGTCCGCTGTGTTTTCAAATTTTCGCACTGAAAATCAGGCTTTTGACTTTCTACCTTTTTCCTTTTGGCCCACTGAACGATGTGCTATTAGTAAAATCCCAAACTAAAGTGATTTATACCAGCTTAAAATTCGTTTCATGGGCCCTTTAAGAAGGTAGCGGCAAATGCCCCTCAAAGGGAATCAGATATCCCTCCGCCACCTCCGCATCCAATAGCGTCCCACCGTTTCCTTGACGTCGCGGCCAACGCGCGAGGAGGGTCTTGCTTTTCTGTACATATTTGCTTTATCTTTCGACTTTGACTTAGCATTGTGGAAGCCACGAGAGGGAGATTAGAGTTCTCCCCCACCGACGGAAACAAAGACGACTTTCGGGGATTAGCTTCCCCCCCGATGGATACAAAGGCTGCTTTCAGGGGCTCGGTTCCCTCCCCGATGAATACAAAGGTCGCTTTCTTAAAAAGTGGGATCGGAGACAAGTGGGAATCCATTGAAGCGGAACAAGGAGCGTTTCCAGTGAACTCTTCTTTCGACTGCGGAGAGATTTGAAACGGGCGCATCACACTTGTGGGAGGAGCTTCTCCTACCTTCTTGACTCGGGCCCTTCATTGTTTTCTTTCTCTTCCCTTTTTATCAGTAAACGTAGTTGTGAGTGGCGCTCTTTTCTGTCTTGTCCTTCTTCTTTCTACCTTGTGCGCTAAATACCTCAATATGTTAGACTACCAACTAGCCCAAATGTCAAAATTAGACAAGAGTTACCTAGAGTTACTGTGGAGTCGGTGGCGGTTTCGACGAGTTGGGTTTAGCAGACAACGGACTTTGCTACGTGGACTTCGCTCGCTCCCGAAAAGCCGCTCTCAACATGGAACCATTTCCGACATTCATCAACTTCTGGGCTTCCCCGAGGACGGTCTTATTGACAGCAAGTCCGTTTGTTTACCTAACGACGAGAGCCAGCTTGCCAGCTCAGCCGTGGGTGCTCTTGCTCGTTCGACTTTTTTAAGGAATGTTCGAACGCTTTACAAATATCGATTCGATCTCCAAACCCCCATATAATGATCGTACCACATCCTAAAATGATCTCCTTCGAACACCGCGTACAAGCTTCAATATTTGCACTTTTGTTGGTTGCTCTCATAGAATTAAAACATTCTGGCGGGCTAGTTGGTTACACATAATTAAATTACAAATAGCGCTAGGACGAGGACAGACGAAGAAGTGGACAGGACAGGCGCTAACTCACAACTGACGGTTTTATATACAACGTTAAAGAAGAAGGTGAAGGAAGTGTCTGGAGTTGAAAAAAGAAGAAAAAAATTTGTCTTTTTCTAACCGGGCGCTCTAAGAAGATTGTTAGACTAGGAAGATTAAAACACAGCAGACCAAAACGAAATTAATAAAAATTAAACAAAGGTAATGATTTTGAACTCTATACGATACTATTCTGAAGGCCCTTAGAAAATAACCCCGGACCGTGGGAGACAAATCGAGAATAAAAATATTGGATAAAAATTAATAGAAAAAAGGTGATCGTCCAAAGGCCGCCGATCAGTGCCTCGTACAGCTTATTTACCTTTTTACATGCAACAGGCACCACAGCCAAAGCTATAACGGCGCGAGCGCATAGACCCACCCGGTGCACCACCTCACGCGCTCACGTGCAAGCGTGATTATGTATAGTGGTTCAAGTACTGAACCTCTTTGTCCGTCAACGCCAAAGATGGTGCAGAGACGCATTTTTCTCCATTGGCTTGTATGGTCTGTGCTTCATAGATTTCCCTGTTCCTCTTTTCTTTAAAACGTCCGATCACTTTTGTGTTTGAAAGCAAAGGTGTGCAGGAGCAATCTCGCACATGCATGGCTAAATGTCCAGAAGGTGTTGACTGCAGGGTCAGGGCATGTTCTCTCAGTCGTGTGTTTATGCAACGTCCAGTCTGTCCTATATACACTTTCCCACATGTGAAAGGGATTTCATACACCACTCCGCTGTTGCAGTCGACATACTGGTGCTTGTGGTTTATGTTGCATTCATGATGTTGTTGCTTGACATTGTTGATTTTTGGGCACATTCGTTTTAATTTATCCGGTGCCGATAGGACCACTTGGACTTCAAACGTGGAGGCTATCTTCTTCATGTTGTGCGAAATCTTGTGGATGTAAGGCACCACAGCCGGACGGCGTCTCTTCTCTTTTATTTTTTCTCTTCTTTTGTTCGTTGTCAATAACTTCTCAGCGATGTCAGTCAGTACCGGAAAGGGGTACCCCGAAGCTTTCAAACGAGTCACTTGTAATTCGAAGCTTGATTTTGCTCTGTGCTCACATGACTTGTTTAGCGCCATGCTTAAGCAATTAGACACTATGCCTCGCTTTACAAGTTTGGAATGGGATGAGTCATAGCGCAATAGCCGTTTTTTAGAGCGTGGGTGGTACATCCAGCAGGTCTGGTTCTTGTTAAAAGTAATCTGCAGTTCTAAAAACTGTAGGATGCCGTCCGTTGGCACCTCAATGGTAAAGTTGAGCTGTTCAGCTTGTTCCAGAAATGTGGCACGCACACTGTCGATAGGCTGACTGTCACATTCATCGGGACGAAAAGGGAGGAGGACCAGGTAATCGTCGACATATCGAAAGATACGCGAGACTTGGTTGGTTGATATATTCTTAGCAATAGCCCGATCACAATGTGACAGATAAACGTCGCATAAAACAGGTGCAACGCAGGAACCTATGCAGATTCCTCTCTTCTGTAAGTAGGAATTTCCATCGAAGGAGACTGCAGTGGAACAGAGGTAGAATTTCAGGAGTTCTAAGAATGCCTCTACCGATATTCCGCAGTTGTTTTGAAAATTAACCCTTCCGTTGGCATCAATGCAATCGCTTACTGCTGCATACAGTTTAACATGGGGAATAGAATAAAACAAATCTTCCACGTCCAACGAAAACCCAAATCTTACTCTCGTGGGATTTTCTTTTAAATGCTTGATTACCTCTTCAGAGTTGGGGATTAGAAAAGGATCATCCAGCTTGAGGGTAGACAGATGGCGCAGAAGAAATCGAGACATGTTCCCCTGCCAGCTTCCTTTCTCAGTAACTACTACACGGAACGGGCATGCTGGCTTGTGTGTCTTGGCGGTGAAGAACATCTCTAGCTGGTCTTTTTTTGAAGTGTTAATTTGATTCCTCAATTGTGTTAGGTCAAGTCTGCGGCATAATTCAATAGCTTTGGTCTTCACTTTCCTTGCATTGAACTCCTTCATATGTTTGAAGTTCTTGTCAATGGCTGTTTTAGCCTTTTCTAGGTAAATGTCCTTTGGTGCTACTACGAATCCGCCTTCTTTGTCAGAGGTGATGAGGTTTAAATTATTGCACTTGAAATAATCGACAACCTTTTGGATGCTGGTCGTGTTCTCAGTTTTTGGACGTGTTCGTGAAACCACCTCGACGCATTCATTGATGCATCGGGCTCTGTCCGTCTCAGTAACCTTGTCCGCGATATCATGAATAATACCCAACATCTGCACTCCCTGTCTCTTTGGTTCAGTGCAGTACTTGGGACCTTTTTCAAGCACTTTAGAGAGCCTGTCCGGAAGAATAGCATCCCCCAATAGCGTAATATGCTCACCTTGATTTTCTTTATGGTGCGAACGAAGACGCTTAAGATGGGGAACGTAGGATTGCCAAAGAAATTCGGTCATGTTGCTCGCTGTGTGTAGATAGCTGGAGTATCTTAGAGCATGGCCACCGTTGGGGCTCGCAGATCGCTCGCGCCGTTATAGCTTTGGCTGTGGTGCCTGTTGCATGTAAAAAGGTAAATAAGCTGTACGAGGCACTGATCGGCGGCCTTTGGACGATCACCTTTTTTCTATTAATTTTTATCCAATATTTTTATTCTTGGTTTGGCTCCCACGGTTCGGGGTTATTTTCTAAGGGCCTTCAGAATAGTATCGTATAGAGTTCAAAATCATTACCTTTGTTTAATTTTTATTAATTTCGTTTTGGTCTGCTGTGTTTTAATCTTCCTAGTCTAACAATCTTCTTAGAGCGCCCGGTTAGAAAAAGACAAATTTTTTTCTTCTTTTTTCAACTCCAGACACTTAATTCCTTCACCTTCTTCTTTAACGTTGTATATAAAACCGTCAGTTGTGAGTTAGCGCCTGTCCTGTCTACTTCTTCGTCTGTCCTCGTCCTAGCGCTATTTGTAATTTAATTATGTGTAACCAACTAGCCCGCCAGAATGTTTTAATTCAGTTCATTTCTTCTCCAATGGGTCCTTTTCCGTGTGTCTTCCGCCCGGACCTAGTGTCCTTCTATATTAATTTAATCGCCATCTCTACCTGCAAAGCAAGATTCTGCTCCTTCTCGATCAGGCATAATGTGGTGCCTGAAGACATCAGAGCGTTGTTCGGCCAAGCAAGTCCATCACTGCAGCACGCCAAACGGATCAGCAAGATCATGCGCTCTGAGCTGTGGAGGCAAGTGCGTTTCTACAGGACATGCCTCAGTGTACTGGCTGGATCTGCGAGCCCCAACGGTGGCCATGCTCTAAGATACTCCAGCTATCTACACACAGCGAGCAACATGACCGAATTTCTTTGGCAATCCTACGTTCCCCATCTTAAGCGTCTTCGTTCGCACCATAAAGAAAATCAAGGTGAGCATATTACGCTATTGGGGGATGCTATTCTTCCGGACAGGCTCTCTAAAGTGCTTGAAAAAGGTCCCAAGTACTGCACTGAACCAAAGAGACAGGGAGTGCAGATGTTGGGTATTATTCATGATATCGCGGACAAGGTTACTGAGACGGACAGAGCCCGATGCATCAATGAATGCGTCGAGGTGGTTTCACGAACACGTCCAAAAACTGAGAACACGACCAGCATCCAAAAGGTTGTCGATTATTTCAAGTGCAATAATTTAAACCTCATCACCTCTGACAAAGAAGGCGGATTCGTAGTAGCACCAAAGGACATTTACCTAGAAAAGGCTAAAACAGCCATTGACAAGAACTTCAAACATATGAAGGAGTTCAATGCAAGGAAAGTGAAGACCAAAGCTATTGAATTATGCCGCAGACTTGACCTAACACAATTGAGGAATCAAATTAACACTTCAAAAAAAGACCAGCTAGAGATGTTCTTCACCGCCAAGACACACAAGCCAGCATGCCCGTTCCGTGTAGTAGTTACTGAGAAAGGAAGCTGGCAGGGGAACATGTCTCGATTTCTTCTGCGCCATCTGTCTACCCTCAAGCTGGATGATCCTTTTCTAATTCCCAACTCTGAAGAGGTAATCAAGCATTTAAAAGAAAATCCCACGAGAGTAAGATTTGGGTTTTCGTTGGACGTGGAAGATTTGTTTTATTCTATTCCCCATGTTAAACTGTATGCAGCAGTAAGCGATTGCATTGATGCCAACGGAAGGGTTAATTTTCAAAACAACTGCGGAATATCGGTAGAGGCATTCTTAGAACTCCTGAAATTCTACCTCTGTTCCACTGCAGTCTCCTTCGATGGAAATTCCTACTTACAGAAGAGAGGAATCTGCATAGGTTCCTGCGTTGCACCTGTTTTATGCGACGTTTATCTGTCACATTGTGATCGGGCTATTGCTAAGAATATATCAACCAACCAAGTCTCGCGTATCTTTCGATATGTCGACGATTACCTGGTCCTCCTCCCTTTTCGTCCCGATGAATGTGACAGTCAGCCTATCGACAGTGTGCGTGCCACATTTCTGGAACAAGCTGAACAGCTCAACTTTACCATTGAGGTGCCAACGGACGGCATCCTACAGTTTTTAGAACTGCAGATTACTTTTAACAAGAACCAGACCTGCTGGATGTACCACCCACGCTCTAAAAAACGGCTATTGCGCTATGACTCATCCCATTCCAAACTTGTAAAGCGAGGCATAGTGTCTAATTGCTTAAGCATGGCGCTAAACAAGTCATGTGAGCACAGAGCAAAATCAAGCTTCGAATTACAAGTGACTCGTTTGAAAGCTTCGGGGTACCCCTTTCCGGTACTGACTGACATCGCTGAGAAGTTATTGACAACGAACAAAAGAAGAGAAAAAATAAAAGAGAAGAGACGCCGTCCGGCTGTGGTGCCTTACATCCACAAGATTTCGCACAACATGAAGAAGATAGCCTCCACGTTTGAAGTCCAAGTGGTCCTATCGGCACCGGATAAATTAAAACGAATGTGCCCAAAAATCAACAATGTCAAGCAACAACATCATGAATGCAACATAAACCACAAGCACCAGTATGTCGACTGCAACAGCGGAGTGGTGTATGAAATCCCTTTCACATGTGGGAAAGTGTATATAGGACAGACTGGACGTTGCATAAACACACGACTGAGAGAACATGCCCTGACCCTGCAGTCAACACCTTCTGGACATTTAGCCATGCATGTGCGAGATTGCTCCTGCACACCTTTGCTTTCAAACACAAAAGTGATCGGACGTTTTAAAGAAAAGAGGAACAGGGAAATCTATGAAGCACAGACCATACAAGCCAATGGAGAAAAATGCGTCTCTGCACCATCTTTGGCGTTGACGGACAAAGAGGTTCAGTACTTGAACCACTATACATAATCACGCTTGCACGTGAGCGCGTGAGGTGGTGCACCGGGTGGGTCTATGCGCTCGCGCCGTTATAGCTTTGGCTGTGGTGCCTGTTGCATGTAAAAAGGTAAATAAGCTGTACGAGGCACTGATCGGCGGCCTTTGGACGATCACCTTTTTTCTATTAATTTTTATCCAATATTTTTATTCTCGATTTGTCTCCCACGGTCCGGGGTTATTTTCTAAGGGCCTTCAGAATAGTATCGTATAGAGTTCAAAATCATTACCTTTGTTTAATTTTTATTAATTTCGTTTTGGTCTGCTGTGTTTTAATCTTCCTAGTCTAACAATCTTCTTAGAGCGCCCGGTTAGAAAAAGACAAATTTTTTTCTTCTTTTTTCAACTCCAGACACTTCCTTCACCTTCTTCTTTAACGTTGTATATAAAACCGTCAGTTGTGAGTTAGCGCCTGTCCTGTCCACTTCTTCGTCTGTCCTCGTCCTAGCGCTATTTGTAATTTAATTATGCTCTCATAGACTTGCGTGTATTGCCTATTGTCAAATAATGGCCGCCGGTGGTGTTACCGACGGGCTCCCAATCCGCGATCCAGCCTGCTACATTAGAGATCAGTGCTATAGAACTTTGCAAAAATACCTTTCCGGCGCCGCCACCATTTTGCGACTCGAGCGCCCCCTAGCAGTTAGAAAATTCTGCCACCCGCCTGATCTGTGGAAACCCGGAAAACCCGGTTAGCGCGACCCACCACCTGCATTGTGCATCCGGAGTTCGCCGACTTTTCTTGAAAGATTTTGCTTTATTTGTCTGTTCAGGATGCTTACCCTTTTTGTGTTATCTTCCACGGAGAGAACCAGGGAATACTGGGGCTCGTAACCTGCTCGGCATTCGCAGGAAACGAACGAAGAGAGCAAACGCCAAGCTCCCGCGACGCGAGCCGTTCGACGTTTTTCGAGGGTTATTTCCGTTGAGGGGATGAGCTCCGCAAATCCTTCCCGGCTATGTTCCCGGTCTTCGCGGAAAATAGCTGATAGGGACGTGTTCGGTACATGTGCGGGTACAGTTCAAGACGTTCAAAGCTAAGTTGCCGCTCCTCGTGATGAAGCGTCCTTGCTGCAATCTGCTTAGACGTAACTGGTTCGATCCTCTCGGTATTGGACTTGGACTGAGTGGTGTTCATAAAGTTTTTCTTGGCAAGAGATTTAAAGACGTCATCGAAAAGCACGCTCCTGCTTTTCGTGGTGACCTCAACCGATACAAGGGCCCGCCCGTAAGTCTGGAATTACAAGAAACCGCTACTCCCTATTTCTAAGAGCAAGGAGGTGCCATTTGCGCTGAAGCCATCGGTGGAAGCCAAGTTACAGCGCCTCACGGGCCAAGGCATCATGGAGCAATCACAACACTCAGAGTGGGCCACACCGATGGTGCTGGTTCGGGAAACGGACGGTAGCATCAGCTATGCGGAGACTACAGCAGCGCTATCAACGCTGTCACGCGCAAGGTGGCGTATATCCTCTACCATGGTGGCAGAAGTACTCGCAAAGCTCCGTGGAGGCAAGATATTTTCCACGCTGGACCTTGCACAAGCTTATTAGCAACTGAAGGGCACCGAAAGCACAACGAACGTACTCACGACAAACACCATCAAGGGTCTTCTTAAAGCCAAGCGCCTACCTTTTGGAGTGTCCGCTGGACTAGCCATTTTTCAGCGCTGCATATACGTTGACAGGGTCACCAGGAGTGAGCGCCTAACTGGACGATATAATCGTCAACGGCTTCATACAGAAAGAGCACGCGGAGCGTCTCATCCCAGTCCTGTCACGGCTGAAAGAAGTAGGTCTGCATCTGCAGAAAGTCAAGTGGCTTTTTGGTGCCGTAGAAGACACCTATACTTGGGACACAGACTCGACTCGGCGAAGTTCAACTTAGAGACGACAAGCTAAAAGCCACCAAGGAATTGCCAGAACCTACCTCCAAAGCCGTCTCAAGTCGTTCCTGGGAATCCTTTCACTCTACTATCGAAAACAGAGCAGCAGTGGCTTGTGAGCAAGGAGGTTAGAAGTACTATAGGAGGGGGCACGTTGCAATATTGGTGAAGCCTAGTCATAAAAAGTTTAAACGATTTTGTGCCCAGCGTGACAGCAGATCTGTCTGGCGATTGGTGCGCGTGACATGTCACGTGCGAGATGGATGGTTGATTGTAGAAGGACTCCTTGCAGGCTTGCGCGCGCTCCGTCCGGTAGGTTTTACAAGATCGAACGCTAGGCTGTGGTGTATTCTAGAACACCATAGCTACACGAAGGCTAGCTATGGTCACGTGATAGGATGAGAGTAAGGAGGAAAATGCGAAAGAGGCGAGGCGTCAAGGGATCATGGCTTGTGGAGGCTACGCGGCTGACGTCATGCCCTCTCCTACCCTTCTATTCTCCATGCTTGTGAGCTATACAAAGTGATTGAGGAGAACGTTTATTCTGGAGATGGGAGTAAACGCATACTGTAACCTTCAAGAGCCTAAAAAAGCTGGTGTTCCGCAAAACTTCAGAGGACATCTAAGCACTTATGAGTTTTGAATGCGAAAGCATTAATGTCCAATTGAATGCCACTGGGTGCTCCTTGGAGTTTTGCGTTGCGAGTAAACTTTTCGAGTTTTCTACGGGGTATGTTTTAGAGTTTTGCGATTAAATTGCTGCGGGTTCCCTTTGTAGAGTTTTTACGTTTGCATATTGACTGTAGACCGGAAGCATTCGGACGATATTGCTAAAAATTCAAGTGCATTTATTTTCACGCGATGCGTTCGCTAATGTCTATGGGGAGAGGCGCCGCCATGATCCTCAGCGCCGAGAGGAGCAGAAGCGGCCGCAGCGCCGGCAGGAAGTGCGGCGTGGTGCGCCGCACAGACTGCCCTGGCTCGCTGCTGACTGCTGCGCCGCTGGCTGAGGCGGCGGCGGGAGTGCGAAAAAAAATCATCAATCGGCCTCGGGGCCCGAGGCCGATTGATGATTTTCCTTGGAAATCATTAAAGCCCGCCCTAGGGCCACTAAATAAGCTACGCTTCAGAGTAACGACACTCTGCCATGTTGTGTCTTAAAGTCATGGTTGCCAGTTATCTGAAGCTTTATCTGAAATCACAGGAAACGCCTTTCCGCCCTCCACAAATGTTTAGACAGTTCGTGACAGAACAAAGCAATATTGCGTGACCTTCTTAACAACGAATCTAAATCTGAGGAAGTCACACTTTTGAATCATGACGATCGGCAGTTGCGTCTGCTCTGCATACGAGCCAAAATGGCGGCACCCACAACAATGCCGGGGAACGGAGTGCCGATACTCTAAGCGCAGCTCATTTAGTGACTCTAGCCCGCCCGTTCGAAACGACGTCTTCTTCTTTCTCCAGCTACTGAAGGAACTCAATCATGCGTAGTAATGCGGCGGGTAGACTGTATGTCGGAAGTTTGATGCCAATTTCCCTTCACTACATGCACTCCTGGCTTGAGGCTCGGGCCGAGGAAACCCCAGTACTTCAGGTTTAAATGTCAATAACGATCTTCGATATGATGCACCCGGAGAACACTGTGACGACACCCGTAGGCCCAGGAAATACCCAGGCTCAGGCGGCAAGCCAAGATGAGTACCGCCGGCGGCTTTTGTGCCTTAACTCTGTTTTTCTTCATGCTGACCTCACTGGTCGTCCGTACCGTGCGATGGACTTTCGCGACGGTTTGAAAGATGTGGTTGATCTGAGAGAGGTGCTGTCCCTCGGGCAGTTTCAAATGAGCCACTTCTGGATGGCAACGATGGCAAATCCTGCAGCCGCGGAAAAGCTAAAAGCGGTGAAAGAACTCAAGGTAAAAGGAAAAAAGTGCCTCATTATTGATCCCGATTCGAAAGATGTTAAGATGAAACTCCTCTGGCTACCGTTGCACTTAGACGAGAAAAAGGTCGCTGAAGCCTTGGCGCCTTTTGGAACGGTGCGGAGTGTCGCGAGAGAGAAGTGGCGCACTCCCGGGATGGAGAGCATGGAGACAATGAACAGAGAGGTCTGCATGACTCTTCACGACACCGCGACATCAGAAAGCATTCCTCATCTGCTAAAAGTCGCCGGATCACAGTCCCTCGTAGTCATGTCCGGACGGCCGCCCTTGTCTGAGATGCAAGAGAGTTGGCCACATTTGACGACGATGCCGTACTCCAAAATGTGCCCGATGTAACAGATACGGACACCAAAGCGACGAGTGCTATTCGAGCCACGCAAGCATACTTCGAGGCCCCGGCGCTGAAGCAGATTCCAACTCCGAGCTGTTGATGGACATCTCGGAGGTTGTGGATGCCCGCGGAGACATCCTTCCCACCCAAGAGGTCGCTGCAGAACACACACCCCCAAGTCCCAACGAGTGCCAGGCGTCGGCCGAGAAGAACATCGAGCCGCCTCAAATCGGCGCAGCGACGGAAGGTGAAGCTCCATCTGCACAGGAGTGTAAGGACGAGAGATCTCCGCAACCATCGAAAGCCCCGAGGCAGTCGGCGGACTCCGCAGACAAGCCTACGGATTACGACAACGAAGATGCCCTGAAGCCATTATGGACACGACCCACAACACATCAAAGGGCACTAATGAGAGCAAACGAAAAAAGGATGTACCGCCAGACACCATCGCGAGTAAGCGGAAAACATCACTTGCGCGCTAGATGATAATATTGTCACGGGTGGTGACCAATAAACAAGAAATAAACAGAAATAAACAGAAATAAATGAGCGTTTAATGTGGCGAACTTGTGCCAAAAATAAAGAAGGCAACAGAAGAAAGCAGAGCGTCGCGGGCGTCGAAGTCGGCATGTCAGCAGAATCGAGCGCTGGGGCGAGACTGACTCGACAAAGTCGCTGGCGGCCTCTTATCTAGAGTGAGCGCTATCTCGAAGTTTCGGCGGAGAAGGTTCGAGCGTAGCGCGCTCGGCGCGAGAATGAACATGCACATTCTGGAAAAACAAGAGCAGGGATAAACGATAGAAGTTATGTCAGTAGTAAGAATAAACGAGAACCTTCTACAAGTCCGTGACCTTGCGCGCGGCATTATCCCCCCCTTTAAAAGCGCATCGTCCCGATGCAGCACAAAACAAAAAACAAATCCACAACTAAAGGACAGTAGAATTGCGAGCCATAGTTCACAGTTCACCAGTTCACTGTTCACCGTTCACAGTTCACAGTTCACACGTCGACGACGGTGGAAAGTGCTATCGTTCGTAATACGGCTTCAGCCGGACGACGTGCACCACCTCGGGTCGTGGCTGGCGTCTTGCAGATGGACGCGTTCCGTCGGGAAGGACTTCGTAGTTCAGATCGCCGAGCCGTCGGATGATCTTGTAGGGTCCGAAATAGCGTTTCAGAAGCTTCTCGCTGAGACCGCGGCGACGGATGGGCGTCCACACCCACACCCTGTCTCCGGGCTGGAAGTGAACGTCCCTGCGACGAAGGTTGTAGCGGCCCGCGTCGACGCGTTGCTGGTCTTGAATCATGAGTCGGGCGAGCTGGCGGACTTCCTCGGCGCGTTGAGCAACCACCTGGGCGTCGTTGCTCTGATTGTCAGATGGCTCATGGGGCAGCATTGCGTCCAGCATGGTCGTCACCTTCCGACCATGTACCAGCTGAAAAGGGGTGAATCCAGTGGTCTCCTGAACCGCCGTATTGTAGGCGAACGTGACGTAGGGCAGCACCTCGTCCCACGTCTTGTGCTCAACGTCGACGTACATAGAGATCATGTCGGCGATTGTCTTGTTCAGTCTTTCCGTCAGCCCGTTGGTCTGCGGGTGGTACGCAGTTGTACGGCGGTGGCTGGTGTGACTGAGTCGGAGGATTTCTTGGGTCAGCTGCGCCATGAACGATGATCCGCGATCTGTAATCAAAACTTCTGGAGCGCCGTGCCGGAGGACGATGGACTCGATGGAAAACTTGGCGACTTCAACAGCCGTGCCTGCTGGAAGGGCTTTCGTCTCGGCGTACCGTGTGAGATAATCGGTGGCGACGATAATCCAGCGGTTTCCCGACGTTGACGGCGGGAAAGGGCCAAGTAAATCCATTCCGATCTGCTGGAACGGCATAGACGGGGGAGAAATCGGGTGCAGAAGTCCTGACGGCTTCGTCGGCGGTTTCTTGCGTCGCTGACACTCATGGCATGATCGAATGTATAGGTGAACGGTCTTCGGTAGCCTCGGCCAGTAGTACTTTTCACGAATCCGGGCGAGCGTCCTGCTGTATCCAAGGTGTCCAGCCGTCGGGTCGTCATGGCATGCTTGAAAGATTTCCTCTCGCAGGCTGGCCGGAACAACCAGCAGCCAGGCAGTGTTGCTCGTTCCGAAGTTCTTCTTGAAGAGCACGCCTCGCCGCAGAACGAAGCTTGGCAGGTCTCGGGCCAAGACTCGCGGAACTGAACTTCCTTGACCTTCGAGGTGGCCCATCACGGCGCGAAGTTCGGGGTCGTCTCGTTGAACTGCTCCCATGTCAGTATCCGTAAGTGCTCCGAGAAAACGGGCGTCATCGTCGTCGTCGGTGCTGTCGGGTGGAGATTCAATTGGGGCCCTAGACAAACAATCGGCGTCATTATGCTAGCGGCCAGACTTATGCGCAATGGTTACGTCAAATTCTTGCAGTCGAAGGCTCCAGCGAGCGAGGCGTCCTGACGGGTCCTTAAGGTTGGCGAGCCAACAGAGAGCGTGGTGGTCCGTGACAACGCGGAACGGGATCCCGTACAGGTACGGACGGAACTTGGTTAACGCCCAGACGACAGGGAGACATTCCTTGTCGGTTGTTGAGTAATTTTTCTCTGCCTTGGACAGTGCCCGGCTTGCGTAAGCGATCACCCTCTCTGCTCCGTCTTGTCTTTGGACGAGTACCGCGCCTAGTCCGGCGTTGCTGGCGTCCGTGTGAACTTCCGTTTCCGCTGATGGATCGAAGTGTCCGAGAATGGGGGGAGACTGGAGTCTTTCCTTCAGTTCGTTGAACGCCTGTTCTTGCTCCTCCCCCCACTGGAAGTTCACGTCGTCCTTCGTCAGATGTGTGAGCGGTGCAGAAATCTTAGCGAAATCGCGAACGAAACGCCTGTAGTATGCGCACAGCCCAAGAAATCTTCGCACGGCCTTCTTGTCTGATGGCTTCGGAAATTCGGCGACAGCGGATGTCTTTGAAGGGTCAGGACTTACACCTTGAGCACTCACGACATGGCCCAGGAATTTGAGCTCGCCGTAAGCGAACCGACATTTTGACGGCTTCAGTGTCAGTCCGGCATTCTGGATAGCCTGTAGCACGTCTCGCAGGCGTCTCAGGTGCTCGTCGAAGTTGGTGGCGAATACCACGACGTCGTCGAGATAGACGAGACAACTTTGCCACTTCAAGCCGGAAAGAACGGTGTCCATTACGCGCTGGAACGTCGCCGGTGCTGTGCATAGTCCGAACGGCATAACTTTAAATTCGTACAGCCCGTCCGGCGTGACGAAGGCGGTCTTTTCACGATCTTGTTCGTCCACCTCGATCTGCCAGTACCCACTCTTCAGGTCCATCGACGAAAAGTATCGGGCGTGGCGCAGCCGGTCCAGGGTGTCGTTGATGCGTGGCAGCGGGTAGACATCCTTTTTTGTTACGGCGTTAAGTCGGCGATAGTCCACGCAGAACCGAAGGGTCCCGTCTTTCTTTTTCACCAGGACTACCGGTGAAGCCCACGGACTCCTTGAGGGCTGAACAATGTCGTCATCGAGCATTTCTTGGACCTGCTTCTGGATGACTTCTCTCTCTTTGACAGAGACACGGTACGGCGACCGATGAACAGGAAGCGCGTTGTCTTCAGTGACAATTCGGTGTTTCGCAACGGTCGTTTGGCGCACCTTTGACGACGTGGAGAAGCACTCGTTGAACTCGACGAGTAGGTCACTGAGTTGTCGTCGTTGTGGGGTAGGCAGGGTTGGATCGATGTCAAACTGCGAAGGCGGCGTTGTCTTGGGTGGCCATGAGGAGAGGTCTTCTGATATTCCGGCGATTGCGGCTGAGTCCGGGAGTTCCTCCGCGTGACCCACGGCGGTGCCTTTCGTAAGGTGCTGGGCCTCCTGTCGGAAGTTCGTTACGAGTGCGACAGTGTGTCCGTCTTGGAGCTCCGTGACGCCTCTTGCGATGCTGATCCCTCTTCCTAGAAGCAACTGGAGGCTTCCTTCGAGCAAAACGTCGCCGCAGAAAGTCTCATCGACCCCGACGGGTACGAAAACACTTGACCGCGGTGGTAGGTTCACGTGGTTTGCGAGGACTCGTACCGCGGATGACGTCGCTTTGGGGTCCTCCTGCGGTGGAGCAGGTTTTCGTAGCGTCAGCCGGTTTGCTCCGAGGTCGATGACGGCGCCATACTCGCAGAGAAAGTCCATTCCGAGGATAATGTCCCTCGAACAGTCTTGCAGAACGATAAACTTGACAGGGCACGTCTCACCGTGGATCTCGACGCGAGCAGTGCATCTCCCAACCGGCGTGATGAGGTGCCCTCCGGCGGTTCGTATTTGAGGTCCATCCCACGGCGTCGTGACTTTTCGAAGACGGCGGGAGAGCCTCCCACTCAAGACTGAGTAGTCTGCTCCGGTGTCCACGAGTGCTGATGCGTCGTGGCCGTCGATAACAACGTTTAGGTTGTTGGACACCGATGCAGAAGCTTCGTTGCGATGCGTGGCGTCGGGAGAGTGGGAGCGCTCCGTCGTTCTTGGAGGCTCTTTACGTCGGTCGTCTTCGGCAACTCCACCTCCAGGGGTTGCCGCGCCTAGTTTCCCCGGCGAGGAGCGAGGGGTGACAGGCTTTCACGTCGGGGTCGGTGCATCGGCGAAGCCGGACGTCGTGGCGATGGCGACCGGAACTCTCGGCGGGAGGCAGGCTCGGGGGACTGAGGTCGTCGAAGGTACTCGTCGATCTCCCGAGGGCGTTCACCGTAACGGGGGCGGGGGTCATTCGGGTGGAATCCGCGCAGCCCGAGTCGTCGGTATGGGCATTGGCGGTAGGTGTGGTTTGCTTCCCCGCAGTGGAAACACAAAGGACGTCGGTCGGGTGTTCGCCACACGTCGGTCTTCCGAGGTGCGCGGGGCTCCTGGCCGGCATACTGGACCTGGTCGTCGCGGTGGCGGTCGTGCTGCGGCGCAGGAGATCGACGTCGGGGCGGAGCGACATAGGCTCGAGGAGGAGGTGGTGGCCTTCAGGCCACTGCGGCGTAGGTCAGGCTGGGCTCCTCGGGTGCTGCTGCGATGACAGGAGTCTCCGCCTGGAAGGCTCGGTGGACCTCCTCTCGTACGACTTCGGCGAGTGAGAGAGAAGACGGGCTATCTGCAGCAGGTAGGATCTTGCGGAGCTCTTCCCGGACGATATCCCGGACGATCTCCCGGAGGTTGTCGACACCGTTGGTATTTGGGTCCAGTAGGGAAGCTGTGACGGTTGGAGCAGTAGGCGCGCCGGCGAGTCGGTGGTAGTGGCTTGCTCGGGCCGTCAGTGCGCGCTCGATGTTGGTGGCTTCACTGACAAAAGCATCGACGGTCGTCGGGGGATTCCGAACCAGGCCTCCAAAAATTTCTGCCTTGACGCCTCGCATGAGGATTCGAAGTTTCTTTTGCTCTGTGGCCTCCGGGTCGGCTCGGGCGCTTAAACGCAGGACATCCTCCACGAAGGCGGTGATGCTCTCGTTGGGCCCTTGAGTCCTGGTACGCAGTAAGTCTTCGGCTCTCTCTCGGCGATGCTGGTTGACGAATGTTGCCTTCAGCTGCCTCTTGAAAATGTCCCAGGATGTCAACGAAGACTCGTGATTTTCGTACCAGCTTCTGGCAGTCCCCTCGAGCGAGAAATACACGTTTTGCAGCCGTTGCTCGTTGGTCCAGCTATTGTGGCGGGCGACGTGTTCGAATTGGTCGATCCAATCTTCAACGTCTTCGTGGAGTTCGCCGTGGAACGGAGCCGGTGTCCGAGGAGCGACGGGTAGGTAGACGACGGCAGGAGCGGCGGGGGTCTGCGACTGGTTGGCCATCGTCGGCTGCCTGGTCCTGGGTGGTAGAAGTCCGTATTTTGGGTTTAGCCCTTGGGTGCGACGACTTGATCGAGTCTCGATCTGGTTTTCGTTGGGTCCTCGGGAGCTTGGGTTCGGACTTGTACTGCGGGAACTCGGAGGGCTGCGCTGCACGAACATGCGGTACCCAGCACCTCCACCAGAATGTCACGGGTGGTGACCAATAAACAAGAAATAAACAGAAATAAACAGAAATAAATGAGCGTTTAATGTGGCGAACTTGTGCCAAAAATAAAGAAGGCAACAGAAGAAAGCAGAGCGTCGCGGGCGTCGAAGTCGGCGTGTCAGCAGAATCGAGCGCTGGGGCGAGACTGACTCGACAAAGTCGCTGGCGGCCTCTTATCTAGAGTGAGCGCTATCTCGAAGTTTCGGCGGAGAAGGTTCGAGCGTAGCGCGCTCGGCGCGAGAATGAACATGCACATTCTGGAAAAACAAGAGCAGGGATAAACGATAGAAGTTATGTCAGTAGTAAGAATAAACGAGAACCTTCTACAAGTCCGTGACCTTGCGCGCGGCAATATAACCCCTCCTCCCCACCCCCACCCGCCCCTCATCCACATACCTCCTCTACCTCCTCCTCCTTCTCCTTCTCACGAGGGCATTCGTTTTATGACCTTGAATGTTAGAGGCTTCAATTCCCGCAAAAAGCAATATCATTTAAAGCGCCTCCTTGACGGTAGGGGTTTTGACTTTGTGGCATTGCAAGAAACAAAATTGTCAACAGAGGAACCCGGTAGAAGATGCCCTGAATATTTTCCTCCATCAATATGAAATATGTGTTAGCCATGCTGTTGGTTTCTCTGGCGGTGTCATGTTGTTTCTTAAAAAGTCTTTTCAGTTAAATGAATTAATGGTCACGACAGATCTTTGCGGGCGCAAAATTATGTGCGACTTTCGAGTTACTGACGTATATTGGCGTGTAATATATATTTACGTACCAAATGACGTTAATCAAAGAGTAGCGTTCTTTCATCACCTGTGGCCCTATTGAATTTGGAACAAATTGATAGTTCTTCTAGGAGATTTCAACTGTGTCTGTGAGGAAGCAGACAGGACGCCTACTAAATCGCGTATCGACAAAAGCGCACAAATACTGCTGAATATGGTTGACAACAGCAATATCTTTGACGCAGCCTCATTTCATCAAGGAGGAAAGCAACTGCAGTTTACGCTTTTTCAGAACTCCTCTCACGCACGCCTAGATAGAATTTATTGTTCCGTAGACCTTATCAACTGTCTAGGGAGTTAGACGGTGGATCCAGCATTTTTCACCGATCGCTCTGTGGTTTCGTTAACAGTAGGGAAGAAGATAAGAAAAACTTGGCAATAAACTGGAAGCTATGAAAACTCAACTGCCAATTACTAAAAGACGAAATTTTTTTGGCCACTTCTAAAGACCTCCTAAAACAAGTAGGAGAAATGTCTGAGCACATTTTTGTTAAATGGGAACTATATAAGCAAGATTTAAAACAGTTAGCAATTGAGAGGAGCAGTATTCTGAAATTTGAGAAGTGAGAAAAAAACACTGTTACGTAATTTGCGCGTCTTGGTCGAACTTGAATGTACAAACCCCGGACTGGGATTCCAAGACATAACTCGCATGAAAGCCGAATTAGATACATTGTACCAGGAATGTTACCAAGGAGCTGTTGTGCGCATGCGCGCAGAAAAGTATCTTATGGGAGAACAGCCTATACAAAGAGCAATGGAGGAGGAGAAGAGGTATGCCATAACTAAGGAAGTTACGGAAATAGAAGATAATAACTTGATAATCACAGATAAGGAAACCATAGCCCACGTCTTTGTTGAACATTACCTGAAGATGTTTTTGAAAAGTGCTTCATCGGCAGATAACAACTACCTTAAGGAACTGGTATACAAAAAGGGGTTAGAGGAACTCATCAGCTTACAAGAAATAGAAAAAGCCATTGATGACCTTCCGAAAGGAAAAACTCCTGGTCCGGATGGTATAACATGGGAATTTTATAAACTGCGTAAAAATGCTTTAGCTCCCATTTTGTTAGAGATCTTTCAAGAGGCTTACAAGGCAAACACGTTACCCCCCTCTTTTTCGCATGCTCATACTATTTTCATACCAAAGACTGACGACAAAACCAAACTTTTGCACGTGAGTGGTTATCGGCCCATCACGTTATGCAATGTAAATTATGAGGTCTTCGCAAAAGTTTTGACTAACAGATTAAACATGTTATTTGTGATTTAGTCAGTGATCACCGGACTTGTGGTGTTCACATTGCGAGACCTGTACTAGAGTGCGTCACGAGTAATGACGACCGAATTGCGATGCTCCAAGTTGATCTAGCGAAAGCATTTGACCGTGTTTGTCATACCGTTCTGTTCATGATTTTGTCGCACGTTGGTATTAGAGATATTGTTTTTCAGGGTGTTCAAATGTCTTAGCGCAACTTTTCCACAGGTTTAATCATAAATAACAGTGTCACAGAGAGCATCCCAGTGCGTTCCTCAGTTCGGCAGGGCTGCCCCCTTTCTCCTTTACTGTTTACTTTGTACTTGGAACCCTTAAGCCAAAGTGTAATTACAAGTAGAAGCGTCCACGGTTTCACTCCATGCAAAACCGAAATTAAGGTCCTGGCTTATGCAAACGATATTGCCTACTTTTGCAAAGACAAAAAAAAAGTGTGACCAAGACCAAGGACGTAACTTTTGTGAGGTTACTGGGGCTTCAGTGAATTGGGAGAGGTGCAGAGGGTTCTGGCATGGAGCGTGGGCCACGACGCCTGAACAATGCGAAGACATACAGTAGAGTTGTATTCCTTGTATTTCAGGACCTACTGGTCCGGAGTGGCGAACGATTTGGAAAAGCGAACGAAAGGCTGGTCCCACAGGAATTTGTCAATTTTCGCCCGTTCCACCGTCTGTAACGTATTTTTGGAGGCTAAACTGTGGTACGTTCTACAGGTACTGCATTGAGCCCGGACAAATATACAAAGGCTGCATAGGGTGTTCGCCGTTTTTGTATGGAAATCTGTTTGGGAACCAATTCGTCGAGATAACTTGTTTCGCCGTGTATCTGACGGAGGGATCAGACTTCCACATATGTTTGTTCGCCAATTGGTTCCCGCTTTCTTTTTCTAAGAGACCAAGAGCATCCCTTTTTTCGAGAAATAGTACAGGATAGACTGGCAAGCTCCCTTACTGATGGATACCAAGAAACTGTACTGTTGGGATATTTAAAAGAGGTGGTCGAGGCATTTCAGTTCTTATCGGTAAGTTTTACTAGAGACTACCTAACGAGTGTAACGCGGAAAAAGTTGGTAAGAGATCTTTTAAGCGTCCTGTTTCCTCTACCAATTCACCGAACGGTGGCTGACGGTGGATCCAGTTGCGATGTCCTGTGCCGAGTTAAAAATATGTGCATCCCACCCGCAGCAAAACACTTTCTTTTTTAAACTACATTTTTTTTTAGTATTACCTACAAAATCATGGTTCAGAGAAAAAGGTTTATTTGTTCCATGGTCAGAAAATTGTACGCTATGTTAATCGCCAGAAACAGTTGAGCACGTTTTCATCCACTGCTGGGATGCTGTATTTTTTTCTGGAATATTCTGCAACGCACTTAAAAAAAAAAAAAAAAAAAGATATCGATATCACTTTGTTTACCATTCGTTTTCTACCTGTGTCCTATAGAGACACCTTCCCTTATGACCTTGTAAAGCTGCTCTCATTATACAGCATGTGGAAGTCCCGTATGGACATTAGAAACGAGAACTTACACCCTAAGACTGTAAGACTCCATTTCACTAAACTTGTTACCCGCATCAAAAGTGTTTATGAAACCCAGGCTGTTGTACCTAAATGGGTACCTTTATTTAATACCCTCCAACATATAAAAGATTTTTGATGTAAAAACAATGATGTTATAAGAGATTGACCTAAAAAACCCACTTCCATGTAATAAAGAAATAATGTTCCTTCAGTAGCTCAGTGAAAAGACGTCCGCTTCACACGCAGAGGGCACGGGTTCGATCCCTAAAGTTTGGGTGTGCTTTTTTTTTTTTTGTCAAGCATTTCGCGATGTTTACATTTCATTTTATTTTTTCAATTATCACTGAAAAAAAATTGTTGTGGACGATACGTCACTGAATTAAATGGTATGGGATTCCATTTTTGACACCTGCGAACTCAATTTAGTCACTTTCCACAAAATGCAAGGAGCATATGAATCGGGATTCGGGTAGCGTCCGCTTTCCGAGCTTCGCGTAACTGTTCTACAGGAATTGCAGTCGGCCATTCATCCCGACCCGTTGATCTTATGGAAACTTGTGCGCTCTGCCGCACAATGCCACTTTCAGATGCAGGCCATGTGAGGCAGCTCTTCACGCAACATCTTGGGAGTATTCTTTTCGGAGTCGATCACGGGAATTCACCACGGCACCCTGGCACTCACTACTAATTGCCAACACTTAACTGTACAAAACAACTTATCTTGAAATACAGAACAGCGAGAGGAACAAACATAACTGCAAAAGAATCGTACGGCGAACGAACGCGTTTCGTCTGCTACTTGCGGAGGAAAAAAACAAAAAAACAAAAAAACCCGCACGGTCGGGTGTAACCACGTGACTTCCGCCTTCTTCGTGCGGTGCGGGAGTTTCGGTTTCGGTTTCGAGCAGCTGCGTTTTTTGGCTTTATTAAAAAAAATACGTGACTCTGTAGGAAAATATTAATTGGGTAGTGTTCCGACGCCATAATGAATCGCCTGAAAACAAAGAAAAAGATTTGGGGGTTGTCAGTGTCCCTTTAAAACAGCTTTGGCCCACTACGATGAGGTGAATCCGCTCCTTTTGTACTGCGAGGCTTCGCTGTACGGTGTTGGAGCAGTCCTTGCCCAACTGGGCCAAGAGGGCAGAGAAGTTCCCATCGCGTTCGCCTCAAGGACACTGGGACTGGGTGAAGCTGAACGAAACTATTCACAATTGAACCGAGAGGGGTTGGCAGGGGTTTTTGGAGCCACTGATTTCCACCAGTACATCGCTGGACGCGAGGTGGTCATTGCCACTAACCATCAACTCTTGCTTGGCATCCTAGCATCGCAGAAACCTGTACCTGAGGTCCTCCCCCCAAGAATGCGACGCTGGTGTGTCAAGCTATCAGCATATCACTGCTGCCAGCTGATCTACAGAGCAGGGAAGAGCACCAAAACGCGGATGCGTTGAGCCGTCTACCCTTGCCCTATCAAGGGTGAACCGTGTTTTCCGGAGGATGTCGTGATTCGAGGCACGACACCGCCATTGGAATGCTGGCCTTACGGTTCCCTCTACTTCAGGTGTTCCAGACCACCTTGCTGTCCACCTTGCTGTCAACGGCGCCGAGGGCACTACGAGGAACGACGACTACCATCGCTCCGGAGCCCGAAGCGCTGAACAAGACGAGCACCTACCAGCCAGCCTTCTTCGCGGCGACCATTTCGCCAGGAACGGACGTCCACTCGGTTTTGAGCGTGCAACCATGGTCATCGATAAGAGGCGCGGGACCGCTTGACTGGCTTCCACCAAACCGTCATTCGAGGCACGACACCGCCATTGGAATGCTGGCCTTACGGTTCCCTCTACTTCAGGTGTTCCAGACCACCTTGCTGTCCACCTTGCTGTCAACGGCGCCGAGGGCACTACGAGGAACGACGACTACCATCGCTCCGGAGCCCGAAGCGCTGAACAAGACGAGCACCTACCAGCCAGCCTTCTTCGCGGCGACCATTTCGCCAGGAACGGACGTCCACTCGGTTTTGAGCGTGCAACCATGGTCATCGATAAGAGGCGCGGGACCGCTTGACTGGCTTCCACCAAACCGTCATTCGAGGCACGACACCGCCATTGGAATGCTGGCCTTACGGTTCCCTCTACTTCAGGTTGGTCCATCACACCTTGAATGTTACAAAGACGATAACCTATTTTTGATTGCGGTGTCGTGCCCGACCCAAGCGTACACATTCATTGTTTCTGTCCATTGCTTTGTAACTCAGAAGATTAGAGCTCTACAGCTACTCCTTTCCGGTGACATCGAGGAAAATCCTGGACCAATGTCAAAAGAACAAGAAAAGCAACTAAATCTTGTAGTGTCCAGTGTTCAAGGCCTCGAGAAAGGTCAGGCTGAAGTGCTTGTCACTCTAAAACAACTTCGAGAAGACCTAAACAAAAGTGACGCTATTGTTGCATCATTATCAGCTAGGGTGGCAGCCCTTGAGACACACCAGACTGTCATACCGGATGTAAAAGAAGAAATCACCGCAGCTACTCAAGCACTGTCAAACGTCAGGCGTGAGTTGACTGTTCTGGGGACGCGTTGCGAGGATAGCGAGAACAGACAGCGGCGCTCAAACTTGCTTTTTTATGGATCATCAGACAAAGAGGGGGAGACCTGGGCTGAGTCAGAAAAGCTTGTTCTCGATATCTGCTCTGCGCAACTTGGTTTACCATTAGAACCTGGTATCATTGAACGCGCCCACAGGATCGGTCGTTTCGGCCCGAATAAAAAACGCCCCATCATTGTGAAGTTTTGCTCAACAAAGCAAAAGGACCTAATACTAGGGAAAGCTTACAAATTCAAGGGTACCACGTTTTCTGTAGGCGAAGACTTTTCCCCTGCCGTGCGTGAAGCTCGTCGAGAACTCCTACAGTTTGCCAGGCCCCAAAATAAACCGTTTAAACTAAAATTTAACAAACTTTCGATCGGAGCGCAGATTTTTATTTATGACCCTGAAAGCAAGAGGGTTGTGGAAGACAAGCATCCATAACATCTGTGTGATCGAGACTCACCCCAGTGCCCCCAGATTAAAAAAAAAAGTCCTTTTTCTGTACTTTACACTAACATAAGAAGTATACTGCCAAAGCGTGAAGACCTTCATTTATTAACTGACTCTTGTGCTGCCGACTTTGTTTTCCTAACGGAAACATGGCTAAGACCTGACATAAAAGACTCTGAAGTGTTTCCCACGAATTTTAATTACAATATTTATAGGTGTGATAGAGAGTTCCGACGTGGGGGTGGAGTACTAATTGCTGTACGGAATCATATTGTAGTTTCTTTTGTTCAAATTCCTACTTGCCTTGAAATGGTATGGCTACGGCTGCATTCCCCCTCCGCGTGTATCTTCCTTGGGGTGTGCTATAGACCGCCCGACTTTGTTAATGGTTTTTTTGATAAGCTTCATGACGCGCTCTCTTTCATCTTCAACCAATCCCGAAACGCATCATGCATTCTCTTAGGCGACTTCAATTGTCCTGACATCATTTGGGATACTCTTTCGTTCTCGACTCATATTTCAGGAGAACTCGTCGACACATGTCTCACATTTAATCTATCGCAGCTGATTACTCAACCTACCAGATCAACCCAAAGAACAAGTCATATTTTAGATCTATGCCTCACTACTGACACTACACTTGTTAAAAATATAACATACCACCCACCCATTAGTGACCATGACGTAATTCATTTCAACATTGAATTTGAAACTCAGCGGAAATCACCATATTTTAAAACCATTAAAGACTATAATAAAGCTAATTACACCGCAATTAACAATGAGCTTGAAATATTTTTCGATAGTTTTCAGCATGGCTGTATGAGCAGGACAGTTGATGAAAACTGGATTCTCTTCAGAAATAAACTTGCATACCTTGCCGACACTTACATCCCATCAATAAACATAACTTGCGACAAATCAAATCCCTGGTTCACAAAAACGCTTAACCAACTAAACAGAAAAAAGAAACGACTATTTAGCCGCGCCAAACAACTGACTACCGATCTCGCTTGGAAACAGTACAATGATATTGCTAAAATTTATAAGAAATCTATTACAGAGGCGAAGGCAAAATTCTTTAACAATGACTTAGTAAACATTCTTCGCAATAAACCTAAAAAGTTCTGGGAGGTAATTAATCCAAAAACGTCTAGACCTGTACAACTAATGAGCGATGATCGGTTGCCATTATCGGATGAAGAAAGCGCCAACTGTCTTAACGACTATTTCACCTCAGTCTTCACCACAGATGACCACAGTAACATGCCTCATCTTAACAACGCATATCACACTCCCATGGCTGCCATTGAAATAACGTATGCAGGTATCATAAGCTCTATAGAAAGGTTACAGTTGTCGTCGAGTTCTGGGGACGACAAAATTAATTCCAAATTACTGAAAAACACTAAATTACACTCAGCTCGTTTTTTGTTAATAATCTTCCAACAATCTTTGTCTTCCGGCGAGCTTCCTACAGATTGGAAAATTGGCAGAGTGGTCCACATACACAAATCGGGGGATCGAACTTCACCATCAAATTATCGTCCTATTTCTCTAACCAGTGTCCCCTGCAAGCTACTTGAGCACATAATATATTCAAATGTCATGAAGCATTTCGAAAATAACCTCATCCTCTTTCCAAACCAACACGGGTTCAGACAATCATATTCTTGCGAAACGCAACTTGTACAACTTGTTCATGAAATACACAGTAACATCGATAATAACATACAGACAGACGCCATATTCGTTGATTTTTCTAAAGCATTCGATAAGGTATCCCACAGTTTACTCATGCTCAAGATAAACCAACTTCACATTCATCCACTCGTAACATCATGGATAGGACAATTTTTAACCAATCGTACTCAGCATACTGTTATTAACAACCAGTCGTCAGCTTATTCTCCTGTGTCATCCGGAGTCCCCCAGGGGAGTGTTCTCGGACCTCTGCTTTTTTTAACATTTGTAAATGACCTACCAGATCGCATAACATCCTGTATTCGACTTTTTGCTGATGACTGCGTAATTTACCGATCTGTATCTAACCTGAACGATAACATAACCCTACAAGCTGACCTTAACCTAATAGCCGACTGGTGTAAACAGTGGAAAATGACAATTAACTTTTCTAAAACAAATCTCGTTTCCTTCACGCGTGCTCATAGTCCTCTCTCTTTCACTTACACCATGTGCAGCCAGGTAATTACCAAGTGTCCATCTTACAAATATCTGGGTGTTCACTTATCTGACGATCTCTCATGGAACACGCATATAACACACGTCCTGTCTAATGCTAACCGCTCTCTTGGGTATCTTCGACGGAATCTGAAACTAGCACCATCATCAGTTAAACAACTAGCCTACACTACACTCGTAAGATCGCAACTTGAATACGCGTCACCCATCTGGTCCCCTTGGCAACATTCATTGATAACAAAGATAGAGGCACTTCAAAATCGCGCAATCAGATTCATTTTTTCAGATTACTCACGAGACACCAGCATCACTTCTTTACGAATGAAAGCTAACCTTGATCTCCTCTCAACCAGAAGGAAATTATCACGCCTTTCTCTTTTTCACAAGATTTACTATCATAACCATGACATCAGAACTTCACTATTATCCCCAGCCACTCGTATATTTCCTCGCATTGATAACGTCTGTAAAGTTTGTCCAGTTTTCGCATCGTCAGTTTCGTTTCTTTACTCCACCTTGCCATTCACAATAACGGACTGGAATAGCCTGCCTAACAGTATCGTGACCCAGACAGATTATAATACTTTCATATACCAACTGACCATCCATCTGCATTTACACTAATAGTAAAGTCAACTCGTGTTTATAGAAATGTTTTATTTGGGTATTTTTCTGTTTCATCAGCTGTTTTTCCCTAAAAATGTTTTAAGTGTTTTTTTTTCTTCTGTTTTTGCTGCTTTATATAACAATGTTTTCCAGCATGTAACCCACTTTTTTGTTTGTTCCTTTATATGTTTCTTCAGCAGTTACACCCACCTTGTGTAATGCCAGCAATGGCCTTCAAGGTTTTAATAAATGATGATGATGATGATGATTGAAGCGCCAGCATGGTCGCCCCTCACAGCCGTTAGGTTCGCGGGAATGACACAAGCCGATCTTGTACTCTCGCATGTTTTCCAAGCTGCGCAGTGCGCGACTCTCCATCACCTAAAAGAGGCCATGTTCATGCCTTTCCAAAAAGAAAAAAAAAGAAAGGAGCCTAGCTGTCAACCCAGCGAGGATGCTTGAGCTAGAGATCCAGAGTTGTCATTCCAGCGGTTGCGCGTTCCGACGCCATGACACTGCTGCACGGAGAACAGAAGGGAATTGTGTTCATGAAGAGGACAGCTCGCAGCTACTTGTGGTGTCGCAGCCATCGACATGATAATTGAGAAGGCGGTTGCCAACTGTGCTGCTGGTCAGGAGTCCAGACTGGTTCCCACCAAGGCTCCCTTTCCTGGGTGGAACCATTCATCCCAGCCCTGGGACATGCTGCTTCTGGACTTCGCGTGTCCTTTGGAGGGGCATCTATGTTCCTCGTTGTCGTGGACGCCCACACCAAATGGCTCGAAATGCGCTACATGACATCTGCCACGTCTGCCGCAGTGATTAGTGAGCTTAGAGCTCTGTTTGCAACTTTCGGACTGCCACGGAAGATAGTGTCTGACAACGGAACAGTTTTTTTGTCAAGTGAAATTATGGACTTCTACACGAAAAATGACATCTGTGCAGTAACTAGCGCTCCCTATCATCCCGCAACGCATGATATATGAACTACACCAAGGGTTGGCGAAAGAGAGGAAAAGGACCTTTGTCGTTGAGGGTTGCAAGGTTCCTATGTAAGCAACACACAACGGTGTCAGCCTCCACCGGAAAGACGCCTGCAAGTATGATGTTTAGCCGGAAACTCATTACAAACATCAGCAGGCTCATCCGTTCGCCAGAAAGATAGGAGGAGCAACCGGAAGAAACGATGCCTGCATCCAGGGTCTTCAAGGAAGTTAAGCAGGTGGTTGTCGAGACCACTTGAGGGAAAATCAGCCGACGTCTAAACCAAATACGAAGACGTTCATTTTCGTCGACGTCGCCTACAGCGGTGGAGATCGAGGGTTCTGGCTACCCACAAGTAAGACCTCGCCAGCAAGACGTGGCCATGCAAAAAGTTACAACAGCCGTAGATCTTGAGGCTGTGACTGTTGCACCATACAGCATCAACCCACCGAGAACCAGACGTCCGCCAAACCACTATGGTGATTTCGTCTGAAGGTGGAGGGATGTGATCTATGATGCAACCGGCACGGTGAACAAGCGCACGCCGGACATGAGCAGAGCGCTCGTGCCAGCGTTCCGGACTGCCATCGAACCAGCACCGAGCCACACAGGGTCCGTTCCTGAGGCATTAAAAGATGTACATATCGGAAGTTTTAAACGTGCATGTTCGTTTTATCCCTGTCGCATTTTACCTAACGCAAGGTATCGTTCAAGACTGTTTTGACAGTAACACTAAACATGTGTCCATGGCATTCAAGGAGAGACCTGATGAATACGGTCTGAAACAAAATTATTAAATAGCTACGTTATTTTTTGGCAGGTTCTTATTGAAAGATGCGACCGTACTGTTCCGGTTTGTGCATCCAAAGCAATTCCAGGTGGTGACCAGGGCTGCGAGGGAAGGCCGCCATTGCCCCAATCAATCAGCTATCACGTGAGAATGCTATTCACAATTTCAGGTATCCTACAAATCAGGCATGGTCAGTGCCTGGATGCTAGGATTAATGCTTTAAAAACACCTTCCTTAAAAAAAAAAAAAATTGTCCATAAAGTGCGTTGACAAAAATGCATGTATTTTCTCAGCTTGTCCCCGAAAATGGTGTCCAAATAGTGGGGTATCCATATTAACGTGTCAATATAAAAGAGACATGACCGTATACGATGCGTGAACAGCACTTTGATGATTGAGTGTGCCCGATGAGCTCAAGTCGCTTGGTTAAAGCACAGCTGGCTCATAACCTACGTAGGACTTCTTTTATTGTGTACATTTGTTTTAAATATTCTGTATAGTACAATACACCTGGAGTAAATGTGATTTTATTCTTTAACAAAAATTATTCTAAATAGTTTCAATCCTGGAACTATTGATGTCTGTCGATCAAAACATGTTTTAATGGGGGGTAGAGGTTTTACCATCTGTTATTAATTCCTGAGCTCGCCATCAAAGATATCTTCTCGGCAATTGACAATCAAAGTGTTGTGAGAGTAACATGATGCAAAACCAGTGGATGAATTAACGTCATCATCTTAATATTAATCATCCCATGCATTAACCATGCGTGCCTGGCATTGTGACACTGAAGCATTGGGAGGGACATTACAAATGCAAAGCTTCAAAGCTGTGTTACAGTGGCCATTCTAAATCACTGTAGCTCTGTACAGAATTTTGTTTGTGCTGTCCTTCCCTGTCCTTCGGGCCAGGGTTATAATGCCTGTTCTCAACCAGCTTGTTCGCATACTCGCCTTAACTCTGTATCCTCAGTTTTTGAATCGAAATGCATACCTTACCTGATTCTGAAACTCACTTTCTTCCAAAGGTGACACTTTAGGTCTAAAGTGAAGTCCCATAATCAGAAAAAAACAATCAGAAGGACGGGTAACAGCGAGTCCCCAAAACACAGTAGGCATCCATCAGGCTTCCCTGAAGGCATCCAGCTTTCGTTCAATTCACCCGACGTTATTAATAAAATATGGAAACCGTTTGCCTTGATTCCACAATAATTTGTCTGCACCCTTGCATGTTGTACAAAAAATGCACCTTCAATACGTCCCTTTATCGAAGGTGAATTTCCGGAGAGGGATTGAGAATGCAAAGTTTGAAGACATCAAAATAAATGCAGCATATAGATAAAATTATGAGCAGTCGTACTCCAAAAGGCAAGGCAAGGAAGGAAAAATACCTTGGAAATTATTAGAAAATAATTCAAGCGTTTGCACGAACCAATTAACAAAACATGGTAGCATAAGCAGGAGTTTACCGACTGCTCACAATATAGGCGCCGGTAATCTTCCATACTGTGAAATCAGATGAAAAAGCTTTTTATTCCAAATAAGTCACCACGCAGTCAACGAGCCGTGAGCTTACGAAGATTGGCATGAGCGGTTTGAACCTCAACAACCGAGGTGCTGCGTTTCTGTCCCCCCCTGTCACACCACACACCGTGAACATTCCAACTCTTCGTCGTATAATTGTATCGCAATGTTGCAGCAAACAGAGCGAAACACCACGCCACAACGCGGATTGTCGGAGCTACGCACTGCTGTCGACGAAGAACAAATACTGGCTTACTTGTGCAAACAGTGATTTCCCTACACAACCCCTAGGGAAGGCACCCCCTTAATTCGCAACGTTTCCTCTATTCTCAGTGCCCTCCCCCCCCCCCCCCCCCCCTTAAAAATTTAGACACCCCCATAATTTCAATTCCTGGGGAAACCCCTGTGTGCAAGCATAATTCTGAAACCTCCAGACTGTAGTTTTCAGAATCATGCTTAGACAGGCTTGCAGGTAATCGTCGTCGTTTGTCAACAGCTAAACAAAATTTTTTTAAGGAACTGGAAGTTACCAAACGCCGCTCACTTATTCCGCTTTTGAGTGAATCCACTCCCTCTTGTCGCCGTTAGAGCACTTGCGATGGTTTCAAGTACTCTTCCGTCTCTCAGTCACATCACAAAAACAGTTTTAGCACGTTTTCGAGACACGAGCACGCTGAGCGAATACAGCGAAGAGCGTCGCACCGTCTTGCGCAACCAAACTTTGGGCGGAGGTGTTGCAATCGTGTATAAATCAGGAATTTCTTTCGTTGAAATGGAAAAAATAGAAACAGGCCAAAGCACTTTGGTGTAAGGTAAAAACACATGACTCCTGTGTAGTATTGGGAGAGCTATACAGGCCCCCTAACGCACCTCTTTCCGTCTTAGGAGAGACGAATTCATATATTTTAAAGCACTGTTGAAGTGACAGTAACATTCTGCTAGCAGGTGACTTCAATCTGCAATCGATAAGTTGGAACTTCTTATCGACCGGTTCTAAAGAAAATGACAGCGCGGAATGTTTTTTAGATATCGCGTTCATGTTTGACATGCTCCAGATAGTGCAATCTTATACTAGAATTCAGGGAAAGTCAATGTCTACACTTGATTATAATCTGCTTAGTAGTGAATACAAAGAGTTTAGCGTCGAGGTACTAGACGGAATCGCTGATCATAAACTGGTGCTGCTAGAGCTACCCCTACATTTCCACAGGCCTTAAGGGGCCCTGCAATGACTTTTTGACTGGTTTTAATTTGCACCGAACCTGAGCGCACTGAACGTAGTAACTTAATGAAACTTTTCTTTTCTCGAATTTGGCTTTAATTTAAAAGTTATAGGCGAATTAGAATTACAAAAACAAGCAAAAAATAACCTCCTTCATGACGTCGTAGGTCCTGGCTTGAGTGGCCGTGAACTAGAGGAGGGGTAGTGAGCTCATCGAGCGTTCACGGTTGCCGCACTCCGGGTCGACGGCTCGAGAGGGCGCCACTAAAGCATGTGTTGGATAGGCTCTATGAAGTGGGCGGCCGGGGCGGCTCGCATTGCATTTGCTGCGCGATTAAAGACTATTTCGGCATAACACTTCATTGGCCACAAACGACAGCAAACACGGGGTAAAGATCAGTTCAGGACGGGAGCCACTTCGCGCTGCCATGCCGCCAAATGGCCAAATCGCCAGCAGGGCCCGTGCCGAAGGCCTTCGGAACGCTCAGAACCGGTCGGATCGTCGAGCCGGTATACGACCGCAGCGCCGCCGCGTACATCCGGGACTTTTCTGAGCTGGCCCTTCGTCATAGCCTCATCCCACTAGTTCTTTCTAGTGTGCGCCGTTTTTTCCGCCGCTTGGTGGCGGGTATGTCAACGGGTCTTTTCTTGTTTCCGTACTTTATAAACTGTATTTGTTTCTTTTCTGATTTAATATACTGAACAAAAACTTCTTTTATAAATAATTGAAACGGTTCGCGCCACTTATATTTTGTATTTCGACTACGAAAAAACTTTTAGCGGCTCTAACCAGTAGTAAGCCTAGGACCAAAGACATCACATTTTGCGCGCTTTCGGTACCGCGGGTCGCCCTCGTCGGTGGAGGTGGTTTCCGCGTCGTCCGGTTAAAATATGACGCACTGATATTTAGTTACTCTCTCCGTGCCGGCTGGCTTGCCCGAACCCCAAGAGACCTGGAAACCGCAAAAAAGGTTGACGCTTAAAGGGGTTATGACACGAAGATTAAACGGATAGATTATTCTTGAAACGGAATGCTCATAGGCTACTTAGTATATACACCAAGTTGCGCAATTTTTAGAGCTCTGATAATTGCAATATTCAATTTACGAATTTTTGTAATTTTCATCTGGCGACCAGGCAACACTGCTCAAGTTAGTCACACCATGGTATCCATAAACCACGTGACCATGAACACTCTCTCATTCTAGGCGCCCCCACGATCGCCCAAGCTCTTCTCGTCGCGGTACGAACAAAACCGCTCAAACAGCTCGGTAAACTGAAAGCTATTCTCACTCTCGCCCCCCGGCCGGTTGACCTTCCACCCTGCATGCGCCTGTGAGATATTCCCGGACGACGGTGACCACGGGGAACTCGTCGTCGCTGGAGCTCGTCGCCAGCGGGTCGCAGTCAAAATGAACAGCTTCCAACATCTCTTGATAGCAATCACTCTCATCGCTGCTGCGATCAATGTCGAATACTTCGACAAGGCGATCGATGCCGTAGACGTAATCGTCACAGACCGGATGCTGGAAACGTGGAAGGTAAACGAGAGAGCCGAGTCTGTGAGTGCGTGCAAGTAGACACCGCGCTGGAGGCTGGCTACGTCATCAGCCTCCAGGTCCGCCCGGATCTGCCCCTCCGAGGGGCCCGCGTATAAATCGATTTATCCACGAAATTATCGCGCCTTTTTCAAAACAAATTTAGCAGGATTATAGGAACATACAATGGGTCCTAGCAGTATAGTTATGTAATATTTTATTTTTGGCGTGTCATAACCCCTTTAAATATGACTGCAGGGCCCCTTTAAGTTACGAAGACTAAGGTGCTTGATTTCAATAGTGCAGATGACGTTAGTAATATGATACATTGGATTGGTCCCTTGAGAGGTTCACTGATCATTCAGAGCAATAATTGTAACGCTAATATAGATTAGGGATGCCGCGAACTTTTTTCGAATCGAAGTTTCGATGGTCGAATCAAGCGGTTCGAAAGGTTCGAAAGATTTCGAAATTTCGAACTTTCCATATCGAAAAATTCGACGGACGTCGATTTTTCGAACTTATTAAACTAAGAAGTTCGACGCTTTTCAAATTTTCGAACTTATTACGCTGAAAAATTCGATGCTTGTCGAACTTTCGAAATTGATAGACTAAAAAATTCGATGATTTTTGAACTTTCGGACTTCTTGCACTAAAAGTTCGAAGCGTTTCGAACTTCCGAACTTCCTAAACTAAGAAATTCGATAATTTTCGAACTTTCGAACTTATTAATCTAAAGAATTCGAAAATTTTCGAACTCTCGATTCCTGAAAAGTCAGAAGTTCGACGACCTTCGAACGTTTAGGGTAAAAGTTCGAACTTTGTCGAACTTCGAAAGACCAGCGGGCGGTTTCATTTGGATTCAAGCAGCGAGGTACATTTGTAATTTTTTTTTTCTTAATTTTACATGGGGCGCCGCATTCCTTGCGAAAGACAATGCCGTTTATTTCAATCATCTGGCATGCTTGGTTTTACAAAAATAGATCCCTGAAGGAGCGAGGAAGGACGACAGGTTTTTCACAATGGACTTCTTCCAAAACCGACGCGCCCCATCGCGGCGAAATACCACGCAGTGCACTCTGGGAACTAGTTGGCCACTCAGTTTCGGTTTCGATTGAGCAGCTTATTCATCTCATGCTATCACGCCGCGACCGAACGCGCTGCTTGCGTTTTCGATTATCTGACTTTTTACGAATGTACAGTACACTCATTCTAGAGCGATACAAAACGAAGACCGGGGCACTTTACTTGGTTCCCGAAACACCGGATATTGTGCGTGCGTATGCAAACGTAGTAAGACGTCGCCCAGTCACCTCACCCCACGAGTGCATCTTTGAGCTCGGCTTTCAATAATCCCGTCTAGTACCAGTGAACTACAACTGAAATTTGGTCACCTTGAGCTTTACACGTATTTCGTTTGCCACACTTCCGCATCTTGTTACTTCATTGGGCGAAAACCAAGCCGCATCCTCACAGGAGTATCGAAGCTGAGCCCAGCGTTGACGCATAAACTTTTAATAAAACACAATAAATTCGACCTTACTACTGCACAAAAGTTACTATGATGTCTTCCTCGAGTCATCATATATCTCCGACTCCAATTTTATGCTGATACAAGATTAAGTTTTCGCAAACGCTGAGATCGGCTAGCTACGACGGATGCCATAACAAGCGTCCCCTACTCCTCGCTAAGCCTTTTTGGACGAGCTTTTACTGACGCTCAAGATCTGTACCTGAACGGTGTGTGTGAAATTATCTCGGCATACTCAGTCAGGAAGAAAGCAAACACATAACAAATAGTATGGCCATTAGCAACCGTCAAATGCGCTTTGAATAATTTCGTTCGTTTGGCGCACTGCATAGGGAGGGGTTCATGCCCGTCCGGCGCCTTCCAGCGAACGGTGCGAATTCTTCAAACAAGTGCTCGACTTCGGTTTGTATGTGCGAATGGTGCCTATATGAGTGCAGGATAACTTTATGCGGATACACGATGTTGAATATTAGTGGAATGCAAGCGGGTGGGGACTTCACTTCGTGCAGTGCTGCGGGTCAGTACAGATAAGAGATAAGAAGTGTTAAAATTGAGGCGTATCAAGAAAAGCAGTAATTGCAAAAAGTTATATTTCATCTATGAAGGCACGAAATTCAAACAAACTTCCTGATATACAGCACTAATGTAAAGGCGCGAGCTTATTGCATACTTATTGGTTGCTACAGCTTGTTGACTCGTACACAAGCAAGATCCCCGAGCTTCGCGGCGTCGAGATTCCCAGCACTGGTTCGTTCACATACCTCGAGACGCCAACACAAAGGCTCAAGTACAAAAATACAACAAGCATATGTTAAGACAAGCTATAAGTCTCGGGCTTGTGCTAAAGCTTCGAGATCTGGTCATTTAGGTTAGTTTCGAGACAAGAAATGACGCTCTCGGGACCAGAAAACATGAGATAACGGCCGTTAATAGTCCACGCTCTGTGTATAATCTCTTGTCGACGTGTCGATCGAAACCGAAACCATGTCACTCTCCTCCCTGGCCAACTAGTTCCCAGAGTGCAACGCGCGCCGTGTTGCATGCAGGGCTTTATGGAAGTAGTCTAATTTGAAGCGCGCTATAACCGAAGCTATTTATGGTAGAAATTTTTAACTTTTTATGAATAATCTTTATATAGCCTAAGTGAGTGTCGTTTTAAGATATGATTATTGTTGTTTAAGACCGAGTTTCGAATAAATATCCACACATGTGCCTACGGACAATTATGCCCTAAACTTGGTAATTTTTTCGCCTAGATTGTTTGGGGTATCGCATTTAAATTAACACCAGAGACAGTACATATCATTAACATCTGCAGAATACAAAATAATGTATTTATTGATTTTTCACGTTGAAGAATAAATTAACCGATGGGGGAAAATTTCTAAAATTGTTCAAGTTCAGCGCGTCATAAATTTTTTGTTTTTTGTCATTTTACGTTCTTGGGACGTGTTTCTTTTGACCTGTACACATTTTGGTAGGAGAAACTTGTTTCATAGTTCTGGGCCTCTAAATATGCAAGAATACAACACTTCCGACGGGTTCTTGATAGTTTTTTTTTTTTTCCAGCGTTTTATTTTTGCATTTATTGTTATGTTTATTTATTGATTATTTTTTACCAATGGCACAGTTAATTTGGTCGAAAAGACATAGCTTTGAACTTTCGAGCCACTGAGCATGTGACGAGTAGTGCCTCCTGACAACGAGTTTCTAAAGGCCTGTTCACACATGCAGCGGAGCGCTACAAGCATAGCGCTGACCTCGTGCTAAGCACGTGCCGACGGGAGCGTTCACCAGCTTTGTATCGCACCGTCAAAACTGTTGCTCATGGCATACGATAAGAACCTGACGGCACGTGAGCAGCGTTACATCAGCGCTTCGCTGCATGTGAGAACCGACTAAAGGGGTATTCACACGAGGGAGAAATCCCGGGGATCTCTCTCCGGCACGCGGGCGCATCACGAGATGAAAACGCGAGGCTTTTGCACATCGCAAAGCCTGGCGTTTTCGTCGTGGGATGCGCGTGCCGGGGAGAGATCCCCGGGATTTCTCCCTCGTGTGAATACCCCTGTAACAATGACCATCTACGCGATCTTTTATGCAGTGAAGAGCGACAGTAGCTATACGTATGCATAAATAAATTTCAGATTAAAATAAGCTCGACCACGCCCTCTTTCCCCGTATTGTTTTCTTTAACAGTCCGAAATATCTGGGAGGGGGGGGAGGGGAGACTGGAGCTCCCCCCCCCCCCCCCCCCCCCCCCCCCCGTTTTTCCTCTTCGGACACCACTGGTATGGCAGAACCATAGCCTCCTATACACTCCGTGCGGGAACTATAGGGGGCGGTTTGAAAAACGCGCGCAGCGCCGCTAGCGGAGGAGCTGGCGTTCGACCGTGAGACGCGTTCAGCAGCCTGCGGCGCCTTTTCGCATGCCAAGCTGTGGCGGCGGAAGCGCGCACGGACGAAACTTTTGCTTTTTGAGCCGATACCTTGAGGGTAACGTTGCATGAATGCTGGGGCAGACCTAAGAAGGGTATTTAGCTGTTCTCCTCTTCTTATATATTGAGCTTTAGTCGTTATTCGGGGGAATTTCTCTAGTTGTGGCCAAAAAAGGAGTTGGAGCAATTTTCCGAAAAGCAAGACGGCCGCCACCATAATTGCTTTGAGTGGGAAATCTATTTCGCTCGTCGCTATAAACGTAGGACTGCTGGAACGATGATATTGGAGGCGAGTGAGATGTCCACTAAGTTTCTGCACGAAGTGTGCCATGTTTCATTAAGACAGCAGGTGTGAAAGTTGTTTCTAACGAATAAAGAAATAAAGCTGTACGGTATATCCAATATTGGATCCAAAATGTTGTGTTATAGCGGGCTGTGCAAAGTGCAGATTTGGGCACACAGGTGCTTGGACTTGATAGTAACATGACACAGCACTTATTATACAAAAAAAAAAGGTGGCATAGGGAAACCAGGTGAAAATTTGGTTTGGGCGGCGTAACTCAATGGGAACCGGTTTTGACCATGAAAAGGCTGTCAAGAGAATACCACTGGTCGGGGGAGGTGGAGACTTTAGAGGTAGGAAGGGACTAGTGGACTGTACTTCCAATTGAAACAACTTTACGAAAGGTGGTTCCAAAGCCGAGAAAACGAAGTTGTCGGCCAACACACGGTTTGGCCGCCAAGGGCTTTTGCGGTCAGCTGTTGTGTAATAACCTGTTGTGCGAGGTGCTGATTTTCGGCCCACAGGTACTTTGACATGACCGTAACTTGGCACAACACTTATTATAACAAAAATAGTTGGCATAGCGAAACCAGGTAGGAAGGGACCAGTGGACGATACTTCCAGTTCGAACCACTTTGCGATAGGTAACTCTAAAGCCGAGAAGAAAAAAAAATGTTGTCTACAGAACTCGGGGTGTCAGTGTTTCCACATCCAAAAGGAGGCTGATCAAGAAAAAGCACACCACATAAACTTCCATACTCAAACGCCGATTCTCCAGTGATTCCGAGTTTCATGGTTGTTTTCTTTAGATTTATATTTGTCACTTTTTTACCGTTCAAATCTTCCTTCATGAAGTACAGACTGCGTGCCATATTTGTCCGGAAATATCATCGACACGTACGATGGGGACGAAACTTCTTTAAATGGCATTCCTCCATGAAATTGGCACTGCGTGCCCGCGAGTGTGGGATGGCATTTCAGTTCGTCCCATCGGCGCTGACACATGTAGGCGTTACTGGTACGAAAACAAACGCAGAGCGCAAAGCGGCAGTGTAGAATATGTCAACCGTGCCGACACAGTGGCAGACATGATCGGGACACCAAATTTCTCGCGTCGTACGGCATGGCTCCATCGTTGTCGCTGTCCCACAAAACATCGGCGAGGTGAAAAACTGTGAAACTTTGTCTCCACGAGATACGACGCATAACTATTGAAGCACTTAATGACGCAGCACAGGCAGCACTTCATGCTGTGAAGTGTGAACCCAGCGCAACAGCACCACTCCGACTTCAACGCGTACCAACTTACGCGGCGTGGTTTCGGTTTCGTTTTCTCTGGGGAGCTCACTGCCTACCTTCGGTACCGGCCGCGCAGCGGCGCGCCAGTCGCGTCGCACTGAGTGTATATACGGAGAAAGCCTGGCGCGTCGCGTGAAAAGACGGCCGCCGTAAATGGGAAAGGAGGGGCGGAGAAACGGGAGCGGAGAGAACCTTGCTTGCTAGCGCCACAAAAGAGCGAGCGGCCAAACGCAGAAACAATCTTTTTTTTTTTTTTTTTTCTCTTTTCTTGTCGCTATCGTGGAGAGGAGAAACTCAACGTCCACCCTTTCCCGTTTCTCCCTGCGCCCTTTCGAATCGCCGCGCCCGTTTCTCCCGGAGTACAAAAACGACGGTGACGAAAACACAAAAACAAGCGTGGTTCGGGGAGCGGCCGCTCATGACCCAAGCGCTCGCTGTCTAGGTCTGCCCTTTCTGCTCCGCGCTACCATATTGGTCACCGTTCGGCGCGCTCCTCCTCTCCTTTTTCCTTCGGCCGCGCGCCCTATGGCTCCGTCGTTGATGTGCCAGGCTTTCTCCGTATAGAGGAGGCTATGGCAGAACGCTCCTCGACCTCAAGTTGCGTCAGCTTCTGTGCTTTTTGCTCGGCGTTTCTTCCGTCTCGGAAAATAAACCTCCAAAGCAATTATACAAACAAAAAAATTGTCAAGGTGCAGGCGAGCTGGTGTGTGTTGATCATGATTGAAAATCCCAAGACTGGGAATGAAATTCGAAAGAAATGGTGTAAGAAGAAAGAAAAAAGGAGACAGGACAAAGTCTCAAACTCAGTTGAGTTGAGTTTGAGACGTTGTCCTGAGCTGAGTTTTCAGCTGAGTTGAGTTTGAGACGTTGTCTTGTCCCCTTTTTTCTGTCTTCTTACACTTTTTCTTTCAAATTTCGTTCCCAGTTTCAGGATTTTGCATCATGTACAAACTAAACTTACTATATGCCAGCGTCACTCGGGCGGCGTTCGATCGGATTACTACCAGCGTGCAAGGGGGTAGGGGGGCAGTTTGCCAGATCACTTCAAGGTTTTTCTGCACCTCAACCACCTGCCTACCCCTGGCCATTTCGAACTGGATGAGTATCGTTAAACAGTGCGTTCGTAGGATCACTACTTCGTAATGCACGTTAATGATCATCCCGAACTGGCGGTCACAATTACTGATCTATGGTCACACGTCACTCGGCTCTGGCAAATATTCCAGCACATCCGGGACACTCGTCGTCTCATTTAATTGCCTGACCAACTGCGCGCAGTCTAAATATCACACCCGAACTTTTCTAAACATGATTTTGTGAAAGAGGCGTGAAAACGTTATTTGAAACTGAAACTGTTGCGGAACATGGAAACCGGACTTCGAACTATGCCGAAAACTTTCGAAGTTTTTTTTTCTTTTTTTTTTCGAATTTAGCTTTCAAAGAGAATCGAAATCTTCGAAATGATCGATATTTATGTCTTCAAAAATTCGAAACGTTCGATTTTTCCAATTTTAGATTTAAAAATATTTGAAACATTCGAATCTCTTGAATTTCAAACTAGGTAAGTTCGAAATCTTCGAATTTATCGAACCTCAAGTGAACGAATATTCGAAATAATCGAACCCGAACTTTTAGAACCGTGAAAACATCGAACTTTTCGAATTCAAAACCCCACGATTTTTGAAAGTTGCGAATTTTTCGAATTTGAATCTTCCTACGGTCGAAAATATCGTCGAAATCGAACATTAGTTCGGTTCGAAAATATCGAAACTTTCGAATTCGAAACTAGGGTGGTTCGCGGCATCCCTAATATAGATGAGCTTTGGCATCATTTTAAAACTATTGTGGAGAAGTGTCTAACTAATTTTGTCTCATTAAAATTGAAGATTATTAAGCACGAGCGGCCTTGGATTAATCGGGAAATAATACATTTGAAATGTAGGATTGCGCGTGCTCGTAAGAGGGCCAAGGCCACTGGATCAGAGATAAGAAAACAAGCTGTAACAACTCTGTCCCGGGAACTAAAACGTATGTTATCTGAGGCAAGGTTTCGCTGCCATAATAGAACTCTAGAAATATTCCTTAAATCGCCTCCAGCGAAGTTTTGGAAATATCTATCAGCCAAACAAGAGACTGGTATTGCATTTAAAATAGAAGATGAGATAATTGAATAGCCCACAAAGGATAGCCATCAGTTTCAATGAACATTTTAAATCTGTTTTTACTCGCGATGATGGACTGCTGCCAAATTACACTGTTGATCAGACTCCGCCAGGGTTGCGTCACCTTATTTTAGATAAAGAAGGCATCCTTAATTTGCTTTTTAGCGTCGATTCTAAAACGTCAACGGGGTCAGATTTAATTCCAAATGCTTTTCTGGTGCGTTACTCTGAGTGGATGGCTAATATTCCCAAAATCATTAGAATGGAGTGCTGTTCGTAAAGAATGGAGAATAGCTTAAATTATACCTGTTTTTAAATAGGGCGACAAACAAAAATGTTGCAAACTATAGGCCCATTTCCATAAAGAGTCAGTGTTGTAAACTGTTAGAACATATAATTTATAGGCACATTTTCGATTACGTTGAAAAGGTAGATATCTTAGCGGCAAGTCAGAATGGATTTAGAAGAGGCCTGTCTACAGTAACCCAGTTGATAGAAATAGCGCATGATCTTGGTCAGGTAATGAATAGGCAGAAGTCAGGCAGATGTTTTATTTCTGGATTTTAGTAAAGCCTTCGATAAAGTTCCTCACACATGCTTCTTCGAAAACCGAATACCACCATACTTAACTCAAGTAAAATAGTGAAATGGTTAACCTCGTACCTTGAAGGAAGAGAACAGTACGTTTGTTTTAAAGGTTATGAATCTGATTCTTTTCCCGTTGACTCCGGCGTGCCCCAGGGCTCTGTCTTGGGGCCCTTACTTTTCCTATTATATATTAACGATATCACTAAAAACATAAATGTCAGCACAAGATTATTCGCAGACGATTGTGTTTTAAAAAATAAGTTAAGTTCTAACAAGACCAAATAGTTTTAAATAATTTCTTAGAGAGGCTTCGTGTCGGGAATGGCAAATGAAGCTGAATACCTCAAAAACTGTTTCAATGTCTATTACGCGAAAAAACTGTCCTCTGGAGTTTTCCTATTGCATTGATGGTAAACCTATTCAATGTGTCGAAGAATACAGTACTTGGGGTTATATTTTAGTAATAAACGATTGTGGGACAAACACATTGATTACATTACAACAAAAGCGACCCAGCAGCTTTGGGCCTTGAAACGTCTCTTCAAGCACTCTTCCCCCAGCACAAAACTTAGTCTATAACACGATAATAAGGCCAATCTTAGAATACGCAAATATTGTCTAGGATCCGCTCACTAAAATTAATATTAATAAGCTAGAAGGTGTACAAAGGAAAGCAATAAAGTTTGTTTACAACAAATATGAAACGCGCAGCTCCATTTCAGAAATGCTGCAACAAGCTAACCCCCTAACATTAAGCGAAAGAGCGCGGATAGATAGATTAAAGATGCTATATTTAATGATTCACGGTAAATTAAATATTGGCACTTCCAGGTACATTGCATTCTCAGGCAGATTCAACACCAGATCATCTCATGCACGTTCAATACTGGACTATCAAGTACGATTGGACACATTCAAATACTCCTTTTTCCGTAGGACCATTGTTGAAGGGAACAAGCTGCCTGCTGATGTTGCCACTTGAGACTCTGTTGACTATTTTATCGATAAAGCGACTGTCTTTTTTAATTTTTTTAACTAGATTGAAATGTATTTTTCTCATGTTTAGATCACTTGTTAATAGTTATTGTTTCGTATTCTGGGTGATATATATATATATATATTGCATAATGTTTTAGGCCACATTTCTGCCCGCTGATGTTACCAATTCAGACTCTGTCTTATTAGTATGTATTGTTTTGTATGCTGGGTTTTATTTATGTTTTTATTGTATAATGTTTTGGTTCACATTGTCCCTGGTGTTCAATTGTATTCTTAATATTTGTATTTTTGCGCCCTTTGCCCTTTGCCCTTTGACCCTTTGCTTGGGCAAAGGGCCGTATACCCTTTGCCCAAGGGTAATAAAAATAAAATGAACCAACGGCGTGAAATTTACATTACGATGTTGCGAGTGTTGCCCGGCGCTCTCGCGTTCTAAGGAAAACCAAAACATCAAAAACAAACACTAACAGTGCTGCTGCTGTGGCGTGGAAAGGCCTAGACCTAGAATTCTAGCTTACTGTGGTGCAGCGGAAGGCAGCGGCCGCCGTTAAAAAGACGCGCATGTGGCTAGACTTCCCCGTCAACTCTAACTTGAAAAGCTATAGCAACACAGGTTTCCGTCTTTATCATGGCCACCACCACGGATCGCCGTAAAAGTGGAGGGGAACGAACAGGAAACGACGGCACGCCCCCCCCCCCCCCCCCCCCCCCCCCTGCTATATATTCTATAGCCCCCTGGCGCACTAGAAACGCAGCGGGGCGATGAAGCCATATTAAAAAAACAGCGCGAATAACACACGGACAAGGAGGAGAGATCTCTACTCCTTGTCCGTGTGTTATTCGCGCTGTTTTTCAATATGGATCCATACCAACTAGCCCAACTTTCCATTCTAGTGGGCGATGAAGAGCTCTTTCGCATCAAAAAAGGAGATTAAAAAAAAACCCTTATAGGTTTTTCGCGAAGAACCCTTTTAAGGGAGGCTTAAAAGTGTATGATGGCACAAAGCTGACCAACCGCGAACTGACTTTATTGTTATGTCTTTCTATGTTTCGTGGGCGAAGTAGATTTAGTAACAATAGGGAGCCGCGAGCCGCACTTGAACCCCTCAAGAACCACGCGAGGCTTGCGAGCCGCGGTATGCCATCCCAGGATTGTGACATATATGACATGTGTTAAGAACGAACCGGGTACGGTGTCCCATACAAATCGCTTTTATTGGTGTGGGAGTTGAGCATCGTACCGGCGTGCGGTCGTGTACCACGTGCACTACTGCCTGGTGCACGTTGAAGACCCCAGGTAGCGGTGGTACTGCACTGGCTAAATTGCCCATCTACAGCGAGTGACTCGATCGTCGCAACTTTGAAATGGCTAAAACGAACTACTCGCTGTATAAATATCCACACAACCCCAATTATTAGGGTGTGGGAGTCTTAGCATACAGCGCTCGGTCGTTAAAAATCATCCATGTTGGTCAGGAAAGCACAGGTACTACTACTAGGACTCGAGCGAGACAAAATAAAAAATGCACAAACTCTAGTTTTTTTTATATATTTTTTTCACCTTACGAGCTATATAGTGCATCACTCCACAAAAGGTATAATAAGGTATTAAAATATAATTTTAGTACCTTGGATTCAGTTTTGAGCGCAGTTGAACACTGGTGTCACGCGCCTTAGGGGCGATAAAGGAGTAACTTAAGCTCAAGCCACTCAACCCTTTAAAACCTTTAAAGATGCTGACTTATTCTGTCTGCATGACAAAAGCTTTGTCACAAAGAGACATAATCAAACATACCTTTTTTTTTACCTTAGCGCTGTAGTTGCTTGCCGAGTGTGAATATACCAGAAAGGGCAATGCTTTGACGTGCCATGGGCACCGTGGGGTCGAAATGGTATTCTTCGGAACTCATGCTAGACAAGGAGGGAGAGTGCAACGAGTGATATCATTGCAATACTAAAGATGGTTCGGTGAGCTTTAATTGTGGAGAACGTCCCAGACTGATGAGTTTTTTTGTTTCAGGTCAGTGCCTTTATTTATTTATTTTTTCTCAGATGAGCAACGATTTCTTATAAATACCGAGTGGGGTGTGCAATAGAATTATTGACACAATGTTGTGTTTTAGAGGTTTTATGACAACTGCGCTTAAAATCTTGTTTAGTGTCACTGTTAAAACAGTGCTATCGTCGGAAATGCAAAGGTAGTGAATTCGCATGCTAAATTAAGGTGACCTGGACTCCCGACAAGTTACAACCATACATGTTCCAATTTTCCTCTAAAACCTCGTGGCGGCGGCGTCATTCATAAGAGGTGGCACTTTTGACGCACCTTCATGAACGAATTTGCGGGACAGTCAAAAGCCTCCACAAATTCGGGCATGTTCAGGAGCGGCCAAACGCACATCTCCCTCGGACCGAGTGGTTCGCTGTGCTCCAGTCCGCAGGACGCGAGACAGAACCTGAGAAAGAACACTCTTTGCGCTTTTTTCCACTGCCTCTTCTTGGCAAACCGCGTCGGCGAGCTGCTGAAGTTACGCTCCATGCTCGCGTAGGCGACCCGAGAACCATGAAGCCAGGCGAACAGACTGCTCTGGACCTCTGGTGTCAGCTTGTCCACGTCATGGGGCTTCTGGGGCCGAGCGCTGTCGTGGAGGTTCCGGTAGCACGAGACCCGGTACGAGAACTCACGCAGCGCCTCTTCCGTCCACCAGTTCGGTGTCGAATAGTTCCAGGAAGAGAAAGGGTCTATGACCTCGGCCAGACCCCTCGCGAAGATGGCGCCCAGAGTTCCGTAGTTGTAGTAGGGAGCGACGTTGGCGCCATAGAAGACGGGGTCGTAATGGAACATCAAGGGTAGAAAGAGTGTTCTGTGCCTGTTCGAGTACCGGGCTTGCCCTCGTACCTCAAGGGATGCGAGCCCTGCTTGCAACGTGTCCAGTGGGTGTTGCAGACGTTGAGGGCGTGAAGATTTCAGAAGCGATATGTAGTTGAAGATGAACGTGCCGTTTAGGGACCCTTCGAATGTTGGACGAAACATGACGCGAGTGGAATTCTTAAATAGCGTTCCGTGCGATGTTAGGGTGGCGCTGTCAAGTTTTGTGCGGGCCATGTCGCCCATCGATTTATTTATCCAGCCGTTCCAGATTTTGGAAGTGGAGGTACGCTTTATATCGTCAAACATTGCCGCGACTTTGGCGAGGTGTGCGTCGGTGAAAAGGAGGGTACGGACCACTCCCAACCAATCAGGTGCGAGTGCCCGATTGACCGCTTCGAAACAGATGTGCCGCAATCTGGACTGGGATGTGTCTTCAAAACGCTTCGCAAAGTCGAACCTCAACACCTCGACCAAGGCGTGAATGACCAGATAAGAAGACGCGAATCTCGTGGGGCAGGTCTGAATAAAAGTCAGCAGGCTTCTAGTCTGGTTGTAATCAGTGACTAAAATTACACCTGTTATCGCGTCATCACGCTGGTTCGAAATAAGTTCTTTCAAGGGATCCTTCCAAAGCTCGCGCGGAAAATCGGGTTCCGCGTCGAAAGCTTCAGCATCAAACCACACGTCTTGCGATGGTCCTTCCAGAAGCAGGGACACCTCCCTGTCCATGCGAACCAGAGTAGCGGCGAGCGACGAGTCGCCCATCTTTCGCCACAAGAGGTTGGTCACGTTTGCGAAGTAGGACTCAAGCTCGCGATCCGTCACCTCCAGCCAGAGTTCGTTCCGAATGGGTGCGCCGCTGAGCAGCTGGAGGTAAACGGTACCCCTCAGCTTAAGTGGACGAAGTCCCACGATCGTTTTGATGTTGTAGTCGAAAGACATCCGCATCACTCGCCTAAGCGCTTCCAGCGGCGACGTGCTGGCCAAGATTCCCGCTATGTCCATCAGGTCCATGGCAGACTGAACATCATGCTCAATACTCTGCTCCCCTTTCTGCATGAATGCGAAGCACTGGTTCAGCAGCTGGCGTCCCGTTTGCAGAATGTTGTGCAAAGAAGTTGCTTCCAGCGGCTTGGAGTTCTGCAGGGTGGTACTTATCTTGACTAAGAAGCGATCGAGTGAGTCTGAGAGGAAACCTACACCCTCGCGGATTTTGCTCCACTTGTGGCAGACGTGTCCGTAGAAGTCATCGCAAGGGTGGACGTTGGAGTCCAGCTGCTCGTGAAGGTACCTGTAAGCGGCGAGGCATTCCGATGTCTCGCAGTTTAGGGTCCGTTCATTCTGGCTCGCAGGAATGATGAAGGCAACTAGTACGATTGTGCCAACAAGTGCCGTAAGAACGGACGAGGTGAACCAAAACAGGGCTGTTGAAATTTGCCGCTCACGGAGAGTCATTCCTTGTGCGTCGCGAGTGGATTCGTCCCCTGCATGCAAGACAAAAGTTGATGACCGTAAGGTGTACGTCTACATTCGCACATCTGAGACAATAAATACTATGAACTGCGGACTGCATATTCGAGGTCGTCATTTACAGCGCGCGCACGCAGCGTGACTTCCCACAATTATATTCTGCCAAGAACTTGAAATATGAGCTAAATCTCTGGGCCAAACGTTGGAGGTACTTAGAAACCCCTTTTATAAGCTTTTTTTTTTTTTAAATCTTAGACTGGCCTTGTTCTTTATTTAGTTTGCCAATAACGACCACTATCTTTAAACATGATAAAAATAGCACCCAGAGCGACAGAACAAAGGGAATGAACACAGGACACACTACTCCTGATGGCATGGAAAGCATTTCTCGGAACCTTGTCGTCAGCTCGCTGAAAACAGCACGTGTATTCAGAAATGATGGGTGCACACCAGAGTTCCATTTGTGACGAGAAATAAGCATCCGGAACTTTTAAATGCTCATTCTGGGTTATGGTAAAAGTCAGACGACAAAAGTTTTCGACGCTGAAGCATGGGCTGCATGGCATCCTACTGCATGTGGCCCATGATTGCGCACAAGCAGGTGCAGTATGCACGCGAAGATACTTCTAGCAAGAGAGTTCAAAACTGGGAAATATATATCAAGATGATTTAAATCGTGATTTAGATCATACCGGTTTTACTGTGATAAGTTAAATCGAACCTTGCCTCAAAAATAATCTTATATGTTTTGTTGTCATGTTTATGTCGTTTTTTTTTCTATTATTTGTCAACCAAAGAAATAATAAAGAATTAGAGGAAGCCGTTTTCACAAAATCCGCGTGCATTTGGCCTCCTCCATGCATTTGGGCTCCTCGGACCGGCAAGGCATTGCGGCCACCATGACGGGGTCTAGGTTTTAGGTGTATTTCAATAAACGCAGAATGCTGGTCAAATATTTCTTTGGAGGTCATTACTTAGTTTGTGTAGATGTTTTGCTTTGTTATACAAGAAAACACTGGCGGCAGGCGTCGTCCAAGCTAACTCTAAAATGAGGTGCATCTTTTCACGACCTGTGGAAATGAACTTCCAACACAGCGAAACATGCACTTCGAGAAGCACACATGTATGCCAGTGCTTGGGCTCAACGGAACACTTGATGCAAGCACGTAGCCAGGGGAGGAGGAAGGGAGGGGGCACTGACCCCCGGACTCCCCCCCTCTCCCTACAAAAATAAGAGGAAAAGTAAGACGCGAGCAGCACACCCCAATGGTCTAATCTTCGTCCTTCGCCACGGTGCCGAAGGGAAGCGTCCGCAGGAGTACAGCGTCCACCCTACGACGTAGCTCAACAGATACAATTCAGAAGCTGCAAAATCCTGTCTCCCCCAATACAAGCTCCGTATTTTTTTATTGCCGCGCGCGCTGCTGACCAAGTAGGCAGGCCGCTCGTCGCCTAACGGTTATCGCGCTTGCCTTCCACGCAAAGAGCCAAGGTTTGATGCCTGGCCGCAGGTACACATTTTTGTTGACTCCATAATGTTTTACGCGCCGAACCTTCTACGCCGATTGTTCCGGAAGCCCACGCGTGTACAAAAGGGGCTCCGCGTGGCAAGCCGCAGTGTAAGCGCTCTCAAGCGGGTTTCACATGCAGCGATTTTGGCCCTAAAGCGGCGCGATTTCTGCCGTCGCGGCGCTCGTGCCGCAGAATTGCTGGTGCTGGCCAAAGCGCCGCGACGGCAGAAATCGCGCCGCTCTAGGGCGAAAACCGCTGCATGTGAACTAAGCTTCACGCTCCTTGTGCCGTGCTTGGTGCTGCGGAACAGCGCGTGCACGGCGATTCGGTTGTCGTTGTTTTTCCTTTGACATTGAGAGCAGAGGAAGTAAAAGAGCCGCTCTCCAAGCAAAGGGTCGGGCAGACGATCCATGGAGTCATGGACTCTGAGCGACTAATTGATTGGGTACGACGTCATCGCTCTTTATTCCATATGCGTGACCCTGGTTTCAAAGATACGCAGTTAAAAAATAATCACCTTCGAAAAAGCGCTGCGTCTCGGTCTCTCAGCCTGGGAAGAAGGTTCGCCGGATACCCGTCGGTATCTCCGTGGCGAAAGATTTCGCGCACCCAGAAAGCTGCTCTGGGCTTAAGTCGTCCACACACATATATACTAATTGCGTATGTAAGAGCCTTTGTCGCGTTTCTATTTCAGCGTCCCACACGTACGCCATAGTATTGTTGATGCACACCCAACCACAGGAACCGGAACTACAGTGCACGCGCTAATCCGCAGTAATAACCACCGTACAACAAGCGCTAACAAGGCGCTACTCAAGCGCTAACAAGGCGCTACTGAAGCGCCAACAAGACGTTACTATATAAAGCGCTAACAAGGCGCTACAAAAGCGCTAATCGCGCGCTATATTAGAACTAAGTCACACGCTAGGAAACGCCACGTGCGCTCTTTGGAGCGCTCACGTAGCGCTAACTTAGCGCTCCGCTGTATGTGTGAACAGGCGCTAGCGCCGGATTCTGCCTCTTCGCCGACATCGTCGCTCGCTTACGACACCTGTTCCTTTAAGCCTTTGTTTTGGGCACAAGTTGATTTCATTAAACGTTTCTCTTTCCTGCTTATTTTTTGGTTCTTTTGGCCACCACTCGTGACATCATACGGTCCCCCAGGGGTCTTGTTTGTAAATGGTGCCGCGCATCCTCTCTGTGCGGCAGGCGAGGGTGTGCACGTCTGTAAAGGTCGCCGACGGGATCTTTCACGATCTTTGACACGAGTCGAGTCGCTAATCCTCTCTTTCCTCTGTTGTGTCAGGTATTTAGCAAATATTTTACGAGTATTTGTATTTAGTGTCCCGGCGAGAGGACGAGGAAACAGGACCCGCCAGTACAACGGCATCAACAAGTCATTCTTTTTATTCTTCCTTCGTCTTCTAGAGCTATGGTTGCAGCCCTTACGGTCTAAGAGCTGCTAGAACATCCTCTCTTTCTAGACCTAGTCTGTCGACAGGTTTCACAATACGTCCACTCTGCGTGATATTTAATAATCTTTTTCTGCGTCCGCGTTGATTTTTTTCATTTTTTTTTTTAAATCTCTCATTTCGCCTTTTTGAGACGGGGGTGGTTTTAGGTCTATATGCATTGCTCAAGAAATTCTGGAGGGTGTCGCGCCTAACCTGGAGATAATTAGGAGGGTGTTGGAAGGTTTATATACATTGCTCAAAAAATACTTTGGGGGGGGGGGGGGGGGGGGGGGGAAGGGCGTCACACCGAACTTGGAGATGATTAGCGGGGGAGGTAGTGTACGAATCACTGCACCAAACTCGTCCTTCGCAACTGGTCCTGACTAGGCAGGATCGCAAATATTGAGGCAAATTCTGCGGTCCCGCAGGTCTATATCCGCAACCGAAATATCGAGCCGCTAATAGCTCACGATCCAAGGATGCTGAAAGCATAATAGAACATTGCTTTGAATGCAGAACACACGCAGTGCATCCCGGGGAATGAATCATGCTAAAGCTGTACTGTCACGAATGGTTTCTTAGAAATTTAACACAAAACAGAGCCACTGATCTATGATCATAGGGACGAACTTGGGAAGGGAGAGCTGCAGACCTGGGGATGTTTGGGGCCTCAAGGCAGATACTGCGCCACCTTCTACAGTCGGGGTCATACATTGCGCGCACTACGAATACAGTTTGCAGACAAACATTCATTCCAGGCACCAGGGGCGCTATGTTGCACATTTTGGACTCCCAGGAGACTAGGGAGAGGGAAGTGACGTAGCTATGAATGAACGTATCTTAAGGGGCATTCACACGAGGGAGAAATCCCGGGGGTTTCTCCCCGGCACGCGCATCCCACGACGAAAACGTTGGGCTTTGCGATGTGCAAAAACCTCGCGTTTTCATCTCGTGATGCGCGCGTGCCGGGGAGAAATCCCCGGGATTTCTCCCTCATGTGAATACCCCTTTAGCAGCACCACGCAACGCGTCATCAACGACTCCACCAATCAACATCCAAAGAGCGTTGTTGACTTCACTTCCTTCTCCCTGGTCTCCTGGGGGTCCAAAACGTGCAACATTGCCCCCCTGAACATCTGTGCTATGTATGTCGCACGGCGACCAATTCAAAGAGTGGCTTGGCACGCGGCTTACGAAACACGGATACGACGGTGAGTCGCGTTCGATCGATGCCTGCAGAGTGTTTCTTGTCTTTTGTATAAGCAGTCTGACACCGGCCTAAATTGGGCATTATACGCTAGCTTACAAAAGTAAGTTGTGAGTGTCCGGAGCTGAGCTGGTCGGTTGAACATGCATCTGAAAGCTTCCAGCTGAACGTATACAGTAAACACAGACACACTGCTTTTCAGATTCAGTTGCAACAGCTTTCGCAATTGTTAAGCTTCAACAAGTATTTCTCACATTTGAGGATGCATTCATTGCCAGTATTACTATATATAAAGTAAGATTACATGAACTGCCTTTAAATAACGACTTAAAACCATTTGTGAACTTTGTGCTGTACTTCTAGCTCCCGCAGACTGCGAGGAAATTGCCGAGGACTTCGAGACAGAGTGGAATCTTTCTTTATTGTGTGGCTGTCGGTGTCGGAAAACACGTACAGATGGAGACCCCTGCCGATTCTGGAACCCTGTATTATAACGACAAGGTGCTGTATATGGGCCTACAAATTGACTTCAACATATATCTTGTTTTGCAAGAACGCATGAAGTGACGTCACATCCGTCTTTTCATGGTACCTACTCTATAGTGCTGATGACTATCGTGAATAGCAAGTTGAGGTTTGTGGCCACCAAAGTGATGGTGGCGTCTTTAAGGCATCAAGGATAGGACAATGCCTCAGTCAAGGTGCCTTGAATTTGCCACCACCAAATCAGCTGCTATCTTCCCATGTTTTCGCATCGTACGTCATTTGAGACGAGGCATTTCAACTGGGGCCGTACTTTCTAAGGCCCTATCCTGGCAGATACCTGAGTAGAGCGAGGTAACCTTTAAATTTGTTGCACTTAAATTAGAATAACAAAAACACTGTGTTGTTTTTGTCTATTTCCAGTAGGTGCGTCGAGAACACATTCAGAATTTTCGCTACTAGATTCCGCATCTTCCACTGGCCAATCGACCTCCCTCCCTGACCACGCCACTGGAGTCGCCCTCGCAGCTTGTGTACTGCACAACTACCTACGAGACGACAAGTTGTACATGACAGATGCCTATGCTGATGAAGTCGACCACTTTGGCAACTGGGTCCGGACATTTCGTCGAACGCCGTTTCATCGAACGCCGTTTCATCTAAGCCGTTTCATCGAACGTCTTTTCATGGAACGCCGTTACAGCCTTTAATATTTTTTGTAATTTATTTAAAATTTTATGCACAACGTCATTTAATTCTCTTTTTTTAGATCACAGGGTGCAGTGACAAGATAAGTTCCATCGTGAACATGTCCCGCTTCGAGAAGAAAGCCTTCATGAAACAATGACCCCTCTCCATGTCACATGAAAGAATTAAAAATAAGACAAAAAAAAGTGAAAGCCGTTTACAACTCCCTGTAATGCCGAATTAGAGCGCAGCTCTTGAGGAGGAGGAGGGAAGGGTACTGAGGGGAGGGCAGAACCCTACTCCTCCTCCTTCTCCCCTCATTCTTTAATATGCTCCGGGGGTCACCTGACCTCGGGGGGAGGGGATCACGTGACCTCGGGGGTGGGGGGGGGGGGGGGTGTCGCGTGACTTCGGGGGGGGGTCGCGTGACCTCGGGGAGGGGGGTCGCGTGACCTTGGGGGTCAAGTGACCCTGGGGGTTACGTAGGGGTCACCTTGGGGGTCACGTGACCTTGAGATGACCTTGGTGGTCACGTGACCTTGGGAGGGGTCACGTGACCTTGGGGGGACCCTGGTTACGCCGACGGCGACGCCGCTCAAGCCGGAAACGGGCGCCTAAGAGCTGCGCTCTAAAACAGGAAGCACGATGTGCTTTCTGGGAAGCGAGCAGTGTTTTATTGTCTGACAGCGTGTACGTGTAACCTTGGGTTATGTGGGGATCCGAAAGGGGTCTGTCTTGGGTGACAGAGTACACCCAGGGCTTTACTATTGTCTGGTGTCGGTTAGCCTTTCTAAGAAAGCGTCCTGAAAATCATTCATAGGCAGAAGGGTCGGTGATAAAGTTCGCAGTGAAGGGGAGGTGGTTCCAGTCCAGGTGTAGCCCGAAACAATGTTGGCTGACACTTTGTGCAACTTTTGTCTCTGTAGTAAAAAAAAAAAAAAGAAGAAACGTGTAATCTGAGCATAAAGCTAATAATAAGAGTATCGCTATATTTTATTTCGTGTGCTCTCTTGGCAGGGCATCGTTATGTTATAAGCGTGCTGCCCTGGCAGTCAAATGCTTTCCGTGAATAAACCTTCAACTAAGCGTAAGTGTGCAAACGAGCTGGTGTGAATTGCACATTACTGAGACCCCCAGACAGCCTGTAAACAATGACACAGACACTTAAAAGTGTATTAAGTGTCAGTCCTTTACCTCGACTGTCATGTTTTCTGCCGTGTACATGAGTAAAACTTTCCAGTAAGTCGCATACCCATTTGTTTTTATTTCTTCTTATACCAATGGTTTTTATTTCTAGTAATTTGACTCCACCTTAAAAACACAAGTGACTACCTTAGCCTTAACAAATGTAAGGTTAAACATCTATAAAGCACTGTTATGCCCCAAAACTCGATGCAGAGAAATTCGATGAAACGGCCCTTAGAGATTGGATGAAACGGCGTTCAATGAAATGTCCACTGTCCTTTGGCAACATCGTTGATGGCCAGTGGCTCAAGGAGGCCTCTGAACAGACGAACGCGTTGCTCCACTTGCCGAAGCCGAGGTCGCGGCACCTCAACCAATCTGCCCAAAAACGCAACACAATGGCCAGTGCCGTGTGAGACCTGTCCTGCAGGTACTTTGTAAAGGAAGGTTCAGTGTCATGGCAAACTCGGGCAAAGGGAGCGCGCTGGCCTGAAATTCTAAATAGTGTCAGTGATATGGTGACAAATTACAAAGTTTTCAAGTTTTTGTGTGTGAGAATCGTTTGGCCTATTTCCGTCGGAACAGGAAACTGAGTCCACCATTAAAACAATATTGTTTCGCTGCGAGTTAGCTACTTTTGTACGGGCGCTGTGGTGTGAGACGGCCTGCTTGTCAGGCCCACTAGGACTTTGAACAAAGAAAGTGAAACATCTGTATTGTACCAAGACCGGTGCTACCGGAGGGAGATGAAATTAGGGGCTCTCCCTGTTCCTGTACGTTTATAATGTGTGCTTAACTAGGAGTGGTCATAATTTATATTCTTCCGCCCGTGGAGGAGTGACCCAGTCCTCCCAGCTCCTTGGTTGGATAAGTGGGCGAGTGTTTTCATGTGCACTGCACGCTCTGCAAGATTCTGAACTGACGCGCAGTCCTTAACTTGGTGTACGAGAGTTATTTGGGTACAGCCTCCGAAGTATGTGCATTTAGGCGGTTCAGGGAGATCTGCAACGTGCTGGAGGTAGTGTAGTGTTCAGAGGGAGTGTGTTTGAACACGCTGAAGAAGCGTAGCATCAGCCCCCTCTGCAATGTGGGTTAGGCGGTAGGGGTTTATCTGGTTACTCTTATGCTGTAGGCCTCAAACAATTCTTTCTCAGTTTTGTCATTGAATTTTCCAACTATTTTCGTTTCGTCAAGATTAGGTACACACGGGCACCTATCGCAGTGAATTGCTAGATTACCTGCTGTGGAGCTTCTAACAGATAGGGCATGCTCGCGTGCCCTGTCGTTAATGCACCTCCCCGTTTGCCCTATATACGCTTTACCGCAAGTCACGGGCATTTCGTAGACAACTGACTTTGTACATTGAATGTGCTGCGCGGCGTGTTTCTTGGCGCAAGCCTCAGACGTGGTAGACCTGTTCTATTCAGTGCCGCATGATCAACTGTTCCTCGCTGCTAGGTGTTGCATTGAAGAGAATGACGAGACTTCCTTCACGAGTTCTAGCGGTGTGAGCGTGGAGTCTTTTATGCAAATGCTAACCTTGTATTTATCCTTAACTGGGTGTCGCTTGACAACAACTTGTTTCTCCGAAAGCAAGGGATATGCATCGGGTCACGAGTCGCGCCAGTGTTGTGTGACATATTCTTAGCTGAATGTGACAAAGAAACATCCGAGGTCTTAGACATGGGAGTGAACCTCAAGATTTTCACCTACGTGGATTTTCGACTATGTGGAAAAGAAATGATCCGCTACGTGGATCATTTATTTTCTGTGCTTTTGCCACATTTCTGTCTATAATGACGACATCACCAGTAAAACGATAGATGTTTTTTTTCCTCTAAATCACATGGCCTCACCTTCACCCACCAAACTATGGTGTCAAAACGGCTGCAGCTCTTGGATTTAAACTTGCACTTCGACATGGACCAGGTACGCTGGAAGTACCAGCCACGCTCGCAGAAAGGCGTTTTGCCTTTTTCGTCTGCCCACTCCAATATAGTAAAAGAGGCATCGTGTCGTCCTTAATGAGAGCCTCCCACAGACAAGTCGTGCAACTATAACATGGGCGAAAGCTTTCTTAATCAGGTGCGACGCCTTAAAATGGCAGGCTATCCAGAGCATTTTTTTAAAGAAGTTGCAAAAACCCTGGTTTCAAAGATTAAAAAAAAAAAAATAGTAAACGGAGAAGAAGCAGCCGACCAGAGAAAAAAGACAAGACCGCTGGTAACCCCTACGTCCACGTGCTGTCCCACAGCCTAAAAAGTCTCCGCACACTTTGAAGCGCCCGTGGTGTTCTTTGCGCCGTCAAAATTGTGCAAAAATAAAAATAAAAATAAAAAAAAACCTGAGGCTTGTGCTAAGAAACTTGCTGCGCAGTTCATTCAATGTGCAACGTCAATTGTTTACCAAATACTCATGACTTGCCCTATCTGTTCGAAGCTCACCAGCGGGTAATCTAGCAACTCACTGCGATATCCGTGCGCGCCTAATTTTGACGAAACTAAAATAGTTGGAAACCTCAATAACAAAACTGAAAGAATTGTTTGAGGCCAACTGCATAAGAGTAAAGGAAGGGGATAGGGCATGCGTAAGTGAACCGTCAGTGCACTCAACTGAGAAAGAGTTTGCCTTTTTGTATCGGTAGCCCGAATTTATGTACAAACAGTAAGTGTGCTTTCAATAAACGTTCAGTTATACGTTAGCGTTTGGTCCTTCTCTTTTTCCTCGTGTCCACATATTTTTATACGCTTTACAAATTAATCATGTACAGTGGTAATCACACTTGTCTATAACGCGCGAGCGTGCGGCTTTCTCCGGGGAGAGCTAGACTGGTGGCATTTGCGGAAAATAAGCTAGTCACGTGGCGCAACATGGAACGACCCGCTCGAGGGGTGTCCTGCCCACTCTATCAGCTGGCGGCGAACGCGGAAGGCTGCTCGCACGCTTTTTACAAACATCATTGCTCCTACAATAAACAAACTAAAGCATGAAGGCGTATCAACGATGTCGTCATCAAAAAACAAAGATATGTCGTAAAGCACTTCACTTGTATCGCTTGTCAAGCTGATAGGGTGGGCAGGACACCCCTCGAGCGGGCCCTTCCATGTTGCGCCACGTGACTAGCTTAGTTTCCGGGAATGCCACCAGTCTAGCGCTCCCCGGAGAAAGCCGCACGCTGACGCGTTATAGAAAAGTGTGATTAGCACTGTACCATCTATAGCCCATCTATAAATTCTACTGCAATCCAACGTTCCACTTTCGTGCAGCTATTGAAAGAGTACAAAAAAAAAGTGCAAATGGAGCTTGTCCCGTTTGTTGGTATTGCCTCGAGTCTACCGCTTTCGAGCAGCTACGAGGACTGTACCGTAAAAATACCGAATAAATGCGAATAAAACTTGTCCCGTTTCTTGGCCATGGTGCCGCTCTAGTGCTGAAACGGAAAGTGTGCCGCACAAAATCAAGCATGCAGTTTTGCTGAGGAGCATCAGTTTCCCGTGTATGACTATGACTACCGAGATGTCTCTAGGCTTGAGAGTGCGTAAAAGCGGCAAAATTTGTAAATTTTGAATGTGAGACATTTCTGGGCGCATCCTTGGCACTTGTTTTCCTTCGCTAGGTTATTGTGATCGAAAAACGTGCACATACGATGAGCGCAAACGAAAAGTTAACCCTCTTGCCTCGAGGCGTCGCCGTCTCGAGGCGGGAGGGTTGCGGGATTAGCACATGATTAGTTGATGGCGTGATTACACGATCTTGCGTAACTAGGCCCAACGTAACAACGGCGGTGCCTCGGGGTGAAAAGGTCATATGATTAACATAAGATTACGTGATCACGTGATCAGATATTCCCATGCATACTCCTACATAATTAGGCCCAACGTAAGAAGGCCCGCGGGCGGCGCCTCGGGGTAAGAGGATTATGCGATTAACGGATGATTAAGTGCTTACGTAAAACGTAATCACGAAATCTTATGTAATTATGCCCAACGTAAGGTTAGGCCTAACTGACCACGTAAGCACGTAAAATTACGTAACTTGATTACGTAAAACGTAATCACGAAAGCTTGCGTAATTATGCCCAACCTAAGGTAGGCCTAACCTATCGTAAAGTTAGGCCTACCTTAACATGGGCATGATTACCTAAGATTACGTGATCACGTTAACACGTCCTCCTGGGTTATTCACGTAACTTACGTAATCAGGAACAACGTAAGGTTAGGCCTATATATCCTTACGTTGGGCCTGAATTCGCAGGATTACTAATCAAGTAACCTTGCATGATTACGACGAAAGTTAGGCCTAACTTAACAGGGCACGTGATAACTTATATATACGTGACACATGATCACGTAAGGTTATGCTTAAGGTTAAGTCTAAAGGCCGGTTCACACAGCACAGTTTTCTTACGTTACAGTACAAGTCACCTAAACACTGACCTCTAGCTGTACCTTTTGGGCGGAGAATGAGCGTTCAGCAATGCCCAGTTTATTTTTGCGGCGAAAAACACCCTGCAATTTTTTTTTGTGACACCCTGTATTCTACTTCACAGTTATCATTTATTTTCTTTCTCTGTTTACGATCGGACTTGTGGGATGGGCTTTGTCTGCACGAGTTATTATGAGGCAGCGGTCCCAACACTCCGACCCCCTGGCTTGTACGTCCAAACCCATTCAATTTCCCCTTTTTAAAAGTCGAACTTGGTGAATCGTAGGCGACATGCCTGCGTTTCGATGTTGCGCCTGGAGGTTTTCAGTGGGTGGGGCGTGAAGGGAAAGGTGAATTGGAAAAAAAAACCTTATTGCATTTAAACGGCACCCTAGATAGGGCGTGTGACCTGATACCTAGTAGTCTATCAAATCAAGCGTGACCCATTCGAAGCCTTTCCACAGAATTAATGGTAAATAAAACTTACCTCTTGGCGACATCGGTAGAAATCTAAATGCCCATTTGGGCGGGTCGGCTGTGTCCCTCGCCATGACGTGGTCGGCTGTGTCCTTCGTCAGTGGCCGGTCGGCCTGCCGGGTTCGCGGTACAGGCCGAGTTGAAGACCCGATTGCTGCTGTCTTGCTTCCACTTCCTTCGGGCGTCATCGTTCGAACGATTCCCAAGCTCCTTTGTCGTCGTCGTTTTCGTCCCGTGCGACCCGGGTAGACATTGACACAGGGGTATCACGTGAGAAGTGACCTATGTGCACGCTCTTTGGTGTGTTCCTGTCAACGTCACTAGAGGGGATCAGTTGGGATATACTTCGTCTCACCTTAGTATGGACTATTGTTAGCCGCGCGTGCTAAAAGCGCGAGCAAGTCGCTTTGAATGAAGCCGCGGTGGCTGCACGAGCGCTCGTGCAGCAAGTGCTCTAGTCAAGGCAGTCAAGGCTGGCCGCTCGCGCTAGCACAGCCTTCGCAGTTAGTCCATGCTAGGGTGAGACGAAGTATAGTAGTAATATGTGTTTATTTGCCTTAAGACAAGAGAAAAACATTTGAAGGGGGGGGGGGGGGGGGGAGGGGGAGCGCCTGTAGCTGTGAGATCTAAGCGTCACGGAACCGACACCAAAAAAAAAAAAAGAATCTAAATGTGCACCTGGATGCCCACTTCAATAAAAGGTCCGCCAGGTATCCACGACGACGTGGATACCTGGCGGAACGGGGGCGAAAATCCAGTCTTCCAGGGAGGCGGGGAGGCCACCAAACTCTTGCACGAATGTCTTTTTGACTCTACACACTTACAAGACCAGAGTTGGTGTTCTATAGGTCGGCAGTCTTGTTGTCTTTGCAGTAGTTGCATCGCGACATTCGGACACTTGACGTTTTCCCCTTTGGCTGGCCGGAGTGTAGGTGGGGTCGGTGCGGATTCTTCGAAGTAGCACCATATATCACTCTAAAAAAAAAAGGGAGTAGTACTTCCTCCCTTAAAAGAGGAACTCGCGTGTCCCTTATATTGCTCTATAAAGGGAGGAAATTTCCTCCTACAAAACGACGAGGAAATTTGCTCCCCTAAGAAGGGAGGAAAATTGTCACCTCTTTTTCTCTCAATGGAGGAAACTTCCTCCCCTCGTGTAAGTGATATAGCTTTCAACAGATGGCGCTCAAAACGGCAAAAAAAAAAAAAAGTCGGAGGCGCGTTGTTTTTCTTTCTTTCTTTAGGTTTCGCCGACTTTCGAACGCTATATGGTAGAGAGAGATGCCCGTACATCACTGAACATACAGAATACACGAAACACACGCAGATTAACCACGCACACAACAGTAACAAAGCAGCAGCACCGGGCCCCCTCGTCTCTCTACGTACGCCAAGTTCCCACTAGCTCTATATATGGCAGTCTTTTTTTTTTTTTTTGAATCCGACTTTTTCGGTGACTGCTATCATTTGGCACAAAACGCGGAAAGATGGAGTAAATATTACTCTTACTTAATACATTATTTGAATTGTCTTGTGGAATAGCCCCCATCTCTTAATTCAACACCCCGAGCAAAGCAAATGTAGATCATTAGGCTAATTAACTAAAATTAAATAATTTTCTTCTGAATAAGTTCGATGAATTATCTTGACAATGCAGTGCTGAAATGCAGTACACTGTGCTAAACATCGCAATCAAGCTATTGCTTGATTGCGGTGTTTAGTGCCAGTGTAATTATTTTCAGTTTTGGTGGGGTAATTAATCATTTTAAATGTTGCACAAGTTCAACGGATTTTCAAACAAACAAAATTACTGATTTTAACAAGACTTCTTGAAACAGCAGAGAAGATAACTTGGTTCATGCTTTGTCACCGGTGTTACAGATATTTAGAATTGTTGTAATTTACTAATCTGGAGCGTTTTTCCTATAAAAAGTAAGTACCGGGCGTGATAAAGGCCCACGAACCATGACTTTGGTATCCTCAGCAGACAACTAAAATAAGACTGTCTTTGGTGATATAATGCAACCGCTTGAAAACATCACATTGCCCAAGTCAGACAGTTGAGAGTTTTAATAGATCCTGAAGTCGGTGAGAGAGGCCAGCCATGACAATGTTGAACATGAGGGGCGAGAGCACGGAGCCCTTAGGTACGCCTACCTTGTCGGGGTTAGGTGGGCTCTCATGTTCGCCTATCATGACCAAGAACGTGCGTCCCCTCAGGAACGCCTTGATGAAATTGAGGGCGTTGCAGTGGATCCTGCAGCCTTCTACGCCTCGCGGATGACCGCCCAATGAGAGACAGAATCAAACGCCTTTGCAATGTCGACGGCAACCAGCGTACGAACGTTTTTCCCGCGCGGCGGTGGCTTGTTTAGGGTGACCACCCGTCCCGCGACTCGCGGGACTGTCCCGCATTGAGGGCTCGTGTCCCGCGTCCCGCGAGAAATTCAAAATCATCAAAATGTCCCGCATTTCACACTGCCGTAAAATTCACTCCGCAGCTCATGGTGCTACCGAACAACGGGGCATGGGAAAGCGCGGAGGTCGCATGGTATTCGTGTGAATCGCAATGATATACCATTTTCTATCCAAGCATTGCAGGAAGCGACCTTTGTTCTTGCAGGAGATTCGACGCGCATGCTCCGTTGTGCCTTTCCCTTTGGTGGCAAAATATCGTAAGAAAAATAGCTCGCCGAAAGTTTAAATATAAAATATTGTAATAATTTTCAAATTGCTGTGTCAATGCGAAAGGGTTTCTATGGATTTTTTTTCTAGAGAAGGCAGCCACATTTGCAAAGGTCGAAAAAGAACATGATGTTCAAACATTGTGTATGACCATGTTGATAAACGTAAGCGTTGACAGGAGACAATGACCCGAAAAAGATTTCCTGTTCCTTATTCATATTTCATGCATTGAGTTCTGATATCGTCCATTTTTATATTTTCAACTTTGGCACATTTAATAACATGTTTGGAATTAAAACAAATTTATCATTGGGAGTGGAAATTATTTTAGCTTAACTGCTACAATACAGTTAGCAGGTGTATAAAGAGTGCAGGATAATAAATATGTTAACAGAGCCTAGGTCCGTTGTGTGCGTGTTAATATATTTCCTCTACCCCCCCCCCCCCCCCTTGCCCCGCGTGTCCCGCATTTCGCTAGGAGGAAGGTGGTCACCCTAGGCTTGTTGACTAGCTAGGTCCTTCGAAATCAGTAAGAGACTTTCCTGCGTACCGAGCTCTGGCCGGAAGCCGGTCTGCGTCGCATGGAAAACGCCTTCTTTCTCAAGCAGCCAAATTATTTTCTTTAATCCCTATCAATATTTCATTCTAGATCGGTTGAGTTCTCAGCACGGTGGAAGAAACACTGCGGGAAGTGAGCGACCAGATCGTGTTCGGAGCTAGCCTTGAACCAGGAGTAGTTAGTTCCCTCGCCGCCGCGGAGGGCGCTGAGGTATGATGCCCCTCCTCGGCGGACAGGGTGTCGACGGCGCAGCATGCTCGCCTTTTTCGTGGTGGGTGTGCGGCCAGTGGCTGGCCTCGTGTTTTGCGTTGGTGCTGTGTCGATTACAGGTGCCATCATCGTGCTCGAAGGTGAACCTTAAGCTCTTAACCCGAAGAAGAAGGAAGAGAACACAGATTTACGGACTCTGGCCACCTGGTGGCGGCGTGGCGGCGGTGAGCTACAACAAGAAGCGGTGAACGAGGGAATGCGGGACCACCTCTGGCAGGAACAACCGGAGCGGTCGGTTTGGGAGGGATCGCATACTTGGGCGCCATCTATCCCCGTGCGAGTGAAGCGCGCTCGGTGCACCGAACGTAATGTGGCCGCCGCATCTCCTAGATGTGTTTCTTCCACCGTGGGTACAACAAGAAGCGGTGAGCGAGGGAATGCGGGACCACCTCTGGCAGGAACAACCGGAGCGGTCGGTTTGGGAGGGATCGCATACTTGGGCGCCATCTATCCCCGTGCGAGTGAAGCGCGCTCGGTGCACCGAACGTAATGTGGCCGCCGCATCTCCTAGATGTGTTTCTTCCACCATGGGTACAACAAGAAGCGGTGAGCGAGGGAATGCGGGACCACCTCTGGCAGGAACAACCGGAGCGGTCGGTTTGGGAGGGATCGCATACTTGGGCGCCATCTATCCCCGTGCGAGTGAAGCGCGCTCGGTGCACCGAACGTAATGTGGCCGCCGCATCTCCTAGATGTGTTTCTTCCACCGTGGGTACAACAAGAAGCGGTGAACGAGGGAATGCGGGACCACCTCTGGCAGGAACAACCGGAGCGGTCGGTTTGGGAGGGATCGCATACTTGGGCGCCATCTATCCCCGTGCGAGTGAAGCGCGCTCGGTGCACCGAACGTAATGTGGCCGCCGCATCTCCTAGATGTGTTTCTTCCACCGTGGGTACAACAAGAAGCGGTGAACGAGGGAATGCGGGACCACCTCTGGCAGGAACAACCGGAGCGGTCGGTTTGGGAGGGATCGCATACTTGGGCGCCATCTATCCCCGTGCGAGTGAAGCGCGCTCGGTGCACCGAACGTAATGTGGCCGCCGCATCTCCTAGATGTGTTTCTTCCACCGTGGGTACAACAAGAAGCGGTGAACGAGGGAATGCGGGACCACCTCTGGCAGGAACAACCGGAGCGGTCGGTTTGGGAGGGATCGCATACTTGGGCGCCATCTATCCCCGTGCGAGTGAAGCGCGCTCGGTGCACCGAACGTAATGTGGCCGCCGCATCTCCTAGATGTGTTTCTTCCACCGTGGGTACAACAAGAAGCGGTGAACGAGGGAATGCGGGACCACCTCTGGCAGGAACAACCGGAGCGGTCGGTTTGGGAGGGATCGCATACTTGGGCGCCATCTATCCCCGTGCGAGTGAAGCGCGCTCGGTGCACCGAACGTAATGTGGCCGCCGCATCTCCTAGATGTGTTTCTTCCACCGTGGGTACAACAAGAAGCGGTGAACGAGGGAATGCGGGACCACCTCTGGCAGGAACAACCGGAGCGGTCGGTTTGGGAGGGATCGCATACTTGGGCGCCATCTATCCCCGTGCGAGTGAAGCGCGCTCGGTGCACCGAACGTAATGTGGCCGCCGCATCTCCTAGATGTGTTTCTTCCACCGTGGGTAAAACAAGAAGCGGTGAACGAGGGAATGCGGGACCACCTCTGGCAGGAACAACCGGAGCGGTCGGTTTGGGAGGGATCGCATACTTGGGCGCCATCTATCCCCGTGCGAGTGAAGCGCGCTCGGTGCACCGAACGTAATGTGGCCGCCGCATCTCCTAGATGTGTTTCTTCCACCGTGGGTACAACAAGAAGCGGTGAACGAGGGAATGCGGGACCACCTCTGGCAGGAACAACCGGAGCGGTCGGTTTGGGAGGGATCGCATACTTGGGCGCCATCTATCCCCGTGCGAGTGAAGCGCGCTCGGTGCACCGAACGTAATGTGGCCGCCGCATCTCCTAGATGTGTTTCTTCCACCGTGGGTACAACAAGAAGCGGTGAACGAGGGAATGCGGGACCACCTCTGGCAGGAACAACCGGAGCGGTCGGTTTGGGAGGGATCGCATACTTGGGCGCCATCTATCCCCGTGCGAGTGAAGCGCGCTCGGTGCACCGAACGTAATGTGGCCGCCGCATCTCCTAGATGTGTTTCTTCCACCGTGGGTACAACAAGAAGCGGTGAACGAGGGAATGCGGGACCACCTCTGGCAGGAACAACCGGAGCGGTCGGTTTGGGAGGGATCGCATACTTGGGCGCCATCTATCCCCGTGCGAGTGAAGCGCGCTCGGTGCACCGAACGTAATGTGGCCGCCGCATCTCCTAGATGTGTTTCTTCCACCGTGGGTACAACAAGAAGCGGTGAACGAGGGAATGCGGGACCACCTCTGGCAGGAACAACCGGAGCGGTCGGTTTGGGAGGGATCGCATACTTGGGCGCCATCTATCCCCGTGCGAGTGAAGCGCGCTCGGTGCACCGAACGTAATGTGGCCGCCGCATCTCCTAGATGTGTTTCTTCCACCGTGGGTACAACAAGAAGCGGTGAACGAGGGAATGCGGGACCACCTCTGGCAGGAACAACCGGAGCGGTCGGTTTGGGAGGGATCGCATACTTGGGCGCCATCTATCCCCGTGCGAGTGAAGCGCGCTCGGTGCACCGAACGTAATGTGGCCGCCGCATCTCCTAGATGTGTTTCTTCCACCGTGGGTACAACAAGAAGCGGTGAACGAGGGAATGCGGGACCACCTCTGGCAGGAACAACCGGAGCGGTCGGTTTGGGAGGGATCGCATACTTGGGCGCCATCTATCCCCGTGCGAGTGAAGCGCGCTCGGTGCACCGAACGTAATGTGGCCGCCGCATCTCCTAGATGTGTTTCTTCCACCGTGGGTACAACAAGAAGCGGTGAACGAGGGAATGCGGGACCACCTCTGGCAGGAACAACCGGAGCGGTCGGTTTGGGAGGGATCGCATACTTGGGCGCCATCTATCCCCGTGCGAGTGAAGCGCGCTCGGTGCACCGAACGTAATGTGGCCGCCGCATCTCCTAGATGTGTTTCTTCCACCGTGGGTACAACAAGAAGCGGTGAACGAGGGAATGCGGGACCACCTCTGGCAGGAACAACCGGAGCGGTCGTTTGGGAGGGATCGCATACTTGGGCGCCATCTATCCCCGTGCGAGTGAAGCGCGCTCGGTGCACCGAACGTAATGTGGCCGCCGCATCTCCTAGATGTGTTTCTTCCACCGTGGGTACAACAAGAAGCGGTGAACGAGGGAATGCGGGACCACCTCTGGCAGGAACAACCGGAGCGGTCGGTTTGGGAGGGATCGCATACTTGGGCGCCATCTATCCCCGTGCGAGTGAAGCGCGCTCGGTGCACCGAACGTAATGTGGCCGCCGCATCTCCTAGATGTGTTTCTTCCACCGTGGGTACAACAAGAAGCGGTGAACGAGGGAATGCGGGACCACCTCTGGCAGGAACAACCGGAGCGGTCGGTTTGGGAGGGATCGCATACTTGGGCGCCATCTATCCCCGTGCGAGTGAAGCGCGCTCGGTGCACCGAACGTAATGTGGCCGCCGCATCTCCTAGATGTGTTTCTTCCACCGTGGGTACAACAAGAAGCGGTGAACGAGGGAATGCGGGACCACCTCTGGCAGGAACAACCGGAGCGGTCGGTTTGGGAGGGATCGCATACTTGGGCGCCATCTATCCCCGTGCGAGTGAAGCGCGCTCGGTGCACCGAACGTAATGTGGCCGCCGCATCTCCTAGATGTGTTTCTTCCACCGTGGGTACAACAAGAAGCGGTGAACGAGGGAATGCGGGACCACCTCTGGCAGGAACAACCGGAGCGGTCGGTTTGGGAGGGATCGCATACTTGGGCGCCATCTATCCCCGTGCGAGTGAAGCGCGCTCGGTGCACCGAACGTAATGTGGCCGCCGCATCTCCTAGATGTGTTTCTTCCACCGTGGGTACAACAAGAAGCGGTGAACGAGGGAATGCGGGACCACCTCTGGCAGGAACAACCGGAGCGGTCGGTTTGGGAGGGATCGCATACTTGGGCGCCATCTATCCCCGTGCGAGTGAAGCGCGCTCGGTGCACCGAACGTAATGTGGCCGCCGCATCTCCTAGATGTGTTTCTTCCACCGTGGGTACAACAAGAAGCGGTGAGCGAGGGAATGCGGGACCACCTCTGGCAGGAACAACCGGAGCGGTCGGTTTGGGAGGGATCGCATACTTGGGCGCCATCTATCCCCGTGCGAGTGAAGCGCGCTCGGTGCACCGAACGTAATGTGGCCGCCGCATCTCCTAGATGTGTTTCTTCCACCGTGGGTACAACAAGAAGCGGTGAGCGAGGGAATGCGGGACCACCTCTGGCAGGAACAACCGGAGCGGTCGGTTTGGGAGGGATCGCATACTTGGGCGCCATCTATCCCCGTCCGAGTGAAGCGCGCTCGGTGCACCGAACGTAATGTGGCCGCCGCATCTCCTAGATGTGTTTCTTCCACCGTGGGTACAACAAGAAGCGGTGAACGAGGGAATGCGGGACCACCTCTGGCAGGAACAACCGGAGCGGTCGGTTTGGGAGGGATCGCATACTTGGGCGCCATCTATCCCCGTCCGAGTGAAGCGCGCTCGGTGCACCGAACGTAATGTGGCCGCCGCATCTCCTAGATGTGTTTCTTCCACCGTGGGTACAACAAGAAGCGGTGAACGAGGGAATGCGGGACCACCTCTGGCAGGAACAACCGGAGCGGTCGGTTTGGGAGGGATCGCATACTTGGGCGCCATCTATCCCCGTCCGAGTGAAGCGCGCTCGGTGCACCGAACGTAATGTGGCCGCCGCATCTCCTAGATGTGTTTCTTCCACCGTGGGTACAACAAGAAGCGGTGAACGAGGGAATGCGGGACCACCTCTGGCAGGAACAACCGGAGCGGTCGGTTTGGGAGGGATCGCATACTTGGGCGCCATCTATCCCCGTCCGAGTGAAGCGCGCTCGGTGCACCGAACGTAATGTGGCCGCCGCATCTCCTAGATGTGTTTCTTCCACCGTGGGTACAACAAGAAGCGGTGAACGAGGGAATGCGGGACCACCTCTGGCAGGAACAACCGGAGCGGTCGGTTTGGGAGGGATCGCATACTTGGGCGCCATCTATCCCCGTCCGAGTGAAGCGCGCTCGGTGCACCGAACGTAATGTGGCCGCCGCATCTCCTAGATGTGTTTCTTCCACCGTGGGTACAACAAGAAGCGGTGAACGAGGAAATGCGGGACCACCTCTGGCAGGAACAACCGGAGCGGTCGGTTTGGGAGGGATCGCATACTTGGGCGCCATCTATCCCCGTGCGAGTGAAGCGCGCTCGGTGCACCGAACGTAATGTGGCCGCCGCATCTTCTAGATGTGTTTCTTCCACCGTGGGTACAACAAGAAGCGGTGAGCGAGGGAATGCGGGACCACCTCTGGCAGGAACAACCGGAGCGGTCGGTTTGGGAGGGATCGCATACTTGGGCGCCATCGATCCCCGTCCGAGTGAAGCGCGCTCGGTGCACCGAACGTAATGTGGCCGCCGCATCTCCTAGATGTGTTTCTTCCACCGTGGGTACAACAAGAAGCGGTGAACGAGGGAATGCGGGACCACCTCTGGCAGGAACAACCGGAGCGGTCGGTTTGGGAGGGATCGCATACTTGGGCGCCATCTATCCCCGTCCGAGTGAAGCGCGCTCGGTGCACCGAACGTAATGTGGCCGCCGCATCTCCTAGATGTGTTTCTTCCACCGTGGGTACAACAAGAAGCGGTGAACGAGGGAATGCGGGACCACCTCTGGCAGGAACAACCGGAGCGGTCGGTTTGGGAGGGATCGCATACTTGGGCGCCATCTATCCCCGTCCGAGTGAAGCGCGCTCGGTGCACCGAACGTAATGTGGCCGCCGCATCTCCTAGATGTGTTTCTTCCACCGTGGGTACAACAAGAAGCGGTGAACGAGGGAATGCGGGACCACCTCTGGCAGGAACAACCGGAGCGGTCGGTTTGGGAGGGATCGCATACTTGGGCGCCATCTATCCCCGTCCGAGTGAAGCGCGCTCGGTGCACCGAACGTAATGTGGCCGCCGCATCTCCTAGATGTGTTTCTTCCACCGTGGGTACAACAAGAAGCGGTGAGCGAGGGAATGCGGGACCACCTCTGGCAGGAACAACCGGAGCGGTCGGTTTGGGAGGGATCGCATACTTGGGCGCCATCTATCCCCGTCCGAGTGAAGCGCGCTCGGTGCACCGAACGTAATGTGGCCGCCGCATCTCCTAGATGTGTTTCTTCCACCGTGGGTACAACAAGAAGCGGTGAACGAGGGAATGCGGGACCACCTCTGGCAGGAACAACCGGAGCGGTCGGTTTGGGAGGGATCGCATACTTGGGCGCCATCTATCCCCGTGCGAGTGAAGCGCGCTCGGTGCACCGAACGTAATGTGGCCGCCGCATCTCCTAGATGTGTTTCTTCCACCGTGGGTACAACAAGAAGCGGTGAGCGAGGGAATGCGGGACCACCTCTGGCAGGAACAACCGGAGCGGTCGGTTTGGGAGGGATCGCATACTTGGGCGCCATCTATCCCCGTCCGAGTGAAGCGCGCTCGGTGCACCGAACGTAATGTGGCCGCCGCATCTCCTAGATGTGTTTCTTCCACCGTGGGTACAACAAGAAGCGGTGAACGAGGGAATGCGGGACCACCTCTGGCAGGAACAACCGGAGCGGTCGGTTTGGGAGGGATCGCATACTTGGGCGCCATCTATCCCCGTCCGAGTGAAGCGCGCTCGGTGCACCGAACGTAATGTGGCCGCCGCATCTCCTAGATGTGTATCTTCCACCGTAGGTACAACAAGAAGCGGTGAGCGAGGGAATGCGGGACCACCTCTGGCAGGAACAACCGGAGCGGTCGGTTTGGGAGGGATCGCATACTTGGGCGCCATCTATCCCCGTCCGAGTGAAGCGCGCTCGGTGCACCGAACGTAATGTGGCCGCCGCATCTCCTAGATGTGTTTCTTCCACCGTGGGTACAACAAGAAGCGGTGAGCGAGGGAATGCGGGACTACCTCTGGCAGGAACAACCGGAGCGGTCGGTTTGGGAGGGATCGCATACTTGGGCGCCATCTATCCCCGTCCGAGTGAAGCGCGCTCGGTGCACCGAACGTAATGTGGCCGCCGCATCTCCTAGATGTGTTTCTTCCACCGTGGGTACAACAAGAAGCGGTGAACGAGGGAATGCGGGACCACCTCTGGCAGGAACAACCGGAGCGGTCGGTTTGGGAGGGATCGCATACTTGGGCGCCATCTATCCCCGTCCGAGTGAAGCGCGCTCGGTGCACCGAACGTAATGTGGCCGCCGCATCTCCTAGATGTGTTTCTTCCACCGTGGGTACAACAAGAAGCGGTGAACGAGGGAATGCGGGACCACCTCTGGCAGGAACAACCGGAGCGGTCGGTTTGGGAGGGATCGCATACTTGGGCGCCATCTATCCCTGTGCGAGTGAAGCGCGCTCGGTGCACCGAACGTAATGTGGCCGCCGCATCTCCTAGATGTGTTTCTTCCACCGTGGGTACAACAAGAAGCGGTGAACGAGGGAATGCGGGACCACCTCTGGCAGGAACAACCGGAGCGGTCGGTTTGGGAGGGATCGCATACTTGGGCGCCATCTATCCCCGTGCGAGTGAAGCGCGCTCGGTGCACCGAACGTAATGTGGCCGCCGCATCTCCTAGATGTGTTTCTTCCACCGTGGGTACAACAAGAAGCGGTGAACGAGGGAATGCGGGACCACCTCTGGCAGGAACAACCGGAGCGGTCGGTTTGGGAGGGATCGCATACTTGGGCGCCATCTATCCCCGTCCGAGTGAAGCGCGCTCGGTGCACCGAACGTAATGTGGCCGCCGCATCTCCTAGATGTGTTTCTTCCACCGTGGGTACAACAAGAAGCGGTGAACGAGGGAATGCGGGACCACCTCTGGCAGAAACAACCGGAGCGGTCGGTTTGGGAGGGATCGCATACTTGGGCGCCATCTATCCCCGTCCGAGTGAAGCGCGCTCGGTGCACCGAACGTAATGTGGCCGCCGCATCTCCTAGATGTGTTTCTTCCACCGTGGGTACAACAAGAAGCGGTGAACGAGGGAATGCGGGACCACCTCTGGCAGGAACAACCGGAGCGGTCGGTTTGGGAGGGATCGCATACTTGGGCGCCATCTATCCCCGTCCGAGTGAAGCGCGCTCGGTGCACCGAACGTAATGTGGCCGCCGCATCTCCTAGATGTGTTTCTTCCACCGTGGGTACAATAAGAAGCGGTGAACGAGGGAATGCGGGACCACCTCTGGCAGGAACAACCGGAGCGGTCGGTTTGGGAGGGATCGCATACTTGGGCGCCATCTATCCCCGTCCGAGTGAAGCGCGCTCGGTGCACCGAACGTAATGTGGCCGCCGCATCTCCTAGATGTGTTTCTTCCACCGTGGGTACAACAAGAAGCGGTGAACGAGGGAATGCGGGACCACCTCTGGCAGGAACAACCGGAGCGGTCGGTTTGGGAGGGATCGCATACTTGGGCGCCATCTATCCCCGTCCGAGTGAAGCGCGCTCGGTGCACCGAACGTAATGTGGCCGCCGCATCTCCTAGATGTGTTTCTTCCACCGTGGGTACAATAAGAAGCGGTGAACGAGGGAATGCGGGACCACCTCTGGCAGGAACAACCGGAGCGGTCGGTTTGGGAGGGATCGCATACTTGGGCGCCATCTATCCCCGTCCGAGTGAAGCGCGCTCGGTGCACCGAACGTAATGTGGCCGCCGCATCTCCTAGATGTGTTTCTTCCACCGTGGGTACAACAAGAAGCGGTGAACGAGGGAATGCGGGACCACCTCTGGCAGGAACAACCGGAGCGGTCGGTTTGGGAGGGATCGCATACTTGGGCGCCATCTATCCCCGTCCGAGTGAAGCGCGCTCGGTGCACCGAACGTAATGTGGCCGCCGCATCTCCTAGATGTGTTTCTTCCACCGTGGGTACAACAAGAAGCGGTGAACGAGGGAATGCGGGACCACCTCTGGCAGGAACAACCGGAGCGGTCGGTTTGGGAGGGATCGCATACTTGGGCGCCATCTATCCCCGTCCGAGTGAAGCGCGCTCGGTGCACCGAACGTAATGTGGCCGCCGCATCTCCTAGATGTGTTTCTTCCACCGTGGGTACAATAAGAAGCGGTGAACGAGGGAATGCGGGACCACCTCTGGCAGGAACAACCGGAGCGGTCGGTTTGGGAGGGATCGCATACTTGGGCGCCATCTATCCCCGTGCGAGTGAAGCGCGCTCGGTGCACCGAACGTAATGTGGCCGCCGCATCTCCTAGATGTGTTTCTTCCACCGTGGGTACAACAAGAAGCGGTGAACGAGGGAATGCGGGACCACCTCTGGCAGGAACAACCGGAGCGGTCGGTTTGGGAGGGATCGCATACTTGGGCGCCATCTATCCCCGTCCGAGTGAAGCGCGCTCGGTGCACCGAACGTAATGTGGCCGCCGCATCTCCTAGATGTGTTTCTTCCACCGTGGGTACAATAAGAAGCGGTGAACGAGGGAATGCGGGACCACCTCTGGCAGGAACAACCGGAGCGGTCGGTTTGGGAGGGATCGCATACTTGGGCGCCATCTATCCCCGTCCGAGTGAAGCGCGCTCGGTGCACCGAACGTAATGTGGCCGCCGCATCTCCTAGATGTGTTTCTTCCACCGTGGGTACAACAAGAAGCGGTGAGCGAGGGAATGCGGGACCACCTCTGGCAGGAACAACCGGAGCGGTCGGTTTGGGAGGGATCGCATACTTGGGCGCCATCTATCCCCGTCCGAGTGAAGCGCGCTCGGTGCACCGAACGTAATGTGGCCGCCGCATCTCCTAGATGTGTTTCTTCCACCGTGGGTACAACAAGAAGCGGTGAACGAGGGAATGCGGGACCACCTCTGGCAGGAACAACCGGAGCGGTCGGTTTGGGAGGGATCGCATACTTGGGCGACATCTATCCCCGTGCGAGTGAAGCGCGCTCGGTGCACCGAACGTAATGTGGCCGCCGCATCTCCTAGATGTGTTTCTTCCACCGTGGGTACAACAAGAAGCGGTGAGCGAGGGAATGCGGGACCACCTCTGGCAGGAACAACCGGAGCGGTCGGTTTGGGAGGGATCGCATACTTGGGCGCCATCTATCCCCGTCCGAGTGAAGCGCGCTCGGTGCACCGAACGTAATGTGGCCGCCGCATCTCCTAGATGTGTTTCTTCCACCGTGGGTACAACAAGAAGCGGTGAACGAGGGAATGCGGGACCACCTCTGGCAGGAACAACCGGAGCGGTCGGTTTGGGAGGGATCGCATACTTGGGCGCCATCTATCCCCGTCCGAGTGAAGCGCGCTCGGTGCACCGAACGTAATGTGGCCGCCGCATCTCCTAGATGTGTTTCTTCCACCGTGGGTACAACAAGAAGCGGTGAGCGAGGGAATGCGGGACCACCTCTGGCAGGAACAACCGGAGCGGTCGGTTTGGGAGGGATCGCATACTTGGGCGCCATCTATCCCCGTCCGAGTGAAGCGCGCTCGGTGCACCGAACGTAATGTGGCCGCCGCATCTCCTAGATGTGTTTCTTCCACCGTGGGTACAACAAGAAGCGGTGAGCGAGGGAATGCGGGACTACCTCTGGCAGGAACAACCGGAGCGGTCGGTTTGGGAGGGATCGCATACTTGGGCGCCATCTATCCCCGTCCGAGTGAAGCGCGCTCGGTGCACCGAACGTAATGTGGCCGCCGCATCTCCTAGATGTGTTTCTTCCACCGTGGGTACAACAAGAAGCGGTGAACGAGGGAATGCGGGACCACCTCTGGCAGGAACAACCGGAGCGGTCGGTTTGGGAGGGATCGCATACTTGGGCGCCATCTATCCCCGTGCGAGTGAAGCGCGCTCGGTGCACCGAACGTAATGTGGCCGCCGCATCTCCTAGATGTGTTTCTTCCACCGTGGGTACAACAAGAAGCGGTGAGCGAGGGAATGCGGGACCACCTCTGGCAGGAACAACCGGAGCGGTCGGTTTGGGAGGGATCGCATACTTGGGCGCCATCTATCCCCGTGCGAGTGAAGCGCGCTCGGTGCACCGAACGTAATGTGGCCGCCGCATCTCCTAGATGTGTTTCTTCCACCGTGGGTACAACAAGAAGCGGTGAGCGAGGGAATGCGGGACTACCTCTGGCAGGAACAACCGGAGCGGTCGGTTTGGGAGGGATCGCATACTTGGGCGCCATCTATCCCCGTCCGAGTGAAGCGCGCTCGGTGCACCGAACGTAATGTGGCCGCCGCATCTCCTAGATGTGTTTCTTCCACCGTGGGTACAACAAGAAGCGGTGAGCGAGGGAATGCGGGACCACCTCTGGCAGGAACAACCGGAGCGGTCGGTTTGGGAGGGATCGCATACTTGGGCGCCATCTATCCCCGTGCGAGTGAAGCGCGCTCGGTGCACCGAACGTAATGTGGCCGCCGCATCTCCTAGATGTGTTTCTTCCACCGTGGGTACAACAAGAAGCGGTGAGCGAGGGAATGCGGGACCACCTCTGGCAGGAACAACCGGAGCGGTCGGTTTGGGAGGGATCGCATACTTGGGCGCCATCTATCCCCGTCCGAGTGAAGCGCGCTCGGTGCACCGAACGTAATGTGGCCGCCGCATCTCCTAGATGTGTTTCTTCCACCGTGGGTACAACAAGAAGCGGTGAGCGAGGGAATGCGGGACCACCTCTGGCAGGAACAACCGGAGCGGTCGGTTTGGGAGGGATCGCATACTTGGGCGCCATCTATCCCCGTCCGAGTGAAGCGCGCTCGGTGCACCGAACGTAATGTGGCCGCCGCATCTCCTAGATGTGTTTCTTCCACCGTGGGTACAACAAGAAGCGGTGAGCGAGGGAATGCGGGACCACCTCTGGCAGGAACAACCGGAGCGGTCGGTTTGGGAGGGATCGCATACTTGGGCGCCATCTATCCCCGTGCGAGTGAAGCGCGCTCGGTGCACCGAACGTAATGTGGCCGCCGCATCTCCTAGATGTGTTTCTTCCACCGTGGGTACAACAAGAAGCGGTGAACGAGGGAATGCGGGACCACCTCTGGCAGGAACAACCGGAGCGGTCGGTTTGGGAGGGATCGCATACTTGGGCGCCATCTATCCCCGTGCGAGTGAAGCGCGCTCGGTGCACCGAACGTAATGTGGCCGCCGCATCTCCTAGATGTGTTTCTTCCACCGTGGGTACAACAAGAAGCGGTGAGCGAGGGAATGCGGGACCACCTCTGGCAGGAACAACCGGAGCGGTCGGTTTGGGAGGGATCGCATACTTGGGCGCCATCTATCCCCGTGCGAGTGAAGCGCGCTCGGTGCACCGAACGTAATGTGGCCGCCGCATCTCCTAGATGTGTTTCTTCCACCGTGGGTACAACAAGAAGCGGTGAACGAGGGAATGCGGGACCACCTCTGGCAGGAACAACCGGAGCGGTCGGTTTGGGAGGGATCGCATACTTGGGCGCCATCTATCCCCGAGCGAGTGAAGCGCGCTCGGTGCACCGAACGTAATGTGGCCGCCGCATCTCCTAGATGTGTTTCTTCCACCGTGGGTACAACAAGAAGCGGTGAGCGAGGGAATGCGGGACCACCTCTGGCAGGAACAACCGGAGCGGTCGGTTTGGGAGGGATCGCATACTTGGGCGCCATCTATCCCCGTGCGAGTGAAGCGCGCTCGGTGCACCGAACGTAATGTGGCCGCCGCATCTCCTAGATGTGTTTCTTCCACCGTGGGTACAACAAGAAGCGGTGAGCGAGGGAATGCGGGACCACCTCTGGCAGGAACAACCGGAGCGGTCGGTTTGGGAGGGATCGCATACTTGGGCGCCATCTATCCCCGTGCGAGTGAAGCGCGCTCGGTGCACCGAACGTATTGTGGCCGCCGCATCTCCTAGATGTGTTTCTTCCACCGTGGGTACAACAAGAAGCGGTGAGCGAGGGAATGCGGGACCACCTCTGGCAGGAACAACCGGAGCGGTCGGTTTGGGAGGGATCGCATACTTGGGCGCCATCTATCCCCGTGCGAGTGAAGCGCGCTCGGTGCACCGAACGTAATGTGGCCGCCGCATCTCCTAGATGTGTTTCTTCCACCGTGGGTACAACAAGAAGCGGTGAGCGAGGGAATGCGGGACCACCTCTGGCAGGAACAACCGGAGCGGTCGGTTTGGGAGGGATCGCATACTTGGGCGCCATCTATCCCCGTGCGAGTGAAGCGCGCTCGGTGCACCGAACGTAATGTGGCCGCCGCATCTCCTAGATGTGTTTCTTCCACCGTGGGTACAACAAGAAGCGGTGAGCGAGGGAATGCGGGACCACCTCTGGCAGGAACAACCGGAGCGGTCGGTTTGGGAGGGATCGCATACTTGGGCGCCATCTATCCCAGTGCGAGTGAAGCGCGCTCGGTGCACCGAACGTAATGTGGCCGCCGCATCTCCTAGATGTGTTTCTTCCACCGTGGGTACAACAAGAAGCGGTGAACGAGGGAATGCGGGACCACCTCTGGCAGGAACAACCGGAGCGGTCGGTTTGGGAGGGATCGCATACTTGGGCGCCATCTATCCCCGTGCGAGTGAAGCGCGCTCGGTGCACCGAACGTAATGTGGCCGCCGCATCTCCTAGATGTGTTTCTTCCACCGTGGGTACAACAAGAAGCGGTGAGCGAGGGAATGCGGGACCACCTCTGGCAGGAACAACCGGAGCGGTCGGTTTGGGAGGGATCGCATACTTGGGCGCCATCTATCCCCGTGCGAGTGAAGCGCGCTCGGTGCACCGAACGTAATGTGGCCGCCGCATCTCCTAGATGTGTTTCTTCCACCGTGGGTACAACAAGAAGCGGTGAGCGAGGGAATGCGGGATTACCGCTGGGAGAAACAACCGGAGCGGTCGGTTTGGGAGGGATCCCATACTTGGGTGCCATTTACCCCTGTGCGAGTGAAGCGCTCGGTGCTCGCTGCGTAGGACAGAGAGTCATCACCTAAATGTTTCTTTTGCCGCGGTTCTGAGTTAGGACAAGCCGGACGAACAAAGCAACAATAAACGCTTAGGCCGGCTTGCTGGAAATAGCGTCTCAGCTGAGACTGAGGGAAAGAAAGCAGTGTCAAAGCCAGCGCATGAGTCGAGCGGGACTCAAACCTCGTCCCAAGACGCTCGCGCGCCCCAGACTTTGCAGTGCTTTCTTGCACCCAGTCTCAGCTGAGACGCTGATTCCTGCGAGCCGGCCCAGGTGCCTAACCTGTACATCTATTTATTTTAGAAGGCAGTATTTTTGTCTCCTAGAATACTCAAGTTTATTGCATACAAAATAATGAAAATTAATTCGCTGGAAAAGAAAGTTTTCACTATAAAAATGTTTACATGAAAAAAAGTCGGTAGGCCTCTCTGGGGCTCTAAATTTGGAGAGAAACTGAACCAATTAATCAAATAGTTAATTAAAGGGCGACGAGTAATGAAGCTATATTTTGTTTTGATAATCATAATTTACGAGTGTAAGAGAGAACTGACAGTGACTGAAGGTAAAAGGTAAAGGAATATTTCAAATTAGTGCATATGAGGTGGCCTAGTGGGAACTGGTAGAGATGTCCATGGACTCTGAAACCCTTCACCTGAATTCAGGCCTCCACTTCTGCCTCCTTCAGAAGCCTGTGCCCAGAACCCTGCGTGGGATCTCAAGTTCCTGCCCGGCTCACAGCTTGCAGTGAGAATCCTGGCACTCATTTTTGTTTTATTTTCTTCAATAAAATTTTTTTTAATAAAATGTAATGACGGTACATTTTGCATTGCATGTTTTTTTTATATTTACCTGCATGAAGCACTGAGTTACAATTTTCCACAGTGAATGTGGCTTGTCTACGGCAGCTTCCTTTTCATATGTATGCATATATAGTGTTCCACTGAACACTAAGTAATCTGAAAAAAAGCTGCGTTGCCGCTAAAATGGCTGCCGAACTGGTACAACCCGAGCTTAAAAGCGGATGCCGAAATTAAAATACCCGGGACATGTTGGAATTAAGCCAGTATTAGATAAGCCTATAATTTTAACTTGGATGCCAATATTGGTTCTAAGACCCATTACCAATAGTGGTCCAATGATGGCTTAGGTGTTGGCTAAATTGTGACTCAACCTTCGCTTAAATGTTGGTTAAAGGGCGGTCCAACGATTGCATGATTGACGGTCCAGTATTGGTTTAATTATTCGTTGAATCGTGGTCTAATATTGGCATTAGTGAATGGTCCAACATTGGATCGGGTAGCGCTTTCGAGAAAACGAACGTAAGGCCAATATTCGAGCCAATTTTTGCCAGTGGCAGGCCGATGTTGGTTCAACAATGGGTGACGACCTGGAGATCAGCGTGAATGCGATTATCCTAGCCTGCTCGTTGATCTTGCGACGTCGTCGCGCTCTGAAGGGAAGAAGGCGCAGGTTTCGGGTCCGGCCGAGTTGGCGCTACCGAAACACCGAGGGACAGGAGGGTTGGCGCAGCCGGTGCTTTTCTGCACCGGCTGCGCGCCAGAGATGAAGGCTATTTTTGAGGGTGTCACCAAATCAGCACGACATCCATCACAATTCAGGCGACATGCAACAGGTGCCACGGAGACAGTCACCCGTCATTCCGAATTCATCTGCGATAATTTCTCGGTGGTTGTTCGTAGCGCCCTTATCTAGGTAGGCTGGTTGTGTCTTTCCATACAGAAAGAAGAAAAGTCGCACAGTTTCGAGGAACCGCTCCGCTGGAAAAAAACATTGGGGGAAATAGGGATGGCAGACGAAACGAAACAACGCTACGCTGGCTACGCTCCTTTGCAACGTGAATCCGCGCGGAGAAGCGGCTAGCGCATTGCCATGGCATCGCAACGTCACTCTTTGCGCCACCTGCCATTGGCTTCTTTCTCCTGCGGCGAGAAACGGCGAGCCCTTAGCCACGCGTGGGTGGGTTGCCAGGACTGCGCCGAGCGGCGAGCCGCTAAGGGTCAAAGGCTAAAGCTGCCTTTGGCCGGCAGCCCGCGGCTTCCAGTGGCGGGCAGCAAGCCTCCGCGACGCTGGTGTGGTCGAGACTTGAGGGAGTTTTCGTATGTCGTTTCTTCCGTCCCACAACGCTTTCCGCACCTCGCTACAAGATCCTGAACTCTGGAGGCAAGGCCAGCGGCGCCCACACGCACTAACGGCGTCTTCGTTGCGGAGAGCGTAGCGGAGCAGAGAGAACGATCTACGAAAGCTCTTTTTGTCAAACGGCTAACAACCAATCAGAAGAAAAAAATACGCCGAAGTTTCAAATTGTGTGACGTCATAAAAAACAAACCACTACAAATGTGTGAAGTATGTGTAACTGTATTCCACAATACAAAATTCTTCGTGCGTATAAACACGCACGTCACAATGTACACTCCAATCCTGGTGTAATTTACTCTAAAACAAATGACGACGCGTGTGCCTTACCGCCAAGCCCTTATAGAGTCGATTACTGGATACAACCTACGTTCAACAAATGGCACAAGACTAAAAAAAAAAAGAAAAAAGATAGCTGGACCTAGACGAGAAAAACGTATACGTCATGACTCATGATCAAGTGTCCCATCACAGGTATTCTTTTTCGGTGAAGACAACCTATTGAGGAATCTGGTGCCTCTGCTTCCCTGCAAAGCACTCGGGAGAATCGATCACTGCAATGTACCGAAGAAGCCGCGGGCGTATTACGAAATGTGTATCTAGACCTAAAGAAACATCTACGCCGTGATACCGCGCACGCCGTATAGCACGTGGATCGTCACGGTTAGCGCGACAGACCAGGGGCCCTGACCTATACATGGTGGGGCCAAGCGGGACGGGGGAACCGGGACATGGCCACCTGCTGCGATTGGCCAGATCATCACCACTGACCAATCGCAGCAGGCGGCGATGACCCGGTCCCTCGGTCCCGCCGCCTAGATTACGTAGTGCCTTAGACTTCATTTTTAGGTCCGAACATATTTTCAGCCACGTCGTTCGCCGATTGCAGCGATTGGATCTCTCGAGTGCTTTTGCGGGAAAGTAGATATTTTAGAATGTAGGGATGTGCGAATACTGCTCCGATTCAAATAGTGCAGCGTCATTCTTTACTTCCACGCTGCCAAGAAAGCAATGCGAAGGTTGTGAGCGACGCGGAGCTCTATTTGATTCGAACCACAATTTGCACATTCCTAGTGAAAACGTCTTTGCCACCTCATCATTGGTCCGAAACCCCTCATCGGTCGAAATCCCTCCGTGGCTCGCCGCAATTGCCTCTTCGAGTGGACTTCGGAAAAATGAACGCACGAATGTATATATATATATATATTTTTTTTTTCTTCGGAGCGTCGTCAGTATACGCTTACGTAGCCGCGTCGGACATTTTAACACCGAGTTTTGGTGTTGCCGTTTGCCACCGCGTGCTCTGCGAGTGTCTGCACTCCAAGAAACCTGGCACGCCCTCCTTCCCGCAAAATACTTGGGGGAGCCAATCACTGCCATATACGGAGGGAGCCCGGCCAATGGCGAGGCTAGAAATGTTTTTAAACCTAGAAAAAAAAAACTGTCTCGCTGTGACACGCATCATGACGCAAGCACGCGGAGAATGGATGGATGGATACTAACAGGCGGTAGCTTAAGCCACCTAGCCTTAAAACCAAAAGCAGGATTCCTCGCCTCGCTCTTAAACGCTAATTTTCTCGTGTTTTGTCCAGTGTCATGGCGCAGACTTATATTTTAGTTTTCTTATAGTCGACGACAGTTAAGGAAACCCAGGGCGTGGCCCATTGTGTTAATTCATGCTACTCGCTTCGCGATTGGTCCTTCGGCGTTCAGATCGGCTAATGGCGCAGTTTGATTGGCTGCTGAGCCATAGGGAGATGCTATAGGGGACTCGTCACGCCCTTGGTTTCTTAGGTTTGTCAGCGACACTCTGGGTCTACAGACACTTTCAGCCCCGTCGTTCGCCAGGCTGCCCGCGTATAGACTGCAGCCACTGGCTCCCCCGCACCGAGTGCCTTTACGGGAAAACGCGCCGGTTCCTTCGGAGCGTCTGTCACGCGTCGGGAGGGTGGAGAACGCTCGTTAGGTTGATCCCACGCAGAATCTTGGTCACGTTCGCGTTCAGCTTGACGGAAACGTTGCCCGTGAGGAGGAAGGCCGTGTGGATTAGATGCACCAGGAAGAGGCCAACCGCCGATGCCTGCGAAGAAAATGTTTTCTTTAAATGCGGTAGTATTCTGTGCTCCCCAAACTACACATCTTTTCAGATTAATGCTCTACTCTTCCCAGCATGCTGTTCATTATCTCTCAAATGTAAAATGGAAATTAAAGGGGCCTTGCAATCATATTTAAGTGTCTACCTTTTTTGGCAGTTTCCACGTCTTCGGGGTTCGGGCAAGCCAGCGGGCACGGAGAGAGTAACTAAATATGGGCACGGCAGCGTTACCAGCATGAACACCTCCGAACCATGCATCCTTTTTGTGCAGATCCTGCTGGGCCTTCTGCATGCCCGGCCAGTTCATCGAAGCAACGATAGTACCACGTTAAAACCAAGTGCACAGTCACTGTTTCCCACTGACGCCCATGTGCCGACGCCGCTGCCGGTAATATCAGCGTATCTCGGCAGTCTGCACGGCCAGGCTGCGACACCGTCGTATTGGTTGACACCTGGGACATCAACGGCGCCACCTAACAGCTACCCTATAAAAGCGGATGATTCCCGGGACGGCGGCAATGGGCACGGCAGCGTTACCAGCATGAACACCTCCGAACCATGCATCCTTTTTGTGCAGGTGAGAGGAAACTACGGCAAGTGTATACGTAGCGACAATCTCTTCCTGTTTGTGCTGCCGTGCCCACGGTCATTGTGCCCTTTGCTGTGTGATGCCTGTTCGTTTATCAGGGATTTGTTATTGCTGGGAGGAGATGTTGAAACAAACCCCGGTCCTGGCATGGAAAAGATTCTAGAACAGCTGAAGAAAATCTCAGATGACCTTCAGGAAATCAAATCAGAGAAGATTAAAACGAACGTAAGACTCCTGGCGATCGAGCAGAAAATGGAATCTATAACAGCTCTTGAGGGTAGAATCACTGCCTGTGAGGAACAAATGTCCGTAGTGGCCAGGGGCGGATCCAGACCTCCATTTTGGGGGGGGGCGGTTCCTCGGCGCAAAACGGGGGGGGGGGGGGGGGGGGGGAGTGTTTATATTTTTTGTGGAGTCATCGTTTTTACTAAACTCTGATAACATAATATAGATCTTGAGAGCTTTTGTATCGTTTACCTGTAGGGGATGAACTCTTTGAACTTTCTGTGGCTATGCACACCAAGGCACACGCTCCCGTACTTTTGACTGCATAGCCTCAGAAAGCTGGGCATCTGGCCAACGCAATGTCTCTGCTCGTGCGGAAAATCACGTGCAATTGCAAGCCTACCAAAGCTATATTCACGTGCACGCCACACGTGCCTGCTCGTATGGGGCACCAGTCAGGACGCTACACACAGTCAGGACGCTACACTGTAGCGTCCTGACTGTAAATTTGACCATAAAATTTACGGTCAAATACCAGGCAGCTGATGCTGCCAAACTTGTACAGTAAAAATAACGGTGCACTGTAAATCTGGTTTACGATAAATTTAAACGGGGACCGTAGAAATCTACGGTCGGCCTTCAAATTTGCGGTAATACAAATTTACAGCGCGCCGTTATGTTTACGGTGCAATTTAAACGACGAGAAAGGTGGTAGTATTCAGGTTCATAACATCATTGTATAGTGATGTTATGAACTCAATGATGTTATGAACCTCGACTGAACCAAGCACGTTTTGAAGGCTTTCAGCAAGTTCGCCGAACATGTATTGTTTGTACAAGAAATGCCGACGTTGAAATTCATAAATGGTTTTTTGGACTGTTGATACCGGCATAAGAGGCGTTCCGTTGAACTTCAGGTACAAAAAAAAAAAAAAAAACAAGGTCGTATTTTACGGCCTTCCTTTTTTCTCCTGCAGACAGAGACATTAACACGTCGTAGTTATCATTAGGGGATTGCATCACGTTAACAGCACCGTCTTCATTAGAATCCGCACTAGTCGACCGAGTCGAAGAGTCCTCAACCTGAAGCGGGCCTGCAGGCGATGCGCCGTCGCCCAAGAAACCCGTCACTCGTAAATGCGCCCAGTTCAAATGTGCCGTGATCGAACTATGATTTCACACCTTCTGACAGTTGAAGAACGAACACGAAAACAAAATGCTGTCGGTGATGTGGCCTTTTAGATGTTTTAGCAAAGCCTCCCTAGTGTGGCACTCCTCTAGGCATGGTGGCAAAGGGGTCCATATCACAAGAGCGAATGACATTTTAGCGAACAGCGACATTTGAGCGAATGGACGTTTTAGCGAATAACGGGGGCGCGCGTTAACCCATCCGTCGCGCTGCGCTTTACGCCGCTTCGCGGCGACAGACTGCGGCAGCTCATTACAAAAATATGAACCCATTTGGTCCTCCCGAAAACGCCGCTTCGCGGCGTCCGACTATTCGCTAAAGTGTCGTTCGGTGAAACGTGGGCGTTCGCTAAAACGTCATTCGATCAAGTGAGTGCCTCCCGTGGCAAAGTGCACTGAAAGCTTTCCAAACTTTTCGAAACAAACCAAACTTCCCTTAGGCGTACCAATGCCTATGTCTTCTCAAAATATGACACCTGAGAGCATCATACGTAACAAACTGGCGACAGCATCCTTCGTCCACACACTGAAGAATTCGAGAGCTGAAAACGTGCTCATCGAATTGCACAACCATCAAGCGTGCTTGAACAGAAACTACAAATTCTGCAAGTAAACATCTTTTAGAGTGTTGTATTTATGCCACCATTACACTATCCTTGCCAATCAAGCAGCAGATTGATAGTGAAATACCTGCCTCGAGTATCCAGTTGCCTTCCGCTCCAAATTTTCAGGTGCACAAAAATCCGGGAATGCCACAAACGAACGAGGACAAAATGGCGCGGAGACGGGTGGGAAGGCGGGAAAATGAACTGAACGTCAGCTTTTTCCGCTTCTTTCCGCGTTGTCCCAACCAACGTTCCTTTGTTTTGTTTATGCTTCTAGCTAGTCGCATTGTTGCTCTGCTGTTTGCTCTTAGTTCTCTTTTTTTTTCCTTTTTCAGTTAAGGCAGTTACGCCCTGCGTTGGCGCGGCTGGCGCGGACAAAGAAAGGAGGTGAAGGGGCGAGAGGAGACTCTCTGGGTTCCCGCAGCTTCCGAAAGGTCAAGAGTGGTGACCAATTAGCGAAGCGCGTCTTTTCTTTCTGTTTTCTTGCTCCATGAAGTTTTGCGTTTCCCTCTCGGTTTTTTTGCTCGTTTACGGTGCATTGCAGATAATTCCTCTTCACGGCGTACTTGTAGTTTTTGTTAGCGTATAGCGCCGTAAATTTGACGGTTACTTTTTACAGTGTATGCTTTCGAAGCTAAGCGCTTGTGAGCCCGAGCATGCTGGGCGCCGATAAAAGCTGCGCACAATGCCTGGTTACTACTACTGATATGTGAAAAAACACCTCGACCGCACGAACACTCGTGTGGGGGAAGCTCCAAAACTAATAGATTGCGTTTGTCCAAAGTGAAGTAGGGTAAGATGGGCCAAATGAGACGCGGGGCAAAATGCGACAGTTGGAGTGAAGGCATCCAACGAAAGTTTTTGTTTAGTGCCAGCTATCACCTAGACACAAGTCTCAAGCTTCACTGAGACGTGCCTTAGCCTGTTCACTTTGCGTGAGCCATAAATGACTGCCTTTGGCAAGTCCTTTCCGGAGAAAAAGAAATGCCGATTTGAGATTGCCGAGTTTACCGCCCGTCAAAGAGGTGCATAATTCCGCGCGAGATTTCGCTTCGAGAAGTACGCCCCGTGTTGGCACAGACTTTCTACCAAGGTATAATTTAATTTCATTCCTAAGTTTTATTCGCTTCATGCAGACCAAATTTGAGTGTTCAGCGTGCTTTTTTTTTACGGAAATAATTATTCGCGTAACGGGATACGCGCGAGACAAAACGCGACAATGTAGCATTGTATGACGCGTGTGCCAATAATGTACCAGTTTCCTGGTTGTTCCTGAGTCATATTTTTCTCTCGGTGTCTAGGAGGATCAAAACGTACAAAAGAAAGACAACAGGGGCTTCATGGCGCATAAGTAACACTACGAATGCTCTTGAAAGTGAAGCAACAGCGTCACTCCCTTCGCGTTGCCGCCACACTTTTTGGCGTACCAAGGGATGTGCTTCAAAAGCGAGCAGAAAGACAAAAAATATAAAAAAACAATGGCTCCACAAAAAAAAAAAAAAAAAAAAAAATGGCGAGGCGTTTGGGGGGGGGGCGATCGCCCCCACCGCCCCCCCCTTGGATCCGCCACTGGTAGTGGCTGGGACTATAAGAACACTCGCTGCTAAGATAGACGATCTTGAAAATCGAAGTCGAAGGTCAAACCTGATCGTTTATGGAATACCAGAAATCGTAAACGAAAGTAATGAATCGCTTGATAGTTTTGTTACCGAAAAAATTCTCAAAGAAATTCTCGAGGTTCAATCTGCAGGTTTTGAGAGGATACATAGACTCGGCAAAAAAATGGAAAACAAAACTAGGCCGGTCATTTTTAAGCTATTCGACTTCAGAGACAAGGCAAAAATACTCAAAAACTGCTACAAGTTGAAAGGGACGATCTATGCAATCAGCGAAGACTTTTCCCGCCCCGTACAGGAAATTAGAAAAAAGCTGTGGAATAGCGCCAAGGAAAATAGAGATAGAAGAGAAAAAGTGCAACTAGTCTTCGACAAAATCAAAATCAATGGCAGTCTATTTGTTTGGGACGATATTAAGAACGATAAGATTCCTCTTCACAAAAAAACGACCAAGCCAGCGCAAGCAAAGTCTCCCACGGAACCAACCTGCGAAACTAAAACTGATCAATCTAAACGCAAGAAGCTTGTTGAAATAAACTGTCCCTTTTGAATGCGTACTTCTTGATCACGAGCCTGACATTGTCACTGTCACAGAAACTTGGCTATCACCGTTTGTGCTTGATCATGAAGTTGTACCACCGAACTATGTTATCATAAGGAAAGACAGGCAGTCACGTGCAGGTGGCGTAGCCATAATCATTAAAAAAGGAATCGTTTTTACACGTTTGCCTGACGTACCTGACGTTGAGGCCGTTTTTTGCAAAGTCATGTTCGAAAAGAATGCGATATTTGTTGGTGCAGTTTATAGGAAACCTGGCACTGAGCTTGACAGCTTGACCGCGTTGCATGATTACATGTCTAGTCATCTTAAAGATTGCAAACTTATTTTGTCTGGCGATTTTAACCTGCCTGATATCAATTGGTCCACTCTTCAGTATGACACAACCTGTTCTGACGCACTTTTTGACATCATGTTAAGTTTCAACCTCACGCAAATGGTTCACCAGCCTACACGTGTCGACGGAACAACTAGTAACGTTCTTGATCTGGTATTTTTTAGCGACCATCTTCCAGAAAGTGAAGTACAAATTGATGTTATAGACGGCATATCTGACCATAAAATTGTTGTCTGTTCTTTCCCAATTCGCGACACCATCCGCTTTTCTTCTCCATCACCTGTGCTTAACTTCAATAACGCCGACGACGCGAGCATACTATCTCATCTTTCCCATGAATTTTCTTTTTTTACAAAGTATGCCTCTAGCGATAACGTCAGCATTAACGATTTATGGAAAAAGTTCAGAGATATAGTTCATTACAGTGTTGCCAGATACATACCTACAAGAAAAAAGTTAACAAAAAAACACAATCCATGGATCAACCGTGATATCATCCATGCTAAGCGAAAGATTAAAAGAAAACGAAAGTCACTGAAAACAAAAGCATGCCCAGAGGGTAGACTTGCCCTTGCTGAATTGGTAAAAGTGCTAAAAAATAAAACAAAAGAAGCAAAAGAAAAGTATTACAACGTGACTCTTCATGAATTCTTAAAGAACTCTCCAACCAAATTCTGGAACCATGTTAATCCCAAAAAAACGAACTCTCCCAGTCTAAACCCTGAGGAGAGCCGAAATAAGGCAAATGAGTATAATAGTTATTTTCAGTCCGTTTTTACAGAAGATAATGGTACTATCCGTAATCTCGAACCTAACGCTATTGCTCTGGAGCCTCTGGTAATAACTGAACCCGGAATTTTAAACCTCTTACTTAACCTAGATACAAAAAAAAGGCAGCGGTCCTGATAATATTCCTAACGCCTTCTTAAAACGATACGCTGAATGGATGAGCAAATACTTGTACATAATCTTTAATAAGTCTCTTAGCACGTGTCAGCTACCCGTTAAATGGAAAAAATGTAAAGTCATACCTATACACAAGTCAGGTGACATCAACAACCCCTCGAACTTTAGACCGATTTCTCTCACCTGTACTTGTTGTAAACTACTTGAACACATCATTCTAAAGCATATTACAACATTTCTTGATGCACACCAAATTCTTTCTCCTGAACAACATGGATTTAGAAGTGGTCTTTCAACAGTCACCCAACTCCTTAAAACTTTGCATGACGTGAGCCTAAGCATTAACAACAGAAAGCAAGTAGACATACTACTGCTCGATTTCTCGAAAGCATTTGATAGAGTTTCACACCCCAAGTTAATCATCAAGCTAAAACATGCTATTGGCGAAGGACCTATAGTCAGTTGGATTGATAACTACTTATCAAACCGTTCCCAGTTTGTGCAATATGGACAAGAGGCTTCAGAAACTGTCAGAGTTACCTCCGGCGTTCCGCAAGGTTCTGTCCTTGCGCCAGTTCTCTTCCTACTTTTCATTAATGATATTACAACTAACATTGATGCTAAAATTAGATTATTTGCAGATGATTGTATCATATACCGGGAAATCAACACATCGGATGATCACCTTGTACTAAATAGCTCTCTCCAGTTAATCAATAAATGGTGCGCTGATTGGCAGATGTCCCTCAACGTGAGCAAAACTGTTTGCATGTTTGTAACAAGAAAGAAATCTATCTCTGAATTTCAGTACGGCTTTGATGATGTAACGATTTCACGGATGACTCAGTGTAAATATTTAGGCTTATTTATTACTTCAGATTTAAGGTGAGATCTACACGTAAATCATGTAACGTCAGAGGCATTAAACAAACTTATGTACATAAAAAGAACACTCAAGCTAGCCGCTACACCCACGAAACTCGTAGCATACACTAGCCTTGTTAGACCAACACTAGAATATGCAAACATCGTTTGGTTTCCTTACACGAAGAATAATATAGCTAAGCTTGAAAATATACAGCGCAAAGCAGTAAGATTTATTTTTAACAAATACAGGCGCACCCACTCACCCACTGAACTCCTTAAAAAGTGTGGTCTTCTTACACTAGCTAACAGGGCAAAGCGACTTAGGCTTAAGTTCTTGTACTCATTGCTGCATGATGCTTTCAAAATTGACAAATCCAAGTACGTCTCTTTTTCAAAGACTAGACAGACCAGGCACAAACATGGTAAAACCTTGACTGAATACAGCTTTAAAAATGACTGCTTCCGCTACTCTTTTTTTCCTTTAGCTACCAGAGAATGGAATCAACTAGATCCTGTCATTACTAACAGCACCTCCATCACATCATTTCTATCTCAATTGGATGTTTTATTGCACAGTGATGTGTAATTATGAATGACTTTAATTGCATTTTTTTTTTACGTGTGGTTGTTGAACAGTGGTTGTTTAATTTGGCTTTGGAAATGTATGTTAACCCATGTGTATTCATCTTAAAGATATTTCTACTCCAATTTATATCCCAGTGTTTATTGTACAATTTACTTGCATTTTTTGTTGTAGATTTCATGAAATATGAACGAGTGTGTACTTACTTTTGTGTGCTCCTTCCTGCGAAAATCCCTAAGGGATTGGGAGTATTTTCAAATAAATAAATAAATAAACAAAGCCAGTATCAAAGAACGAATTTTGCCCAGCTAGCCGCTCTCGATCGGGTCGATGACATAGCTAAGCTCCGCTTCTGTGCGATCTGGGCACTGCTAGCACCACCGGCACGTTTGCTGGCATTGTGTCAGCGGGAGCACGCGCTGAGCGCTGAACGAGCACGAGCGAGCAGGAGAAAGGAGGACATTAAGAACAAAGGAGGAACATCACTGCCACGAGCCTGTTGTCTCACCACAAGGATGAGTGCCGCCATGTAGTGGTTGAACTAATGGCTTGTTCAAGATGGCCGTCGTGGGACCGCCGACGCGCGAACAGAATACCGCCCATTGCCAAGAGGTCCCACGCTAAGGTACAGTGTACTAGACTACTTGGGTAGTGTTGGGAGCGAAGGGGCTCGCCTGAAGCGCCTGGTATTGATCGCGACAGGTGTCGCGTCCGGCGCCTTATCCGGAAGGTGTGCGCATGCGTGGCTGCACGCGCGAAAATATGAATCTTTGGTGCCGCTTTGGTGGAGTGCACATAGGATTTCTGATACAGCTACGACCTGCCAGCGGTCGTACCGCGGCATCAATTACGCTGCGGCACGATCGTTAGCAACATGATGCTTCAATCTATTAGACGGTACAAGCTACATTACCCTTCCTTTACATAAAAACAATTGCGACTTTATAGAAGCGCTTTCGGTTTGTCGGATGGTGAGCATTTTAAATGAAATGCCCATTTCCTTGGTCGCAAATGCCGAACATTAGATATTTGAAAGGGATATCTAAAACTCGGAAGCAGTTTTTTTTTCCTATCTTATTTTATAACGGAACGAAACCGCACATACTAAAGTTCGAAATTGTTTTAGTATGTTTTTAATACCCCAGGTTAACTTCTCTGTCTTCTTTTCTGCCCGTCTTCTTTTTCTTGACCTTAATCAGCTCGCTTCACTTGTCACTCATTCTTGTGTCCATTTATGCGACGAACCACCCAAGCGACGGTCGCAAAGGGGTGAGAATCTTCTATTTCTTCGTGGCTGCCACGACCATCCGAGAATCACCCGACGTTCACTTGTAAGAAATGGCTTATAAGCCGTGACAATTTTTTCTCGCGTTTTAACATTTAACTTAAGTCCAAAAACTGAGAAAATGTGGGCTGAACAAGTAATGCTTAATAAGATTCAAAGAAGACAAGAAACTATTTCACATCATTTTGAGCAGAAAACATGAGCACACATAGATCAGGCAAGGAAAAAGTTGTAATAGTTTACAGCACGGCATTGAAATAATGGCTACAATGTGCAGCGCGTACATGCTTACAATATGCAGCGCATTATCCTCTTGAGGGTAAACCATCTGAAACCTACACGCTAACAACAATACATTTAACCGACAGCTGCTTTCTGACAACCAGGTAAGTCTCGCCTGAGCTGGGTATTCGAAGGGAAACACCCATGGTTCCACAGGGGGCGTATCTGGTTCACGCAGACATTCAGGGTGTTTTTGTTTTATTCTTTACAGAACTTTACATATCTTACAAAAAAAAAAGGATGTGGCAGATATGTGGATGCCGTCTTTCGTTATATCTGTAGGGCTCGGTGGACAATGAGTGGGTGAATAACCGTTGCAATGTTTAATAATGAACCAAGATCTGTTAGTTAACTTTTTATTAACGGCTTAATTGGCCATGGTGCAATTGCAGTTTTAGAAGGAGTCATTATTAAAGGCAAACACAATTTCGACTATTCGCGAAAAGGCAACGAGGTTCGCAAAATTAATCGTAAAAGTTTGCCTTTCTTCACTTGATTCAAAAACCGCGTTATGAAAATAATACGTAGAATAGTAACTTAGTCGTCTTGATGTGTGGCGCCGGCGAGTCCACTGAAGAAACGCTGTCGAGTTAGTGACGAGGGGACAGAAACAACTGCGTCATTCTTCTACGCATCAATATCAGGACAACCTCATTCGCGCTTTCAGCGCGCAGTTTTTTTAATTAAGTGAAGAAAGGCAAAATTTTAGCGATTAATATCTCAGGAAAGAACGAGCGGGTTGGTAGAGATAATTAAGCTTGAGGAAGAAACGAAAATAGACGGCCCGTGCAGACTAAACGTCTGCACGGGCCGATATTTAGAAGCAAGGCCCAGCCCGACTTGTTGTCTATTGGGCCAGGACTTGCCCAAGGCCCGCTATCCATTTTCGATAACCGGCCCGGCCCGGCCCGAAGCTAATTTTCACGGGCCCGCTGCGCTTAATTTTATTCTAGCCCAATAGCTCATAAATTGCGCGGCATGGCAGCTCGCTTCCAACTGTTACACATAAGTTGATTACGATACCCAAATAGTAAATACTGTAAGCATTTTTTTTTTTTTGCTGCTGTTATTAGTTCGGCCAATCTGCAGGCCTAGGCAGCTTGTTAAGAAAAATCACCCGATCTTCCTTTTCTGCGACCAAACACGCGCGAAAGGACGGAAAAACAAAAAAATGACAAGCAGCAGTAAACAAAGCCATGTGTCAGAGTTGAAAAGGAAGGAAAGTATCGTGACGGGTTTGGACAAAAGACAAAGTTAAAAATTGGCCACTCTCGCTGTGCACAACCGTAAACAAAAAAAAAAAACAAAAAAAGTCTTTTTTTTTTTTTTGTGATGTGCGAGAACTTCTTCAGGAAAAGCGCCCCTCAGGGGAACCACTCGTACGTACAGACGGTTTACGCCGGCGGGGGTGCGCATTGTTTAGGTATGTGTGTGTGCGTGTTGGAGGTGAGAAGCGATGGTATGATTGCGGCGCCGCCATGAACAAAAAGGAACGCCGCGCCGCTCCTTGTCTCATCCTACGATGGACTAAAGGCCAAAGCCTCGGGCCGCCAGGTCCAATCACGTTACACGCTGAACTATGACATGCTTAACATTAATTAGGGGTGGACGAATAATGCTCTGAATCAAAAAGTGCTGCATCATTTCCATAGTTTCGAGACTGCAAAGAGCTATATGTTGTGACTTCCTTTGCAATATAAAATTGATATGTCACTCAGTGCTCTTCGATTCTCGTGCAACTGTACGCCCGTACCCATTAGTGATCCGAGACGCGGGCACCGATACGTGCATCGATGCGAAATACGACGCAACCTCTGAGTGAGTCATGATTGGAGATGGCGGTCCGTAGCTTTTGCCTCTAGTCCATCGTAGGGTGGTCCCCTGGAAGAGCATTCGCTGCACACGCCGAACCGTACAAAAGCATACACGCACACACAGATGCTTCAACATCTGTTGATCCCCCCACTGTGGTTCCTCTCCCAGCCCTCGAACACGCTTCTGAAGAACATACCCCTAAAAAAAGAGTGATGGCCGGCTTGGCCCGCTTTGGCCCCCCTTGTAGACTTGAATGCAAGGCCCGTAGCCGACCCGGGCCCTTCGTGAATGTAGCCGTGAAGCCCGAGCCCGGCCAGAGGGCCTGGTCGGCCCGTGTCCCGCGATCTGGCCCGTACCTGCATGCGACGCTGATGGCAAGCCCCTCTGTTATGACTGGGCAGACATCGCCCCCTTGCGGTGAGCGACGGAGCTAGCGCAATTCCACTCACTGCTGGGGAGCGACTCGAATAGGACGGCCGGAGAAGCCTTCGCGCGCGCGCTTCGAGATTTCAGAGGCTATGCGCCACTCGACTCGGTCGTCTGCGTCGCCGCCCGCTGTTGACCCGGACAAGATTCATGGCCCAATTTTTTTACAGAAAGGGAGCTACACTTTGTAAGTTTCCAAGAGGAAGCTGACCTGTGGAATACACCTTTGACGGAAAGTTTAGATTGCTACGTGCAGGCGTCGATTTTTACGGTCCATGTTAGATCGAGCCTGGTGACTTGGGACACCCTATATATATTTACTGGACATTCATTCGTGGCTAAGCGCGGGACATAACATTGGCCTCTAAGTCTGCAGCAGGAGTGCCAAGATGTCCTAAACCAGTGTGGAAAGATTTACCATTAATTTACCACAAAAAATTCCAAAAACGTCGCCAGGGATCTTTTTTTTTTTCTGCGGGGGGGGGGGGGGGGGGGGGGGGGGGCTGAAGCTTCATAAGCACCCCCCAGGCTACGCCACTGTTTTGTAGCGTAGCATGTGAGAACTGTATGTGGTGGTGGTTGCATGCATATTACCCTTTGGTCATAAAATTATAACTATAGTCCGTTGCAAGTTAAGAAGGTAGGGCGAGGGTATAAGACGTTCCGTTTAGCATTCCGTCTGCTTCCTCCTCCACGGCCGTTCTTAACCTCGCCCTACCTTCTTGAGGATTGCCCGCGTTCTATTCTTTGGTGGCCTCACCAGCATCTGAAGTGCATTAAAGTTAGCCTTGGGACAGGCTGAATTACACTCGCGTAAAATATTTATTTAAAGAAGAGCTTTTTTTTAAAGAGGGGGGGGGGGGGGTGGAAAACGGGAGGTGGTAAGCACGAAGAAGGCATCTTTTCTGCATTAGATGTGCGGAATTTTGACATTTTTATTTTACTATATTTTATTGAAGGTTAGTTGTTTTATGTTAATTGCAGAACACATTAAATTGAAAGAGAAAATTAACTCGAGATAACAAATTAAATTGAGTTACTTTTTGAATATTTCGTACGCAGTTACCGGATACAATGTTGCGAGACTGCTGAGGCTTTCTCCAAAGCCCGACCAATCATTCGACCGCAATGAATCACTGCATCGCCTTCAAAACCTTAAATCAATTTTGTGTTCGCGAAATCACTGATTTCGAAATAAGAGTTTGTGGCTGTTTCGCATGAAGCTTACGACAATTCTATTTTTGAGTACGATGTTTTATTCATTTGCAGCTAAATTCTTACAGAGTAACACGACTCACCAGCTTTATTAGCTAGCCCAACCACGTAGCGCTTGCTTTCCGTAAGGTTTGTGAGGTTAAGATCATGCTTCATAGGATCATTTCTATAGGCTGATCGCCGAGTTTCAACCGTAAACTCGGAACACCCTCAACCACGATGATGAGCCGTAGGGTCTCCACCTGAGCGCGAAGCCGGTCAGGTGACTTGGGTTTCGTGCCCGGGTTCCTGCCATTGATGACCGTTCCCGCCGGGCTTGGATGTCCGATGGGAGGGTGGAGACTCATTATGAGTGGCTGAGGACACCTTTTTAGGAAAATCGAAAATGAAAATCTTTCATCATACTCCATTCCTCCGCATGTAATACTAATACTGCAGCGCTGGCGCTCGCGTACGCTCGCGAATTGAACGCGTCGTTCAAGCATCCATGCTTGTTGTACTCGCTCTGAGCGTACTGTTCTTCAGCATCCGCTAAAATGAGCACGGACGTTCTTGAAGATACTGCACTGAACTTGGAAGTACGTTGGTTCGGTGTCTTGGTTGGTGCCCCTTTCCTGACACATACCACAGTGGATATGCTGCTATCAGGCGCTCCGCTACAATTTTTTGTTGGTTCGGTTCAAGTTGGATCGACACCGATGAGTTAACTGTCAGACGTAACCTCTTGGTCACCTCTTGGTTACCGCAACTCTTTCCTTATCCTTTCGTCCATCCATGTCTGCAAATCCCAGTGCCCCCTCCAAATCTGTAGTCATCCCCCCTAAGAGAGTGTGACGAAGCCCCGTGGCACCTTAAAATTACATGTTACCCCTCTCGTCTATAAACGTTGAGCATGCAAATTTTAACGCGATTATATACGCATTTGACCGCAGCGCCCTCTCCTGTATAGACGTTGAGCGGTTACATGCAACGTTGGAGCTAAACATATGAAAGCGTCCACGCATGTTACGTGAAACTGCAATATGTAAATAAACTTGTTTTTTGTTGAAAAAAAAAAAAACGAGTGTAGCGCAGCACTTAAGACGTCTGCCTCGTAAGCAAGCGGTCCTGAGTTCGAACCCCCGTTCGGGCGTACGTTTTTTAATATACATATATTTTTTTTTAAGTGTGCCGATTCCGGAGGCAGTGCAATCAATGTGAACACGGACGCCGGACGGACAAGGCTAGACCCTAAGGAGCTTCGCCCCTAATATACTCTGAATCTCAGGGCGTATGGGATCTAGCAAGAATAAACTCTGAAACACTCCTAATTTTTAGCGAAAAATAAACTCCGAACAACACTTTCCACATTTCACGAGGAGTAAAATCCGAAAACAAGGAATCCTGATTATAGAACGAAGGTAGGAGAAATGCAAAATATATCGTAGCGTATTTATTGGCAGAGATTATGCAGAACTTCGCCGAAGTGACGATCATCCACGTGCCAGCGGAGATTCAGTAACATGGCCGCTCTTCAAAAACTTCCGCGCGACGATGGAAATGATAGGGTGATGATGTGATCAATGTAAGGAGGTCTCATGCACTGAGGTCTCCACGAGACAAGTAGTCAAGTAGGGACCACAGAATCCAAGCCGTCCTACCGGCGTCCCCGGTTGGGTGCGTACACTGTCCCATAGTCGTAGGTCGGTCGTCGGGAGGATGGTCCCGTGGGAGCTCCTTCCCAAGCACGGCGAGGGCCGAGCCACAGCGAAGAGCGACGGAGAGAATCGAAAGGCCGTGGCCGAGCATTCCCAGATGATATGATTGACTCGGGGACCAAGTTCGGATTCATACACCGTTGTCAGCAAGGGTCCGGTGGAACGGCATACAGTTCTTTTCTTTTAAGAGCACTGAGTTCCATGTTATAAATAGTCCTAGGAGCTATTGCAACCCCAGTGCAGAGATGGTACATATAGACTTTAGGGTGTGTACTTTCCGGTGTTTATTTGTGAGAAAAATCGGCGGATATTTTTCGGTGTTTATTTATTTTCAAAACACCGGTGTATTTCGGTGGAACGTCTCACGACGAGGCTAAAATCGGTGATTATCGGTGAAAAAAAAAGCGATTGATCACAGAAAAAGATTTCCAATTTTATTCACATATAGTTCAAACACTTCTCTAGGAAGCAACTATTTCTCACCCTTGGTTATTATAGTAGATGCAAGCATACTTTCATGCTTGCATCTACACGCAAGGAACGTGCTGCCGTCATGGCAGCACGTTCCTTGCGGTTCGCAACCCGCATTTATGACGCTCCTGTACGACACGGACGTTGGCAGTGTCTTCCAGGAACCACAGCAACCTCTAAATACATGGCTTGCACCGACATCACTTGGCCAGACACAATGAGGAAAAAGCACGTGAGAGCCTACCCTCCACTGCGTTAATTTGTCCACAAAAGGGGGCCATGGGAGACACTATGGGGGAAAGGCGTATGAGAGCTTAGCTTCCACTGCGTTCACTAGACGCTTTTGACCCCCAGAAAGGAGGGCGGACTGACGCCACCTGCAAGCCATGTATAAACACTGGAAGAATGCAGGATCCACAAGATAACACGTTTGACGAACCTCTACGGGGAAAGGGTTTCGCTAGGTCGGAAACTAGCAACGACCGGTGTTTTTCGGTTTTAACCAGGGCGAAAATATCCAACCACCGGTGTTTTTCGGTTTTAACCGATTTTATATTTTCGTCACCGCCGGATGTTTATCGGTGTTTTTCGGTTAAAACCGGAAAATGCACACCCTACATATAGTGCCACCGTATCGGTTCTGCGGAAGATCTTGTCGGGGATCGGGTCGTAGACAGGAGACCACAGCGTCTTGAACTCTTTTTGCCGCTTGCTTCATTCGCGGCGGAGCCATTGTCTGGGATAGCAGACTTCAGAGAACAAATCGGAGTATCCTGGAGCTTACTGGCGGAGCTGCAAGGATGGGGACGGGCTCAACGAAATTGTTCTCATGCCGCATCGCGCAGCCTCATGTAAAGCTTCGTTTGACGGGATCCCGTGGTGAGCCGGAACCGCGGATGTCTCTTCCTGTAACCTGGTGGCCGTTGGTCTACTGTGGGGCTGCAGGGTAGAACGATGCCTTTGAATTTCTTTGATGGCTGCCTGAGAATTCGTGTAAAGGATGAGTCGGTTGTCGCTGACGTTAAGCGCCTTGGTGCTGCGCAGCCTAAGGAGGATTGCGTAGAGCTCCTTTATGTCGGCAGAGTCTCCATACTTTCCCGTCGGGCAGGGTAGGACCAGCTGTTTGCCAGCGGTGCTTCGTCAGATCCGTGGTACACAGATACGGCGCCCACCCACGTGCCGTTTGTGGGGTTGGTGGCGGCGTCTGTATACACAACTATAATGCTTTCGTCTTTGAGAAGCTCTTGTACTTCCTTTTGATGTAGTTTGGCTTGGTACTTCAATCTTTCCTTGTGTAATTTGGTATTCATGTTCCGTGGGAGAGGTTTGACGCTGGGGGTGAGGTTGATGAGTTCCCATGGAGGCCTTGGCTCCGGAACGGGGTTCTCGATCTGAGTTTTGATACCAATGTATGCCGCAATGGCTCTACATTCCTTGGTGTGCTGAAGTCTTGTCAGGTGGGCTGCTTTTGTTTTCGTAGGATGTCTCCGAATACTGGGAGGAAGCTACAGTTGTGCAGCTCTTCAAAGCGGGTGTGTCTGGGTAATCCAAGGATTCCGCACCTCGCATCATTCAGGAGAGTTTGTAGCTCCTGGTGGTGCGCTTTGTTGAGCTAATACAAATTCGCCACATACGTGACTTTAAATACGAAGACCGCCATGACAATCTTTTTGCCCACCTTCTCCCCGGCACCACCTAGCGAGATTTCCTTGAGCCATCCACCGCCAAAATCTTGAAAGGCTTCCTGTCTATGGTGTTACCGGGAAAGGTTAATCCTAGCTCTTTGTTGTTCTCCCCTCTGCCATAAATGGTGTTTTTTTTCTTCTTCTAGTGATGGCTGCATCTTTATTTCTTTTAGGTAGTTTAAGAGCACGGCTAGGCCACGTTATAGCATTTCCGTTTAACACTCCTGGGTTCCTTCGCAGCTCCGGATGGTTTAGGCATCTGCGTGTGCCATGGCCCTTAGATCTTCTATCTCATGAAGTTGCCACAGGAGCGGTGCCATCCCTTTTGTAAATAGTGTGGGGGAAAGCACCGCTCTCTGTGGAACTCCAATGCGGTTTCGCTTTGTCTTGTTGTTCTTAGCTTCACTTCCGTATAGTCAGCCCTGATTTCATAGGTTCTTGGGGGACCATGTCGACATGGGGGACCATGTCGAAGGCCTTTCTAATGCCAATTAAGACGAGAACCGTCCCTTGCTTACTGGCAATCTGCCCTTTTCAAATAGCAAGAGTGCGCGTGCATAGCTTTCATAGGCGCTGAAGGTACGTAAAAGTGGAGATTCCGAAAAATCCTTTTGTGACGTCACGCTCGGGTAGGAGGTTAAATGAAGACGATTTAAGTGTGTTTCCTTAAATACAAAACCGCTTCAGCTTCCCTTTACCAATGGGAATTGGGCCGAATCAAAGGGCAAAAGGGTCTTTTTTGGTAATAGCATGTACTTACAACCGTAAAAAAAAAAAAAAAAAAAGCTTTTGTTGGCAACTTAAGCATGTAACGTAAATGGTTAGAAAAGGGATTAAAATCATGTGAGACAAACTGAGCCAAAAACACACACGCACACACACACACACACACAAAAGAAAAACGTAATTGGACGAATCTGAATACACACACGGCACATTGCGTACTCTTTATTCCGTGCATATACATGATCTCGTCTTAAGTATATACAGTTCACAGTTCTTGTTCGAGTTTTCGCTACTATTTTTAATGCACGAACGCGGATGCCACGTCAGAAGACATTGTAACCCGTTCATCAATAACCGAGAAATTCTCGAGAGAATAAATTATCGTTTCATTATTGAAATTAACAGTTTTACAATTTGTAGCACCGCGCGACACCGGAAGGAACCTGGGTCTGCAGGACCGAATTCACTGTCCTCCGGCGCTTTTCGCTATGGGCTGGTCGAAGACGGTGACGAACGTGTACAGGCCGTGGAGGAAATGCACCACTCCCGATCCGAGGCCCAATCCCTGCAGGGGAAGTAAAATGGCGATTTGTAGAGTTTGGGGGACCCATCCGGTCTGCTACCACTGCGCCTGGACCAATCATCGTGCAGAGGTTGACGCCATAACCCCGAGCTCTGATTGGAGGACTGCTCCGAGAGGGTGCTGGCGGGCTGCGGCGCTGCTGTGGGTAAACAGAAGCACGTCGTCTGCTATACGGATAGAAAGTAAGGGAAAGGAGGAGTCGGAAGCGAACGAGGACGTGAGAACACCGATCTCTGGTTGGAATGACTTGTGGGCAGAAGCAAAGCCTAGTTGCCTCTGTCTCTCTACTCACTCCTCGAACGCGTCCAAACGCCGCGGCGTCCAGTGTTCACCGTCAGCGTTCCAACGTGTTCGAACAGTTTGGCCTTGCGTCCACCCGGGTCTGTTTTGTGTAAGTCGTGACGTGACGTCACGCGACATGGCCACTAGTTACCGTTAAATGTTTCCCGGCCAAATTAAGGGGATAAATATTTCGTGGTGACACGTGACACCATGACGTCACGCGATACTGTGACGTCATATGACGTCATGGGTAGCTTTTAGTGTTATTGTGTGTCGTCTGTGTGCGGCATTGTAAACAGCGCCCCAATAAAAAAAAACAACAAAAAAAAAACAACAAAACGTTAGAGTTTTTTTTTTTTTTTGCAATCGAGGTTTGGATTTTTGAGAGAGGGGAGAGGAAATATTTCGGAAAGATACGATTGATCTTTGTCGACTGACGAAAGTTCTACCAGAGACACTGCAATAAGCGGAGAACTCGCGTTCGGGACATTGTCACACTTACTAATGAGAATGTGCTGGAACGAAGCACGGTCACACGCTTGATCAACCCCTCTTTCTTGTTTTTTGTTTCGCGTGTCCTCTCTCCCTCTGCGCCATTGCATGCTCCCATTAAGATCCACTGGTTCCCTCTAATTGCCTATTATAGGCCGCCCCGTCTCAAATTTTCGGGGTCACCCAAATATGACCGTCGCGCAACACAGCTTCACCACGAAAAGGTGACATATTGAGCTTCCGGCTCAGCAACACTTCCTTTGATTTTCTTGCTCTCAAGACTCCGACTGACTGACTTCACCACGAGTGCTGCGTCATCCTTCGGTTGACATTCGTGTCCAGTCTCGTGGACGCCTTGTTTGGGGGGCGCCGAAAATGCACCAACGCGGCGTCGTTATCCACTAGGTGATGGACGCATCGCCGTAAAAATATAACGAGCTTTCTGGTGGAAGGAAAAAAAAAATTGCTGAATATTTTTTTAAACAAAATGTCAAAAAGAAAACTATGTCTCTATACCCTTGCGTGCTAGTCAGTGTTGGCGGTAACGCGTTACAAGTAACAGCCTTACATGTGGCGAGTTACAGTTTTCGGTAACGTACGCCAAGTCATATGCATTCGTGCTCTCCTCACACATTTACCTTCAATATCAAAACAGTAAAAAAATAATAATAATAACGTAGTTAAGGAATTATTTTCTGCATAGACATTTTTTTTTTTGAATATGGTGCTTACGTATTCTTGTAACGTCAAAACACTAGAACGATCTAATTAATAAATAAAAAGTAACGCAAACGTAACCTTCGTTACGTTTGTATCGGCAGCATGTAACGCGTTCCTTTTATGTTCAAGTAACGAGTTCTCCTTCTCTTCTCTTGGTGTCAAATTTCGTATTTCCTGAATCTCTGGTGCCTTCAAAATGTTCAGCATACACAAGCTTACTCACGCCCTTACGTTCTGTTCGTAACCAGTGACTTTATTTTTTTCGATAACGCCTATAACACTAATACTAGTGTTTTTTATTTTTTTATTTTTGAAGCTACGTGCTCTTGGAAGAACTGGTTCGAAACACGGTTCATCTGAGTGTCTGGTAGTGGAAGTGGCGACGTAAAATGTCCCCTACCCACCGCAGCCACTTTGTCGAGGACCTCTTCCTTCGCGACGGAGAGGAGCCAGCCGGAGGTGATCAGAAAGAAACTGCTGCCCACCAGGTGGTACAGCAGGAACTGCGAAAAGCGACTCACGAAGTTCAAGACGCTGAAACAAAGAAATCTTATCGGAACTTCTAATTTGAATCAGTTTGTACGCCAATTCTGGTCACGTTCAGTATTACTTCACACTTCGGTCGGCAAAACAAAATCAAACCACGCAAACGTTCCTGCAGTCGTGTTTTGATCGACGATGCATGGAAAGTAGGTGATTATCGACGGTCGTGCTCTCCGTGGTCAACAGAGCAGGACAGAAACTGAACGTGACTTAGGTTCGCGGTTCGGCCACTCGCGCAGAACAGTTTCTCTTCCTTTTTCTATTTTTGTTCTGCTGTTTCATACTAATCTGGAAAAATACAGTGACAAGAATTCCTCCAAGAACTATCCAAATTTGGCATTACGGCACCGAAAATAGATGACATATTATACCCGACTGGAACTACACGCCGGCGTCGTGCTTTTCAGCAACTGCTACTAAACTTCCTGAGCGCCACCGCGGCCTGTCAGAGAGGCTGTGGCAGGGAACACCAACCCAGAAAAGACAATTTTTGTCTTTGTTGGGGCAAGAAGTGCCCATCTATGTGCGTGTGTGTGTGTGTGTGGACGTGCACATATGTGTGTGTACACGTGAGCACGTGCCAGTGATTCACAACATCATCCATAGTCACTCTTACTTCCTTTCTCTCGGGATCCCTTTAATTTTTTGTGAGAAACAGTTCTGCATCCCAGCAAGAACAACTTCTCCCCCTTTTTTTGCCTGTACGACCCCCCCCCCCCCCCCCCAAACTAAAAATGCGCCATGGTGTTCGTGGGCCACACAAAATTAATTAATTAATTAATTAATTAATTAATTACACCGATGCCTTTTTACGTAGCGGAGTTAGGGCTTATGTGATTGTGAGACATGGGCTGACACTCGCGTCAACGAACAAAAACTTAATCGCCGTTCGCGGCCGACTTCAAGTGTGCATACGAATACATTTGAAAGGAATTTTGTAAATAAGTGCGGAACAAACGTAATGGCCGTATAAAAGTATCGCTCAGCGAACATACTTTTTAGTTCCATATTTTTTTTTTTAACATTTTGTCTTTATTGTTGGATAACAATCGCAGCCTTTGCACCGCCTGCATGCGAAGGGCTCGATCACTTTGGATCGCTTCAAGCCGCAACGCAGATGTTTCGTCACCCGCCTCAAGTTTTCTCTAGCGGCCTTGTCGAGACCTCCTCCATACCCGAGCGTCAAATGAAAGCTATCAGCCCGATGTCGTCTGTTTCCATTTTATTCGGAGGCGATCTGCCGCAGCTGATGAAGCGGAAACTATAGTAATAAAAAAACGCGATTTTTTTTTTTTTTTTTGGCTTTTTAGTAATTTTTGATTTGGAACTGAACGTGACTATTATCCGTGGTTCGGCCACTCACGCAGAACATGACACCGATGCATTTTTACGTAGCAAAAGTAGGGTCTATGCGAGTATGAGACGTCGGAATGCACCCACTGAGTACGCCAGATGGCCCAACGTTCTACAAATTTAAAACCATCAACACGGGAAACGACCTGCCACACAATGCATCATCGTAGCATGCGCGGATCGCTGTCTTCCACTTTGCGACTATGATGACAGCATACTCTTTGATGGAAAGAAAGAAACCGGACGTGGAGTCATCGTCTTGCACAATCTGAATGACCCTGCTACCGCATACAACAGGCTATTTTCGGTGGCGTTCTTTTTTTCTCGAACATTCGAAGGCTGACGGCCCTATACTATAGCTCAAGGCAGACAGCGAAGTAGTACTCACGTAGAGAGAGAGCGGGAGGTAGGCCTGAGTGTAGGGCGATGAGATGCCTCCCAGCAGCATTACCGAGGACACGTAGGCGAAGGCGAACGACACCATCAGTGTCACCCGCGACGCCGTATGCTCGGTGCCAGACAGTAGCACGCAGACGACCGATGCCACTGCCGCGCACTGCGCGAAGGTCCGCGGTGATCTTTTATGCGGGTATACGTATTATACACTCGTAATCAGAGTATAAACGTTCACTGGAGCTTCCATTGCAGTCAACGCCACGAACGGACGGAGCCAATCGGGGCAGCTTCGAAAGCGCGCCGTCACGGTGGTCGTCGTCTTCGTGCGTTTGGTATCATCGGCTAAACCAATCACACACCGAAAGAACGCAGGGTCACGCCGCATTCACGGTGCGTGATCGCTATGCGGACAGCAAGTCGCTTGCTTCTTGCGCAGGAGTTGCGGTGACGTCAGAAAGACGCCGGGCTCTGATTGGCTCTGATTGAAGGAGAGTGGGCAGACCTCAAAGACGCTGCTTACACGAACTGTACCCCCCCCCCCCCCCCCCCAATCACTCACCCCCCCATCACTCACCACGACTCGCCTCCCGTCGATCGACGCGCCAGACGGCTGCTATGGTAACTGCGCTGTATTCTGTTGAATAGATACGTTTCGAAACACAGCGTCTAGGTGGCGTTCAAGGTCTGTTCTATAGAATACGCAGTTATGAAACGAAAATCTAGATGGCGCTTCAAACGACGGCAGGCGGATTGAAGTGAGTGAGTGGGGTTATCCCCTTCCGCAGGAGTTCCACAACTGAAGTAATCTAGTAAAGGCCCGTTCACACACTTGCAACCGAGTACGACCGAGAGAGACAAGACCGGTTTTTAATCCTCTCGCGACTTCTTAGGACCGGGCGCGCTGCTGCGGAGCTGGTCCTAAGACGTCGCAAGAGGATTAAAAACCGGTCTGGTCTCTCTCGGTCGTACTCGGTTGCAAGAGTGGGAACGGACCTTAACGTTGCAGAGCTCGGCGTTCTGACGTCACCACAACCTGAAGCAGACGAACTTGGGGTCCGTATAGCCGCTGATAGCGAACGCTGGATGAATTTGGATGGATGCTAATGGCTGTACCCTTTATAACGGGAGGTAGCTTGTGATACCTTTATAACGGGAGGTAGCTTGTGATACCTTTTTCACAAGGGCGCCGCCACCTTGAATTGTCGTCACTTCCAGTATATGGGCGAAAACATTTTTTTGCCGTCGCCACGCCAATAGAAGGCATTTACGATATAAGCATAACCGTCACACATTCTCGTTTTGCCTCCTCTCTATTCTTTTACTATTTAAAGATTGAAACGTTTTATTACTTTTTCGTCGCCCATACCGGCTGGGGACGAGAAAACACGAAAAAGGTCTATAGACTACGACCGCCGCGACGATGCGCTTTTGCCGCTGCGCGATTGACTATCGGTTCGTGTCGGAGGGTAAGTTCGTCTGCTACTTTTGTAGGGGTTGTCGTGACCTCAGAACGCCGAGCTCTAACTCGCTCCGATTGAAGGATAGTGAGTAGACCTCGAGGCAGCTTGCTTCGAGGTCTACCCACTGTCCTTGAACCAGTGCCAATCAGAGTTTCACGTTTTGACGTCGACACAACCCACTGCAAAAAGAAGCAGAAGATCTTGTGCTCCGCATAGACATATTCATTAAACACGAGTGGCTCGCTTGACTTCGCTATTACTAACCGTTTTAAAGGGATGCTTCAACGAAATTTGAAATATTCCCGTCATGTTCAAAAATAGGTTGAATATGATCCACAATATCCGTAAATGACAATCGCACGCTTGTATTTTGATCCTGAGTGGCTGCATTTTTCGTTATAAACGGCCCACTCTGGCAAGCGCTCGGAGAAGGCCCAGCTTAGAGCACGTGACATCCAACGCAATCGTGACGTAGGTTGTCTCAAGACGAGCAAAGCTACGGCGAGGCTGACGTCGAGAGGATGGCCTAGTCGTTCCAGCCACCGAAGCGGCTGCTTTTGTACGAATTTTGAGTGACGGGTTAATTTTCTATAATCTTCTAGGGGGACAATAGCGACTTCTGCGACACACAAAAGGCATTCTCGGGAAGAGGGGAGTTCCTCCTTCCCCCCTTCTCTCGTCGTGGCCGGAGACGAGACAACCTCCGTCACTAGCTGTCAAGGTTCCTAGACGAGAATCACAAACGAGGCGTTAGCGACATCCACCAGGTGTTCTTTGCTAATCGTTTAATTCGTTCTAAAATTCCTTTTCGAGACTTTTTAACAAGATATTGGTATGTTCCATGTGATACTGCTCTTTTGAACTCATATAGACCAAAAAATGAGCGCCGAAATTTCGTTGTAGTATCCCTTTAATGTGCTTGTATCCGAAAACAAACAAACAGATTCATCGGTTGTCTCGGTATTCTTTCGCTTAATCTTAGAAGAATTCGTTTTGTACGTGGTAGATAAATGCCCCGAACTTCCCCGCAATTTGAAGCGCGTGGTAGCCGGCATGGCCCTTTCGATGGAACCACGATCGCCCGTTCTTTCGCTTGAGGTCTGCTTATTGCGTTAGAAATCGGCTTCTCTGTCGCGGGGGAGCATGTCTCACAGCGTACCGCGTAGACAGTCCTCACCACTTCGGCGATGTTGAGCATTCCGTGCTTGGTGACCGTGTATTTGGGGTTGACGGCGACCTTGGAAGACTTCTTGGCATCTTTGAGGGCCTCTGTCGGATCGTCGCTCATATCGGTCCAGTCTGGCCGACGGAGTCGGGAGATCACTCGCCAGATCCTGTAAGCTCAGAAGTATAGGGTTCCGTGTTTTCGGAGTTTATTTTTCGTCCAATTCGGTGTTGATTTTTTGACGAAAATTCGGGGTTTATCTGAGTTCATTCTTTTTTGTTTTGTTTTTTAGATTCTATTTTTTTTTAAATTTCTTTCCCCTAAAAACTGGAAACCGGAACAGTGGCTTGAAACTTTAAATTCGTAACTTGTTTGACTAATACATTCATTGCTCTTGTGCGTATTTCTGTGTGTGTGTGTGTGGGGGGGGGGGGGTATGATGGGGTTCCTTTTACCACTTTTGCGCATGTGCTAACTGGTCAACATTTCGAGTACAATGAATACGTAAATATACTTGTTCTTTTGGTGTAAGACTTTTTTGTTTTGTCATTGTAGCCTCTTTGATCTCGCTATGGCTCTTTGTACGTTCGAAAAGGTGTAACCGCGATGTACCCTTCTGCAAATGTAGCAAAGCTGAGGCGAAGACATCGCCAAGCTGCTAAACGCTGATTTTCTTTTTCTTGTCTTCCCCTCTCAAACGGAGAAAAATAGATTAATTGACTGATTGAACTTGATTGATTGTCGTGACCAGTACAACGACTTGTTGCCCCAAATGAACCTGGAGGAGATAAGCGGTAGATTCACTTTTTCGGTGGTGAGTGATTTGAAGAAAATTGGGGTGGCATTTTCTCAAGACCACTGACCCAGTGCGCTGACAAAAAAAAAAGAAAAAAAAAAAAAAGTTATTGAGAAAAAAAAAGAGTTAGAAGTGAATTCTAGCGCATTTTTGTCCCGTGAATTTGAATATCCCAAGCATTTGACCCGAGTGCGTCAATAGACGCGAGAAAAGACGCAAAAAACAACCGCGGGGTGTGACGTTGTAGGCTCCTCTGTTTGCAAAGTCGCTCCGGTTGCTTCCTTTACGTCGCGTAGACGGAGACGCTATGCGTCGGCTGTTAAAACAGGTACCGCGAAACATGTTACAGGGTGGCGCACCTCGATGGCCATTTTTGGGTCGGTTGTACGAAAATGTATTAGGACTTTTCTCTTTAAAACTACCGGCCACCTTTGTGCTGTTAATTTGTCCTTTTCCTGACCATCCCGTAGCATTTTTGCGCTTTTTAATAATAATGAAATTATAGAGAACGGGTATCTGCACGCCCCATCTATGGCAACCGCGTAATTAGCGTCAATTTGGCCATATTTCTCGCTTTATAACTTTAAGGCCACACAAATATTGCATTATGTTTTCGCAGACTCTGTTAGTATACATATTATAAACGTTAATTTCAGAGAGTTTAAAGGATATTAAAGATGAACTGTTCAGAATGGAAGCTTGGGCGTGTTGGTAAGGCATGATTATTGAAAACGTACAGCGAAAAACACGGGACGGAAGACAGGAGACGAACAACCGCTGAACTTACAACTGAAGTTTTAATCAAACAAAGGAAACGCACAAAGCCAATAACACCCCCACTGAAACACGCACAATCATCGCGCATGCTGTCGCGGTGAAAGAAAATCTAATCTAAGCTAAAGAATTAGATTTCCTTTCAAGACGACAGCATGTGCGATGATTGTGCGGGCTTCAGTGGGGTGTTATTGGCTTTGTGTGTTTCCTTTGTTTGATCGTGTATATGGCTTGTGCCTTGACGATTCAAACTTCAGTTGTAAGTTCAGCGGTTGTTTGTCTCCTGTCTTCCGTCCCGTCTTTTTCGCTGTTCGTTTTCAAGAATTAAAGATGGTTTTATTTTTTATATGATTTTCAAAATAATGCATTTTTAGTTAAACGGCCCTGTGTGAGCAATTCTCGCAAGTTTCTCTCGCTAACCAGGAGAACAATATTTCACGCAAAAGATGCACTATATACATGGCGACACAGTGGCAAAGTTTGAAGACCTTAGCTTTTATAGATACGGAGGGGAAAAAAAATCTTTATTCCAGAGCGTTATTGCGCAATGTGCCGCATTTGCGATACTTTTTTCTCAAAATAACGACCCTAATACTCAGTGGTTAATGCATTTTATAAATCCTTCCTGTGCCTAATTTGTCAGTAAATATTTCTAGACCCGTAGCCAGAACAGTATTTTTTGGGGGAAGCCGCCCGAAATGTCAACATCGCGCGATACGCAAAACGCGCACGTGACTAAGAAGTGCTTACAAAATTTTTTCGCAAAGACAATTTTCTTTTTTTTCGGATACAAGGATTGGTTTTATTTTTCTGGGTATGAAGCCAGCAAAATATTTTTTTTTTCATCAAAATTGAAAATGGTCATTGGACATGGTTGTTCGATCTTATCTGAAAACGCCCAGGAGTGTTTTTATGGAACAAATGAAGGGGCATTCACACGGGGGAGAAACCCCTCTCTTTCATCCCCGCGATAGGCATCACACGTCAAATACTTCACGCATTCTCGGAAATGCACACTGACGTAGACATCTCTGAGGGATGTGGGAGGTTTTCCTCAGGCTTGTAACGTTTCAAGAGGATAACGGTTCGTTCTGAAACGTCGCCATCTAATTCGGACCTCTAACGTTACATTTGGGCGAAGGATGAGCGCTTGGCGATTTCTAATATATATAATTTTTTTCTGCAAAAAAAAAAAAAAAAAAAAAAGTCTTTGGGGACACGTTGTGTCCCCAGACTCTAAAGATATTGTTTCTATTAAACCTAGTTAATCACGGTAGATGCTTGGAAATTTTCTTTTCAAGTAAGTACCAACAATATTCACTGGACGCCGTATACTTGAGGGCGATGTTTAGAGCGCATGCTCAGAACGAGCTTACATGTATTGGCTGCTAAGACCGGTAATCTTGATGGTGCGGAATGCACGTTGCAAAAGAACTGTGGAAGCTTGCCGTCAGAAAGCGTTCACCAGTCGCTCACACAGTTATGGCCGCCAGTACATACTCATCAACTTGCATGAACAACGCATGCAAGTTCCAATCGCAAGCCATCAAACAGGTTCGAAACATTTACATTTACATTTCTGGTTCGGAATATCTACAATAGCGTATACAACCTTCTTTGTTCGGTCTCGTTTCTACCCACGGGGATGGAATATGAGTACCGTACTCACTGATGCAGGCCCCCGAGTTGTCCTTAGAAGGTCTATCTTCTTAATCTTCTTCTCAGTCACGCATGATGCTTCTCGTCTGCAACGCGAAAAAACCAACGCGATCTTCCTCTTTCTTGCTTTAGACCACTGATGTCGATTGTAGTAATCTGGATCGCGGATCGAGGATTGCTTTGCTGGGGGTGAGTGGCACTAAGTGGCACCACCGACAGCCATCGCTTGACACCAGCTAATGCCTGAGACTCTCTGGGAAAAACAAGAAAAAGTGCCGTTTCCCCTGTTTCTAAGCCATTATCAGTACTGAAACTTTTTGGCTGCTTTTCGGAAAGCCTGCCGTATAACTTGTGCACAAACATTAGAACTGACAGCCCTCGCCCTTATAAATAAATGTTTTGTGGTCGAGAGTGACTCCGCTGAGCGAACATTGTAGTGCAGCTCCATGAGACAAGAGTTACCTAGAGTTACCGCAGAGTCGGTGGCGGTTTTGATGAGCTGGGTTTAGCAGACGACGGGCTTTGCTACGCGGACTTCGCTCACTCCCGAAAAGTCGCTGTCAACATGGAACGTCTCCGACATTCATCGACTTCCGGGCTTCCCCGAGGACGGTCTTATTGACAGCAAGTCCCTTTGTTTACTTAAAAAGCGACTAACACGCAAAAAAAAAAAAAAAAAAAAAAAATTATGCTAGTTGTTGAATTGACACATTAAAAAAAAAAAAAAAAGGTTTCGCTATAGAGTTGCGTAGTTTTTTCTTAATAAAAAAATTGAAATACGAGGCCCAATTCAAAGTTCCCGCCAGTGCACTGTGACGTAACAGTGTACCACAAGGTGTAGGGACGGTCCGGAGGGAGGCAGAGGAGGGAGGCAACGCCGGAAGTCACGTGAGTTGTATCCCTCCTCGTGCTTACCGCGAAAGCGTGTAATATTAAAAAAAAAAAAATGTTTGTTATTCTTCGCACCTCCACGAGCGATCCAAGCAGACAAGGTTTCTTTTATTTGCTTTTCATCGCTTAATGTAGCTGTAAATAGAAAAAGAGGAGTCAGTGAATTGACGTGATCAACTACAATGCCTAGAAGGTGCTGTGCGAGGGACTGCCCCGGTATTTCAGCAACTGAAGGAGAGATCGCACTGCATGCATTTCCGAGAGACATACAAGAGATGGACCGGTGGCTGGCCGCGGTTCCCGCAGAACAGCTATTAGAATTCGTGGGTAGGCGATGGATATGCTCGATGCACTTTAGTGATGAAGATTACAACCCTAGGCGAAATTTACTAAAACTCACAGGTATCGATGTGAGATCTCAACTGCAGGTCTGTAAGTTTCCTGCCCATTTCCCTGCAGCAGCGGCACTCAAGAGGTTTGAATTCAGGCATCACGACGCATCGGCTGCATGTGCACCTAGTAAACAAGTTCTACTAATGTTCTAGACAAGACACGTACTTTATGCTTGACGTTTACTTGTACTTGGTACACTCACCAGTTCGTATTGTTTAGACGGCAGGCATCCTCAGCCTGAAGAGGATTCGATGATTCAACGACCTTCAGCAATACGATCGGGCGTGTCGTATGCTAGCAATCCTAATTTCTGCAAGGGTTCTAAACTTTTTTTTTTTTAAACTTGATAGCTTGTTTTGTGCCCAGTATAGCTCTGTATCATTGGACTGACGGCATGCACTCGTACACTGGCTTGTACTCGCAGCGCTTTCATCATTGACCTCCATCACGTCGATCCACTGACTCTTCGTCCTCAACTTTTACAGCACGCGAACTAACCAACGGTGCAGCAATAAAAAGCTAGTTGAACTGAAACTCCGTTTTCTGTGATCGCTCGTACAAAGAGCAGAATAAAAAAAAGATAAAAAAAAGTCTTAGGTACTGTCGCGGAGAGCACGAGGAGTGAAACTTACGTGACTTCCGGCGAACCCACTTTTAGTGACGTAGGTCGATGCCAGCTTTCTCACAAAGAGACATAACCAAACATGCTTTTCTTGACCTTAGCGTTGTAGTTGCTTGCCGAGGTGAGTATACCAGAAAGGGCAATGCTTTGACGCGCCATGGGCACCGAGGGGTCAAAATGGTATTCTTCGGAACTCATGCTAGACAAGTAAAAAGAGGGCAACGACTGACATCATTACAATACTTAAGACGATTCGGTGAGCTTTAATCCCGGATTACACCCCAGACTGATGAGATTTTTCGTTTCAAATCAGTGTCATTCTTTTTTTTTTTTTTTAAGATGAGCAGAGCATTTTTTGATTACATCGATTTATTATAAATACCGACTTGGGTGTGCAATAAAATTATTGACACAGTGTCGTGTTCGAGAGGCTCTATGACAACTGTGTTTAAAACCTTATTTAGTGTCACTGTTAAAATAGTGCTATCGTCGGAAAAGCAACGATAGTGAATTCGCATGCTAAGGTGACCTGGAGTCCCGACAAGTTACAACAATACATGCTCCCATTTTCCTCTAAAACCTCGTGGCGGCGGCGTCATTCATAAGAGGTGGCACTTTTGACGCACCTTCATGAACGAATTTGCGGGACAGTCAAAAGCCTCCACAAATTCGGGCATGTTCAGGAGCGGCCAAACGCACTTCTCCCTCGGACCGAGTGGTTCGCTGCGCTCCAGTCCGCAGGACGCGAGACAGAACCTAAGAAAGAACACTCTTTGCGCTTTCTTCCACTGCCTCTTCTTGGCAAACCGCGTCGACGAACTGGTGAAGTTACGCTCCATGCTCGCGTAGGCGACCCGAGAACCGTGAAGCCAGGCGAACAGACTGCTCTGGACCTCTGGAGTCAGCTTGTCCACGTCATGGGGCTTCTGGGGCCGGGCGTTGTCGTGGAGGTTCCGGTAGCACGAGATCCGGTACGAGAACTCGCGCAGCGCCTCTTCCGTCCACCAGTTCGATGTCGAATAGTTCCAGGAAGAGAAAGGGTCTATGGCCTCGGCCAGACCCCTCGCGAAGATGGCGCCCAGAGTTCCGTAGTTGTAGTAGGGAGCGACGTTGGCGCCATAGAAGACGGGGTCGTAGTGGAACATCAAGGGTAGAAAGAGTGTTCTGTGCCTGTTCGAGTACAGGGCTTGCCCTCGTACCTCAAGGGATGCGATCCCTGCTTGCAACGTGTCCATTGGGTGTTGCAGACGTTGAGGGCGTGAAGATTTCAGAAGCGATATGTAGTTGAAGATGAACGTGCCGTTTAGGAACCCCTCGAATGTTGGACGAAACACGACGCGAGTGGAATTCCTAAATAGCGTTCCGTGCGATGTTAGGGTCGTTCTGTCAAGTTTTGTGCGGGCCATGTCGCCCATCGATTTATTCATCCAGCCGTTCCAGATTTTGGAAGTGGAGGTACGCTTTATATCGTCGAACATTGCTGCGACTTTGGCGAGGTGTGCGTCGGTGAAGAGGAGGGTACGGACCACTCCCGACCAATCAGGTGCGAGGGCCCGATTGACCGCTTCGAAACAGATGTGCCGTACTCTGGACTGGGACGTGTCTTCGAAACGCTTCGCAAAGTCGAACCTCAACACCTCGACCAAGGCGTGAATGACCAGATAAGAAGACGCGAATCTCGTGGGGCAGGTCTGAATAAAAGTCAGCAGGCTTCTAGTCTGGTTGTAATCAGTGACTAAAATTGCACCTTTTATCGCGTCATCACGCTGGTTCGAAACAAGTTCTTTCAGGGGATCCTCCCAAAGCTCGCGCGGAAAATCAGGTTCCGCGCTGAAAGCTTCAGCATCAAACCACACGTCTTGCGATGGTCCTTCGAGAAGCAGGGACACCTCCCTGTCCATACGAACCAGAGTAGCGGCAAGCGACGAGTCGTCCATGTTTCGCCACAAGATGTTGGTCACGTTTGCGAAGTAGGACTCAAGCTCGCGATCCGTCACCTCCAGCCAGAGTTCGTTCCGAATGGGTGCGCCGCTGAGCAGCTGGAGGTAAACGGTACCCCTCAGCTTAAGTGGACGAAGTCCCACGATCGTTTTGATGTTGTAGTCGAAAGACATCCGCATCACTCGCCTAAGCGCTTCCAGCGGCGACGTGCTGGCCAAGATTCCCGCTATGTCCATCAGGTCCATGGCAGACTGAACATCATGCTCAATACTGTGCTCCCCTTTCTGCATGAATGCGAAGCACTGGTTCAGCAGCTGGCGTCCCGTTTGCAGAATGTGGTGCAAAGAAGTTGCTTCCAGCGGCTTGGAGTTCTGCAGGGTGGTACTTATCTTGACTAAGAAGCGATCGAGTGAGTCTGAGAGGAAACCTACACCCTCGCGGATTTTGCTCCACTTGCGGCAGACGTGTCCGTAGAAGTCATCGCAAGGGTGGACGTTGGAGTCCAGCTGCTCGTGAAGGTACCTGTAAGCGGCGAGGCATTCCGATGTCTCGCAGTTTAGGGTCCGTTCATTCTGGCTGGCAGGAATGATGAAAGCAACTAGTACGATGGTGCCAACAAGGGTCGTAAGAACGGACGAGGTGAACCAAAACAGGGCTGTTGAAATTTGCCGCTCACGGAGAGTCATCCCCTCTGCGTCGCGAGTGGATTCGCCCCCTGCATACAAGACAAAAGTTGATGACCGTAAGGTGTACGTCTACATTCGCACATCCGAGACAACAAATACTATGAACTGCGGACTGCATATTTGAGGTCGTCATTTACAGCGCGCGCACTGAGAGTGAGTTTCCACAATTATATTCTGCCAAGAACTTGAAATATGAGCTAAATCTCTGGGCCAAACGTCGGAGGTTTTTAGAAACCCCTTTTCTAAGCTTCTTTTTTTTTAATCTTAGACACTACTATCCTGATGGCATGGAAGGCAATTTGCGGAACTTTGTCGTCAGTTCGCTGAAAACAACACGTGTATTCAGAAATGATGGGCGCATACCACAGTTCCATTTTTGACGGGAAATAAGCATCCAGAACTTTTTAATGCTCGTTCTAGGTTATGGTAAAAATCTGACGACGAAATTTTTCGACGCTGAAGAATGGGCTGCATGGCATCCCATTTTTCCAGGGCTGCATGTGGCCCGGCCATGATTGCGCACAAGCAGGTGCAGTATGCAAGCGAAGATACTTTTAGCAAGACAGTTCGAAACAGGAAAATAAATATCAAGATGATTTAAATCGTGATTTAGATAATACCGGTTTTTCTGTGATATGACTTAAATCGAACTTTGCCTCAAAAATAATCCTAGATGTTTTGTTGTCGTTTATGTCGTTTTTTATATTTGTCTAGCAAAGAAATAATAAAGAATTAAAGGAAGCCGTTTTTACGAAATCCGGGTGTGCTGTCCCGAAAGTGGTTCGCCATCTTCCCATTCATTTGGCCTCCTCGGACCGGCAAGGCATTGCGGCCGCCGTGACGGGGCCGAGATTTCAGGAGTGTATTTCTATAAACGCAGAATACTGGCCATCTTGCGTAATTATGCCCAACCTAAAGTAGGCCTACCTATCGTAAAGTTAGGCCTACCTTAACATGGGCATGATTACCTAAGATTACGTGATCACGTAAACACGTCCTCATTGGTTATTCACGCAACTTACGTAATTATAGAACAGGTCTATCCTCACATTGGGCCTGAATACACAGGATTACATAATCAAGTAACCTTGCGTGATTACGACTAAAGTTAGGCCTAACTTAATAGGGCACGTCATAACGTAATCATATGTGACAGGTGATGACGTAGGGTTATGCCAAAGGTTAGGCCTAAAGGCCGGTTCACACAGCACTGTTTTCTTACGTTACAGTACAAGTCACCGAAACATTGGTGTTTCAACTGTTGCGTGCCAGGTTGTCTACCGGGTATTTGTGAGAAATCCGAACCCGGCTTTTAAGGGGTATTCACACGAGGGAGAAATCCCGGGGATTTCTCCCCGGCACGCGCATCCCACGACGAAAACGACAGGCTTTGCGATGTGCAAAAGCCTCGCGTTTTCATCTCGTGATATGCGCGTGCCGGGGAGAAATCCCCGGGATTTCTCCCTCGTGTGAATACCCCTTTAGCACCGCAAAAATAAACTAGACATTGCGTTGAGCTCCAACTACGTCAGAAAACGTAGCAACAGCCGTTCGAGCAAGATGCCAAAGTTTCAGCACCAACCGTTATCTTTTATTCAGAAGTTATAAGTGATTTTCTGAAAACTTTAATGAAAAAATGGCGGCAGACGGAGCTCTCGAATACATGGAGCTCCACTGCGCCAAAAACAGAAAACGGGAAAAAATGGGCTCCCTTCTCTCATTGAAGTTTTCAGAAAATCACTTGTAACTTTTGAATAAGGTATCGGATCGGGCTGAAATTTTGGCATCTGGCTGTAACCTCTGGCTCTACCTTTGGACGGAGAATGAGCGTTCGGCGATGCCTGGTTTATTTTTTCGGTGCAAAAAACCCTGTAATTTTTTTTTTTTTTGACAACCTGTATTTTTTTTTACAGTCATTATTTATTTTCTTTCTCTGTCTACGATCGGACTTGCGGGACGGGCTTTGTGAGCACGAGCTAATATGAGGCAGTGGTCCCAACGCTCCAACCCCCTGTCTATTAGTCTCCAAACCCTTTCAATTTACCCTTTTTAAAAGTCGAGCTTGGTGAATCGAAGGCGACATGCTGCGTTTCGATGTTGCGCCTGGAAGTTTTCAGTGGGTAAGGAGTGAAAGGAGGGGTGATTTGGAAAATAACCAAGCTTATTGCATTTAAACGGTGCCCTAGATTGGGCGTGTGACCTAATATCTAGTAGTCTATCAACTCAAGCCTGCCCCATTCGAAGCCTATTCACAGAATGAATGGTAAATAAAACTTACCTCTTGGCGACATCGGTAGGAATCCAAATGCCCATTTGGGCGGGTCGGCTGTGTCCCTCGCCATGACGTGGTCGGCTGTGTCCTTCGTCGGTGGCCGGTCGGCCTGCCGGGTTCGCGGTAAGAACCGAGCTGAAGACCCACTTGCAGCTATCATGCTTCTACCTCCTTCGGGCATCATCGTTCGAACGATTGCCAAGCCCCTTTGTCGTCGTCGTTTTCGTCCCGCGGTGTCCCGGGTAAGCAATGACACGCGGGTGTCACGTGAGAAGTGACCTATGTGCACACCCCTTGGTGTTTTCCTGTCAACGTTACTAGAGGAAGTCAGTTTGTATAGTGTAGTAATATATGTTTATTTGCCATAAGACACGGGAGATACATTTGTGAGTGGGTGGAGGGGGGGGGGGGGGGGGGGGAGCGAGGTGCCTGGGTAGCTGCGAGGTCTCGGCGTCACGGCACCAACACTAAAAGAAGGAATCTAAATGTGCACCTGGATGCCCACTTCAAAAATGAAGTACAGAAGTGAGCGCAAGACGACGACCTGGATACCTGGCGGACTGGGGGTGAAGATCCGGTCTTCCAGGGAGGCCACTAGACTCTTGTACAAACGTCTTTTTGACCCTAGACCCTTACGAGACCATGGTGTTCTAACAGTCCTGTTGTCTGTGCAGTAGCTGCATCGCGACAAGCGGACACTTGACGTTTTCCACTTTGCCTGGCCGCGGAGTGCAGGCGGTGTCGGTGCGGATTCTTCGAAGTAGCACCGAAGCTCGTCTGCTCAGCTTCACGGGCAGGGGATGCGAATCCTGTGGCAGGCTGCTCCTATAAGCAAGGCTCTGCTGGATTGTCTGGTGCGCTGTCGCTGCTCATCGGGATCGTACGATTCGTCTACCCCGTCGTCTGGCGAAGAGAGACGTTTCCGCTCGCTGCGTAGTTGTGATCCATGAGGTGTCGGGGTCCACCCGCCGGCTCGCGGAGTGTAGTGATTATGTTTACGGCCGTCCTTCATTCAGAGATGGCACCACCTACAATGCGCCGATTGCACGTGTCACGTGTTGTATAAAACCACGGGCCGCGTGACGGCAAGACATGACTCGGCCACCAAAAATATGAAAAATAAATCTGCTCGAGGCGCTCGCCTCAGATCTGCCCTCGTCACCGTCGAGATCGGTTGCCTGTCGTCTCGTTCCCATCGGCAGGTTCTGCCCCGGAGCCGGCCGACACCATCCATGTAAGCGCGGATCTAGTGAGGTCCAAAGGCGTTCAAGGCTTGTTTGACCCCACAGCAGCGGAGAATTACAAAATGGCGACGAGGATGGGATATTAGAATGCACATGCCCATCTAAGCCTACTTGACAATGGCTCAATCAGTATTGACTAATATCGCGGCGGCGATTCCTCCACCTCCAGTCTTCTTGGCCGTTCCCGGCACACCTGTACAGGCCTGGCCGGCGTGGAAGGAGGCCTTTCTTTCGTACCTCCATGCTACCGGTATCCACGACGTTCCGCCGGCTCAGAAGAAGCATGTCCTTTTTTCAATGTTGGGAGTAGAAGGGCAGCGCATTGTCTCTGCTTTTCAGCTGAACACCGTGCCGGCCACGGAGAATCTGAACGAGTTTGAAGCGTTTTTAGCCGCGCTCGAAAAACACTTTGAATTTTCGGGATGTGTTGCTTTGGAGCGCAAGAAACTGCGCTCTCGGACTCAGCTGCCTGGAGAGACAGTTTCAGAATTTCTGGCTGCTCTAAGACATCAGGGTTCTTTTTGTGCATATGGTACTGCACTAGACGAACATCTGTGCGACGTGTTCCTTGAGGGCCTCGATTCCAGACGAGTTCAGGACCGTATCCTACGTGAGTGCGTTGGCACTGCGGTACCTACACTTAACCGGGCAGTACAGCTCGCTCTACAATTCGAGCAACTGGCTCGGACCTCCGAACAATTTCACCAACGCCAGACGTCGGTATCGGGGACATCTTCAAGCTCCGGTGAAGTCCAGTACATCGAGCAACCCCGTTTCGAACAGGCGCACGCACCAAGACGGGGATATCAAGATGGTCAAGGGCGACTGGCATCCCAGGTACTCAACCAAGATGGCCACCCAGGTTTTTCTACCTGGTCCTATCGTCAGTACACACCAACACCAAGGACGTCCCGGATGACTCCCTGCCCTCCAGCAGTCAACCATGTACCGCGGCCGCAAGCGCGAGTGGGTCCGCAACAGCGTCGTGACGTTCCTCCTTCACGAATGGGCGAGCGAGCAGGCGGCCCCGACCTCTGCTGGTTTTGTGGACGTCGCAACCATGCGCGTGACGTCTGTCCGGCACTCCACGCTCAGTGCTTCCGTTGCTTGAAGGTGGGCCACTTCGCCGCTGTTTGTAGGAGTCGCCGACCACCGTCAGATTCCTTCGTATATGATCAACGACAAGCGTCCCTTCCTTCCCGGGGCCACGCCCATGAACGTCAACACGGCCCTTCACCTCCGTGGAGATCCGGCCCAGCCACGGTTGGAGTGCACGACGACTGCGACTACCAGTATAACGTCACGTCCGTCGACGACGCCCCTGTAGTCGACCGAAGCCGACTAAATGCCTTCATCGCTGATGTACAGGTAAATGGACTACCTTTAAAGCTCCTGATTGATACCGGATCCCACGTCTCGATTTTAAACGCGAGAATTTTTAATGACATTAATCGCTCCGGACAGATTCAGTTACATCCACCTGCACGAAGACTTGTTCACTACATGCATGAAACCATTCCTGTCCTTGGAAGCTTCACTGGCCAAGTCGTTTTTAAGAACCGTTTTGCATCACTGGAGTTCTATGTCTGTCAAAATGGACGTTCCTTACTCGGCATCGATGCTGTGCGCGAGTTGCAAATTACTCTGTCGGGAGCTGATCACAGCTGCTCTTATGTTAACGCAGCTGACGGAAGACCGGACCCCCTGCAAGATGTGACGTCGGTTAAAGTTCCACAGCGCCGGCCGTTCACTGTTTTGTCCCGCCAACCACCGCACCAGCCAAGTTCGTCAGATGTCCCCGGCATCCTGTTTTCTTCACAACCGGGTGTTAACCTGTCACAGGCACATCTGTCACCCGACAAGCAAGTGGACCTAGAAGTTTCATCAAGAACCCCACAGTCGACAGCTGTTGCGCACTCTGCATCTTCGACTTCGCGGGACGTATCGCAGCTTCCTCCCGGGTTCGAAGACTTCCAGCATCTTTTTAGCCCGGAGCTGGGTTTGGTGCACAATCACACCCATACCGTCAAGGTGCGGTACAACGTGCCACCTGTTCAATCTAAGTTACGTCGGTTGCCCATCACGTTGCGTGATGCGGTATCTGAAGAAAGTTTCAGGCTGGAACATCAAGGCATCATTGAGCGCGTGAATGCGTCTGAGTGGGTCTCGCCCATTGTTGTGGTTAGGAAACAAGATGGCAGTATTCGTCTGTGCGTGGACCTACGTGCGCCGAACCAGGCCATCATCATCGACTCTTTTCCTTTACCACATATCGAAGAACTATTGAACTCCTTGCAAGGAGCCTCTCACTTTTCTAAGTTGGACCTGGCCTCAGCTTACCACCAAATCCGGCTTGCCCCGGAAAGCAGGGATTTGACCGCTTTCATCACTCATGAAGGCCTTTTTCGATTTAAAAGAGTCTGTTTTGGACTGGCTTCAGCACCTGCGGCCTTTCAAGACATCATGTCCAAGGTTTTGAGGAACTGCAAAGGTGTCCGATTTTATCTCGATGACATCATAGTGTATGGCTCGTCGCAGAGAGAACATGACGAAAACCTACGAGAGGTATTGTCCTGCATCTCACGCGCAGGGATGAAGCTGAACCGTAAGGGTGTTTTCAGGGTTCAAGAACTATCGTACTTAGGACACCGTCTTTCCACGGAAGGGCTAGCTCCTCTCCCGTCTAAGGTAGACGATGTTCAAAACTTTGAGGCTCCTTCTGATCCATCGAAGCTTAAAGCTTTCTTAGGACTTGTGGAGTACTACAACAAGTTTATTCCGCATTGTTCCACTCTAGTAGAGCCGCTTCGTCGATTACTTCGCAAGGACGTTCCTTTTGTCTGGTCCCCAGAAGTAGAGGCCAGCTTCCGGAAAGTAAAGGGGTGCCTTAAAAATGCACCAATTCTCTCTCTTTTTGATCCGACGCTTCCAGTCGTGGTATCCACTGACGCTTCCATGTATGGGTTGGGTGCCGTGTTGCAACAACAGATAGGAAACCAACTACGGACAATAGCTTTTGCCTCACGCTCACTTACTAACGCTGAGCGCATGTATTCCACCGGAGAAAAAGAGGCACTGGCATGTCTCTGGGCCTGCGAAAAATGGCATGTTTACCTTTGGGGTCGTCATTTCGTAATTCGCACCGATCACCAAGCCTTGGAAAACTTTACTTTCTAACAAAGGGTCTGGAGTTCGACCTCTCCGGATCACTCGGTGGACAGCAAGGTTGTTAAATTATAACTTTACAATGAAGTATCAGAAAGGGGCGGACAACGTGGTCGCCGATGCCCTCTCCAAACTTCCTGTGTCAGACACAGAAAACGGTACGCAGTTCGAAGAGGACGTAGTTTCCCTTATTATGCTTCCTTTGACACTAACGGATTTTCAAGAAGCTACCACCACAGATATTGTCCTTCCTCGTGTGATTCGATATACCCTTTCATCATGGCCGGATGATAGCTTCGCCCTGACCGACCTGAGACCTTACTTCAATGTAAGAGATCAACTGTCCTTACATAACGGGATCCTTTTCCAAGGGGAAAAGATTGTGGTACCTGAACAGTTACGTGACCGCATCGTCCAACTGGGCCACGAGACGCACCAAGGTATTTCCCGGACAACGACCATCATCCGAGACAAGTACTGGTGGCCCCGAATGTCTCAGGAAATCAAAGAACGGATTCAACATTGTACAGTATGTAACTCAACTGACAAAACTGCGAAGAGAGCACCTGCACCATTGCAACCAGTTGAGTTTCCCAAACAACCGTGGGAAAAGCTGGGGTTGGATATTGTGGGACCGGTTGAACACGCACCTCCGAGTCAACGTTTCTTTCTCGTACTAATAGATTATCACTCAAAATGGCCGGAAGTGCAACCGGTGGCATCAGTAACTTCAACAACTGTTATTAACTTCCTGAAAACTGTCTTTGCCCGCGAGGGTCTTCCTTGCGAAATAGTTTCGGACAACGGCGTCCAGTTTGTTTCACACGAGTTTCAAGAATTTCTACATCAGCATGGAATTAAGCATTCCAAAACATCTTTATATCACCCTCAAGAAAATGGCCAAGTGGAAAGGTTTAATCGCGTATTAAAGTCATGTCTTCAGCTAGCCGCCGTACAAGGACGCCCTCTGCCGGATGCTGTCCGGGACTACCTGGAAGCTTACCGACGAACTCCCCACTCGGCAACAGGCCAAGCACCTTCCCTACTGCTTCATGGACGGACCCATAGGTCCAAGTTAGACATTCAAGGGATGTCGACCCCCGAAGCTCTGGCTGTCTCGTCAAGCCGGACTGATCTTCATGCGAGAGTGCGTAGTTACCAACAGAACATGAAGTCGTACTCGGACTCTCGAAAGGCTGTTCGGTGGCCGAGGTTCGTCGCTGGCCAAGCAGTCCGGATTTATCGACCACAACACAAGAATAAATTACAAACTAAGTATTCAACGCCACAAATTATTCAAACTCAAGTGGGCCCGGCCACTTACAAATTCGCTGACGGGCGAATATGGAACGCCGACAAATTAACAAGAGCGTTCATTCCACCAGAGCAGCAGGATGCAGATCTTTCCTGGGATGATGAAGATGAAAACGAACCTGCTCCGATAAGACACCATTCTCCGTTGGGCAACCCTACTGTCACGGCTCCACCCGATCCTGTCTGCAGTCCAGCTACAAGTAGAGCTAGTTGCAGCTCTGAACCTGCTGTGCCAGGTCCATCCCCGCAAGTGCCTTCGTCTAACTCTGTGTTCCCAAGTCTCGAGGTTCAAGATCCTCTTCAACCGTTCATCCCGATGGCGACCAGCAGCCCCGCTGTATCTAATCCGGGAACACCTTCCGCCATACCTCCCCTTGAAGAGAGCGTGAACGGTAGCAGTACTCACCCCTGCGTCCCGGAAGCAACCGTGACTACGCCAACTCAACTCTACAGTCGGCCAGTACGTGAAAGAAGACTTCCACAGCGACTGAAGGACTACGTGCTTTCATTTTATGGAAACAGTAATCTGTTTTCTTCATCTGGCAATTATCATGTGCAATGAACTGAAGCGACTTTTTCTGATTTTTTTAAATGTCACCTCTCACGAACTGAACTATTTTGCACTGTAATGGGACTTTCCACGCGGTTGTGCCTGAACTGAACAGTGTTGTGCCCAGCTTAATGTAGCAACAGTGCCTGTTTTTTTTTTTTTTTTTTTTTTTTGTCTAGTGTATCATAGACAATTTACTAAGTGTGTCGGTTTTCAACAGTTGGAATTGTCTGTGTTACCGCTGCACTGTTTTTTTTTATGGAGGGGAGACTGATGAATTATTCATATACGCTCTAAAAAAATGATTTTTTTAAATACTGTGTGCAGGTATTTTTGTTACTACGATTCTGTAGATATGTTGTCTTCCTTTTACGTTTCTTTTTTTTATAAGGGGAGGAGAATGTAGTGATTATGTTTACGGCCGTCCTTCATTCAGAGATGGCACCACCTACAATGCGCCGATTGCACGTGTCACGTGTTGTATAAAACCACGGGCCGCGTGACGGCAAGACATGATTCGGCCACCAAAAATATGAAAAATAAATCTGCTCGAGGCGCTCGCCTCAGATCTGCCCTCGTCACCGTCGAGATCGGTTGCCTGTCGTCTCGTTCCCATCGGCAGGTTCTGCCCCGGAGCCGGCCGACACCATCCATGTAAGCGCGGATCTAGTGAGGTCCAAAGGCGTTCAAGGCTTGTTTGACCCCACAGCAGCGGAGAATTACAAAACGGAGATTATCCAGGAGCACGCGATCAGCCGAGTGGGCTCGTTCGGTGCCGTCTACCCCGGCCTGTGCCGGCGTCTATGACAGTTGAATCTTAGTTCCAAGCTCGAAGGGCCGTTTGAAGGTCTTCTTGATTTCCTTGACGACTGCTGGGCGAGCTACGTTTTCTGCACTCTTCTAGGGCTGGAATGGAGTCCGTAAATAGATCCAGCTCCATGGGCCGAACCTCTTCGTGGTCGAGCACCGCGCGAAGGGCAAACTGAATAGCTTTCAGCTTGCCCCCCCCCCCCCCCCCCCCCCTTACCCGACGTTTTGCCCGGCAGTCGGGTAGCAGCGTAAAGGTCGGTCGCCGGGGATACGACGGCGGCACTTTCGAACTGCTCCGGGAGGCTGGAGAAAGCCGCGTCTACGTAGACGGCGAGCCTCTCTCGGGGGTCCTTCCGATCTTGAACCCTCTTGGCGTGACTGCGAGCGTGGTGCTTCTGTCTCTTCGGGTTCATCGGACCTGCTTTGCGAGGCAGAGCCTTCCCTTCTACTAGCGTAATGTGTGACTTCCACGGCGGTTAGGGTTCGGGAAGCGGCGGCAAATAGACGTCTGGGTCTGGTCTTACCAGGCTAAGAATGGTCCTGCCTGCCCGCGAGTGCTTCAATCTCTCCCAGTGCGCGGCTGCGTTGACGGCCACAATTTCTCGCATCGTGCTTAGTTGGGCATGTTCGCGAAGCTTGGCGAGTTGCGTGAATCGTGGAAGCCCCGTGATGATCCTGGCGGCCTGGTTGTTAGGGACCTCAAACCGCCTCCACTGTTCTTTCGTAAGCGATAGTGCGGCGTTCTATAGCACTTTTGTTAAGACCAGAGTTTCGACCATACGGCGGGCGACTTTGTCGTTAGCACCTCCCTGCAGCTGCAGATATGTTTGTTGATGGTATTAAGAGTTTGCTGACACTGCTTAGTGATTAGGTAGAGCCATGTTCTGCATGATCCGTCTTCTTCAATGTATACACTATACAGAGTCCGAGGACCCTGATCAGTCCCATCGGAAAGATCCTGCTTCCCGCCAGTGTTAGGTGGAGTCTCTTCGCCACGCCGGGCGTGCGCTCGTTCTTTCGCGGCAACGACCACATACTTAATGATAATGCAGTTAATGCAAAGGTGCAAGCGAGCTGGAATAGAATGACGAAAATAATCACTGGAGAAGGGGAACAAGCTGCACTGGGAATGAAGAGGTCCCTGGTTCGATACCAGGGCCAGGCGGATTTTTTCGGTCGCGCAGTTGTCACCTCGCTGTGTTTGGAGGTTTGTGCTTGACCTTTGTCCCTCTTGGTCATCTTCTCCAGGAATTATTTTCGTCATTCTTGTCCAGCTTCCTTGCACCTTTCCATTAGTTGAATTATCATAATTACCTGAAAATGCAGGCCGTTCACCCATGTTGATCTTTGTCTGGTGGCAGATGATAAAACCCGTTTGCTCTACTGACGTCTAACTTCTGGTTAGCTCAGTTGGTAGAGCGCTCCACTAGAAATGGAGAGGTCTCTGGTGCCATACTAGGATTAGGCGGATTGTTTCGATCGCGCACCACTCACGTAGCTGTGTTTGGAGATTTGTGTTTGTCCTTTGTCCCTTTTGTTCCCCTTGTTCAGGGATTATTTTCGTCGACCACAAACTTGGTCTTCTCCGCCGACGCCCAGTAACCGGTCTTCGAGGTTGACAATAATAATCCCTGGAGGAGGGGAACAGAGGGGGCAAAGGACAAACACAAAACTCCAAACACATACCTAGGTGACTGGTGCGCGACCGAAAAAATCCGCTTGGTCCTGGTATCGAACCTCCGTTTCCAGTGGAGGGTTCACCAATTCAGCTAACCAGGAGTACCAGACGTTAGTAGAGCAAACGGGTTTTATCAGCTGCCACCAGTCTAACAGCAACACGGATGAACGGCCCACATTTCAAGGTTATATATATATGATTATAATGCTAAGGTGCAATACTAGGACCAGGACCAGGCGGACTTTTCGATCGCGCACCAGTCACCAAGTTGTGTTTGGAAATTTGTTGTCCAGCTCGCTTGCACCTTTGCTTTAATTGCATTATAATCATAGTCTTCGAGTTATCACCGCACAACGTCCAGGCCCACCTGCAGGGTAATCTGCTTCAGGTCTAAGTACACTTCCGTCGTCCAGAATGGAATGTCGTCGGCATAAACCGTGTATTTGAGACGGGGAACTTCCTGAAGTCGGTGAGAGAGGCCAGCCATGACAACGTTGAACATGAGGGGCGAGAGCACGGAGCCCTTAGGCATGCCCTTAGGTATCCCTACCTTGTTGGGGTTAGGTGGGCTCTCATGTTCGCCTATCCTGACCAAGAACGTGCGTCCCTTCAGAAACGCCTTGACGAAATTGAGGGCGTTGCAGTGGATACCAGCCTTCTATGCCTCACAAATGACCGCCCAATGAGAGACCGAATCAAACGCCTTTGCAATGTCGACGACAACCAGCGTGCGAACGTTTCTCCCGCGTGGCGGTGGCTTGTAGACTATAGTCGGATGCAACCTAAGAACAATCTTTTAGCTCCACCCACAAGCGCATTGCGCCCATCTGAAGTGCCTCCGCCGTCGAGAAAGTAGTTCGCTAGCAACGTTGCTTTTTCTTCCTCCAGGAAACCTGTCTTAAACTACTACAATATTTATTTAATTCATTCAGGACATTTAAATAAGTTAGAATACGTTTTTGTCAACGAAATAGCTGTTTAGCAAAGAAAGAAAGTCATGTCCAATGTACCGTCTTCCCAATTCATTTTCTGTCCAAGATACTGTCTAACATACCGTCTAACATACCTCTCAGCAGTGCTAAGCCTCGCGCCCGCTTCGAAATTTTCGTTGGCGATAGCGTCGCTGGATTCTCACGTTGTCGCGCAAAAACTGCTGCAAACGCAAGCCGATACCATTAAGACTTCGTGGCGTAACCTCGGGCACGTAAAACACGGTGCAAAAAAGCAGAATAATTGTCACGAGAAACTATAGCATCGCGTTGCTAAAGCCAGCAGCCATGTTGAGCTTTTTTTTTTTTTCAAAAGGATCGCGATTGGTCCACAGAATCGTGACGTCATGAAAACAATTGGCTGGCGTTTCTCGGCGTAGGATTACATTTTCCTCTGAGAGGCATTTCCGGTTTATTCTTAGCTTGCAACCGACTATAGCTAGGTCCTTCAAGATAAGAGACTTTCCTGTGTATCGAGCTCTGGTCGGAAGCCGGTAGAGTACAGAGATCGGTTGAGTTCTGAGCACGGTGGAAGAAACAGATTTAGGTGATGATTCTGGCCGCTCTTCCCGCGGGAAGTGAGCGACCTGAGCTAGCCGAACACAGATCGTGTTCGGAGCTAGACTCGAACCAGTAGTTAGTTCCCTCGCCGCCGCGGAGGGCGCTGAGATATGATGTCTCTCCTCGGCGGCCACGGTGTCGGCGGCGTCGCATGCTCGCCTTTTTCGTGGTGGGTGTGCGGCCAGTGGCTGGCCTCGTGTTTTGCTTTGGTGATGTGTCGATCACAGGTGTCATCATCGTGCACGAAGGTGAACCTTAACCCAAAGAAGAAGAAGAAGGAAGAGAACACAGATTTACGGACTTTGGCCACTTGGTGGTGGCGTGGCGGCGGTGAGCTACAACCAGAAGCAGTGAACTAGGGAATGCGGGACCACCGCTGGAAGAAACAACCGGAGCGGTCGGTTTGGGAGGGATCTCATACTTGGGCGCCATCTATCCCCGTGCGAGTGAAGCGCGCTCGGTGCGCCGAACATAATGTGGTCGCCGCGTAGGACAGAGAGTCATCACCGAAACGTTTGTTCCACCGCGGTTCTGAGTTAGGACAAGCCAGACGAACAAAACAACAATAAACGCTTAGGCCGGCTTGCTGGAAACAGCTGAGACTGAGAGAAAGAAAGCACTGTCGAAGCCAGCGCACGAGTCGAGCGGGACTCAAACCTCGTCCCAAGACGCTCGCGCGCCCCACACTGTTAGCAAGTCCCGTGTATTTGGCTAATATTTGGGGTGAAAAACACGCTATTTACACAAATTACCATAAATTTACACGATGAATAACGGATAATTCGTTCAGAAATCATGCGAGGTTGTAAAAACGTGTTTTGGTTCGGTCATACACGCATAACCGTGTAGCCGACCTCGATAACACGCATCGCCCCCGGCGACGACCGCAGCATTGCCGGCTATCGAAGCACCGGAATGCTTGGGGACAAACTTAGAAAGGACCGTCGAGACAAATGCCGCGGAAAGAAACATGTCTCGGAGACAGATATGCACCAAAAGCAATTCCGCCATGTCGCAGGACGTTGGCGAAACCCGCGCTTACCGTGCTCGCCGCCATCTTCTGGTCGATGGCAATGCGGCTTCCCCCCTGTCGCCCATGTTTGTATTTAGTTTAGGGGTCCTGATAACAGTTTCTTAGACACCACAAATAAAGTCATGGGCTTAATTATTCGTTCCAGACAGTTAAAATGGATATAAAAAGCGTGTCCTCGATGTGAACACGTGACATTGCAGTTGGTTTCGTTTTTGCTTCAACCTTCAAGCAAGCGATCTGCCACGGCAAGCGATCTGGCCACGGCGCAAGCGCAACGCCGATGTACGCTGGAAGCAAGCGCCGGTTGGCTTTCGTTGTTTTTGTTTGACCGGAGAAAATCTGGCAAGTACGCATGGCGCCTCTACTGTTTTGGTTTGACGGGACGCGAGAAGCTTCGCATGGAGCTTCGGAGTTTGCGAGCACATAGTGAAGACGTGACCGGATAAGTGCCCCTGTGATGTTCCTGGAAGACGGAAAGTAGCATTCGTAATCGTCGTGTGTGCCTTGAAAGCGAAGGGAGTCACAGGGTCCACGAGTTCGCAACCACAAGCCAAGGTTCACGACAGCGCGGCGTTGACTTCGGCGATCTCGTTCTGTTTGGTGCAACCCGGCGATGCGAAAAAGAGCTGAAATATTCGTCGTATGTGGTGCGGTGCTTTGTATTCCGGGTCTGTTTGAACCACGTTTTTAACACGGAGCGCAAATTGTTTGTTGCGTGGTGGAGGTTCAACGGGTACAGTCCCGTCGTCGTCAGCTGATCCGGTCCAGCTGGTCCGGGAGGACGCAGCGAGCGTTTTTAAAAGTAAATCTTCCTTCGTTCCGTTTGAAACTGTGGAAGTATCCCGACACATAACGTGAGTAAGAAGCAGCGGGCGTTTTCAACAAAATTACGTTGTTTTAATTGAATAATGGACTCCGGATTGTTGTCTTAAATCTGCCGTTTTTCATGCTTCGTGTTGGACTGCGTTTGCATAGCGACGCACACCGCTCGAGTAGATGATTCGGTCCTGCAACGAGTTTGTTGCGCCAATCATGCGGCGTGAATAAATTAGGGCAAGGTTTCCTACCTGCCCACAGATGCATGTACTGAGACCATTTTTTATGTTGTGAACGTAGTGCTCTTTCTTTATTTTGGAAGACGCGTTGGTGCATTTATTATGGTACAATCACTTGAGAGTTGAGAAATTGGAGAGCGAGCAAGCTTTCCCAACTTTGTCTCTTTCTCTCTGGCACTGCCCTGTTTCAGTTTCAGTAGGCATATCTACTAGCAGGTACAAACTGCTGTAAAGCGGGTAAAAAACGGGAAGCTTAGGACGGTGCGGACTCCGTGTTTCGCGCTTTTCGTAAGGTGACAGGGTAAATGCTTTTGTGAGATATGCGGAATATGCAAGCGATTTTGTTATGCCCACCGTTTGCGTCTCTCCAGCAAAACAAATAAGATGATCTACTACAAAGGCGCAATCACAAGCCAAGATTTAAGATAGCAGTCGTTTGCTTCGGTGATCCGTTTAGCTGTATTTTACCCTGCTCTCTGCAACACCGTGTCATGACGAAGAGCTGGAACGGTCACGGTTTGTGCTGGCCTCCCGGTTGACAGAAACCCGCGTCGCCCGCATCGGCACCGAGTGCGCTTGGGCTGTTGATGCTCAAGCCTTTCATCCGCGACTTGTCGCCAGCTCATTCTGCAGCTCAACGGTGAGGAAGCGGCGAGAGTAACCTCGGAAGTGAATGTAAATCCTCGTTCATTCAGTTATCCGGTGTCAAAGTGCGGAAGATGTCCAACGTGTACTGAGGGCGGGAACTAAGAGCGTTTTGCCTTGCTTTTATAACCGAAACCAGACCAACGAGATAACTGCCTTGCGTTATCTCGTTGGTGTCGATTTAACTCTTTTTGGAGTGTAACTGGCTTGTCACAGAATCCACTCTTTTAAAGAGTAACTATAACTCTTCGGAGGCAAGTGTATGTTTAACTCTTCCATACAAGTGTTCATTTAACTCTTCTATAGAGAGTCACGCCAATACCTTTGAGAGAGTCAGGGCTACTCTTTTGATTTGTAAGTGTAAGTGTTACCTTCACTCCTTTGTGTAGAGTAACTATAACTCCATGACAAGTGTTGCCTAAACTCTTTGATGAGAGTAAATTTTACTTTTTTGTGTAGAGTGACTATAACTCTATCAGAAGTGTTGCCGAAACTCCTTGTTGACGAGTGATGGATACTCTCCAGGGAGGGTTACCTTCATTCCTTCGTGTAGGGTAACTACAACTCTATTACAATGTTGCCTGAACTCTGTATTCAAGAGTTACGCGTACTCGCCAGGAAGAGTTACCCTCACTCCATCGTGTAGAGTAGCCACAACTCTATTAGAAGTGTTGCCTAAACTCTGTATGCAAGAGTTAAACATGTTCTCCGCGAAGAGTTGAATCCACTCGTTTGTGGAGAGTAATGACAACTCCATTAGAAGTGTTGCCTGAACTCTATATTTAAGAGTTAAGCACGCTCTCCAGGAAGGGTAGTTTTAACCTTATTGTGGAGTAAATACAACTCCATTTGAATTGTACCTTGAGTCCGTATTGAAGAGTTAACTCTGCTCTCTACCAAGAGTTAATGTCACATAGCAGCACACTTGAGCAGTTTGTATGACCCCTCCTTAGATAGTACTTAACTCTTTAATACAGAGTTTTGGCAACACTTGAATGGGACTGTAATTACTCTACCGAAATAATTGTGTACAGTAAGTACAGACCCATCTGATGTGTTCCCTAAACTCTGTATAAAAGAATTAGCACCCTCTTCAGGAAACCCTAAAATCTAAAAGCAGCTATGTACATGTTCACAAGGAGATGGGTGCAAAGGAAATGTGGAACTGCAGCTGAAAAATGACAAAATATAAAGCATGAGCCTGCACGGAGGCTACAGGTTCTCATAAAAAGTCAGCACTGAAATAAAACAGTAGAATAGATTTTAATAAACCAAAATTTTAATTTCAGCACATGACAAAAAAGGCAAAACCAACACACAAATTTCCTCTGGCTAACAGTTTTTTTTTTTTTTAACTTCGTGATCAAGCCTAAAGCCAAGACGGACTTTATTTGTACTTCAAACTAATGAAGTGCCCAATCACTGCGAGTGACTGGCTTGCTTTTTGACGGTAAGAAATGTCGTCGACTCCGTGCGATGCAAGAACGAGCGCTGCACCAGCCCGTCACCTCAAAGGAGTGGTCCTCCAACACCACAGTTATGGCACTTGAGACCTCTTCGTCAATTCTCGTCACCGGATAGGTCGATCGGCCGTGTCCCTCCTCCTGTGAAGAATGAATGCTTAAATGCAGAGTCAGCAATATTAAAAGAGAGGAAACAGCTCGCGAAGTGCTTTTAGTTAATACCAGTGCACTCATTTGTGAGACAATAGACCATTTTCGAAAATCCCAGGAGCCATTCATAGGATGCGCTCCAATAATTGGCTGGGGCTCGCTTTCTTGCCGATTGAATAAGAGTCCCGACCGAACACTAAGGCAGCACTGATTGCTAGCTCGCTCAGCCGCAAAAATCCAAAACCGTTCGTATCCCCTGCTATGAACACCTAAGAGAAAAATAAACCACATCCCTCGCTCTCTCTCTATTTGTTTCCTTTGTATGTAATAGCACCCATAAGCGGTTGCATTCATTTATGGTATCCTCAAGTTTGCACCCCATCAGAAAAAGGGGGCAAGGAGAGGGGGCAGTTCCCCTCCCCCTTCTCCCTGACTTTTGGAACAATTATAACAGGCAATATGGGAGTGAGGGACAGAGTTTAGCTTCCTTGCATATCACTCCTCCACCTTCCAAACAGTAGCAAATCAGATGGCCTCTGCCCATAGCGGTGCAAGACATAGCTTTATTATATAGACACTAGACTGAGGGGTAGGACAAATACAATTTCTTAACATCTGCATTTGTCCAAGTGGCATACAATATGTTAGGAACATTTTTATAGATAAATTAGTGTAAACAACGTATTGCGTTTAAGTGCTGACTGCCATATATTATAGTTTATTTCACAACTTTAGAAAGGAAGCTAACGAATGCAAGTAACATCTAAGTTTGGGGAGACCAATCATTAAATATCGTAACTACAGCTCTACAAGGGGATAATCCGCCATAAAGTACCATTGAACCTTAATAAAGAAAAAGTTGTACCTACTAAAATTCACGAATTCTAAACAAAACAAAACAAGAAGAAAAAGAAATTTAAAAGTAGGCCATACCAAGAACATACAAATTAAGATTGGCGAGTATGAGTATGAACCGGACGTCTTTCCCACTGAGCTACTGGGGCATCGCTTTTCTGGTGGATCTCTTTCCTTAGTAATAATTCAGCCGGTAAACTGTAAGTTGGAAAGTTTGCTGTCGATTTTTCTCTAGCAAAAGCACTCCTGGGTCGAAGTCGGGAAGCACCACGCTTTGGGGAGATTCGCACCTAGTAAAGAAATCGTACGCGTGCGTATTGAACTCGAAGTAGACACGTCGTGCTTGACGTTTGCGCGAGCGATGTCTTCAGCCACGAGAAGGGAGCGACGGCTCGGCGACGTCTTCGTGCAAATCGGCTTGGTGGCCGGGCGTGTCGTACGGGATGAATACCAATTCTTTTGATTAGTCCCAAATTTCTCTTTTAACGGTAGACAGAATTCGCCGGTACCGCAAACGACAGTTCTGAAATAGAGGTCCCACGCCCGTCGTCCGCTGCCATCGCCGTCCCCGCGAGTCCCACGATACGCGAAACGACGAACGCACAGAATGCTTCCGGTTGTCTGTGGAACTTTTTTTTTTTTCAATCAACGTATTTACAGCTTTTTAGAAGCCACAAAAAATGGGTTTCATATTTTTTTCTATTTTTAATAATGAGTGAGTGCCTTCAGTGACCCACGACTTTGATTAAATTTGGTGGTCGCATCGATACCTTAGAAAACGGCCCGTGACCGCGAAAAAGAGAGTGAGCGAGACTCGAACCGGCCAGTTCTTGATCGGCGGTTTTCGGGCGGAAAGAAACCGAATTTCGAGCCGCAAATTCTGTTCTGGGTAGTTGAGCTCTCATATGTCACGTACAACTAAAAACCTCAGCGAGCATAAATACCCTGTCAGTGTCCCTTTAAGTTCTACCACAACCGACACTACTAGAAAGTCAGCGAGCTGCTCATGTGTGCCAATTCATCGTGCTGCTGCGCAATAGATGTAGGCTCTCTGTTTTTTATTGCATGCGGATGAACTGGTTGCACCACTCTGAATGCAGGGGCAGGCACATGCATTGAAAGGTCGAATTTAGAGCTCTTTTTTTTTCCACATAGTAGAAAGGTTAATCTATAAATTGCTTAGCCCTACTCTGGCAGCATCACAGCGTCTCTCAATCCTTCATCTAAACTTAAAACATGTTTATTCCAATCTCGACATTTAAGTTCACACCTATATTTCTACGTTGATTTGAAAGAAAAAAAGAAACAGTTTTAAGGAATTGCGGTGTTTGCGGCGCAGAAATATGTAGTTATAAATGTACGCATATTGGGGGGGGGGGGGGGGGGGGGGCCTCTATATTATTTACAAGTTATAAATCAAATCGCTGGCCTCCCCTTCAGCTCACCAGTGTCAAATGTACTTTTAAATTATCAGTCCAATAAATACCCTGTTTTACAAACAAAATATGACAGTTCAACGGAACATGATGCTTCAATCAATAAATCAATCACGTAAAAAAAAAGTGAAAGTCGTTTACCGCTCCCTGTAACGCCGAATTGGAGCGCAGCTCTTGAGGAGGAGGAGGGGAGGGTACTGAGGGCCACGTGTTCTCGGGGGGGGGGGGGGGTCACGTGACCCCCCCAGAGGGCACGTGACCTTGGTGGGGTCACGTGGGGGCAAATACGTGCCCCCTCAGAGGTCACGTGAGGGCAAATACGTGCCCCCTCAGAGGTCACGTGACCTCGGGAGGGGGTCACGTGACTCCCCAGGTCACGTGACCCCCCGGGTCACGTGACCAAAATTTTTCCGCTAGATTTAGCGGGGAAATTTTTTCCGCTAGATTTAGCGGGGAAAGTTTTCCGCTAGATTTAGCGGGGAAATTTTTTCCGCTAGATTTAGCGGGGAATTTTTTTCCGCTAGATTTAGCGGGGAAATTTTTCCGCTAGATTTAGCGGGAAAATTTTTTCCGCTAGATTTAGCGGGGAAAGTTTTCCGCTAGATTTAGCGGGGAAATTTTTTCCGCTACATTTAGCGGGGAAATTTTTTCCGCTAGGATTTAGCGGGGAAAGTTTTCCGCTAGATTTAGCGGGAAAATTTTTTCCGCTACATTCGACGGGGAAATTTTTCCGCTAGATTTAGCGGGGAAATTTTTTCCGCTAGATTTAGCGGGGAAATTTTTTCCGCTAGATTTAGCGGGGAAAGTTTTCCGCTAGATTTAGCGGGAAAATTGTTTCCGCTAGATTTGACGGGAAAATTTTTCCGCTAGATTTAGCGGGGAAATTTTTTCCGCTAGATTTAGCGGGGAAATTTTCTCCGCTAGATTTAGCGGGGAAATTTTTCCGCTAAATTTAGCGGAGAAATTTTTCCGCTAGATTTAGCGGGGAAATATTTCCGCTAGATTTAGCGGGGAATTTTTTCCGCTAAATCTAGCGGGGAAAATTTTTACGCTAGGTTTAGCGGAGAAATTTTTCCGCTAAATCTAGCGGGGAAATTTTTCCGCTAGATTTGGCGGGGAAATTTACCCATAATGCACCGCGCGGTTACGCCGACGCCGACGGCGACGGCGACGGCGACGCCGACGGCGACGCCGCTCAAGCCGGAAACGGGCCCCTAAGAGCTGCGCTCTAAAACAAAAAAACTTGTCAAGTAAAGACGATTACTGGCAAATACGCTCGCATAGCGCAGTGACATAGCTGACACTCCACAACCACCCGACTAGCTGAATCTTGGCAAAGAAGGACTACTCAACGCCCCGTGCAATTCGGCTTTGGACATACTGGGAGGACTTTACTACAGCACACATCTACCTTCAAGAAGACAGCCATATTTTAACAGAAAAAAATGAACTAAATGACTTCAAACACGAAAATACCCAATCAGAACGTCTCTCACAGACTATTGGAATAAAAAGCATTTACAAATAACGCTGTACAGGACCTTTCAGGCCGATCGCTGTGGACTACACGCGGGACTCGTCGGAGACTCCCGGCCCAGAGTTAGACACGGTTCAAACGGATCGGATCATTACAAAACCTACATTACGTAGCAAGAACACATGTCTCCGATGGTCAAGAAGAAGGAGAGGATCCTCTCATTGTCACTCACGTGCAAAAGAAAGTGGTCCGTCGTGTCTTCGGTCCGTCGAAGCTGGTGGTGACATGTATGGCCACAACAAAGGAAGATCACCGGTGTGTGGGCGCTGCCGAGAGAATATCCAAGGTCTTGACATTCCGCATGTTGAAGATCGCTCTTGGCAATAAACCATCGTTCTTACCGGCTCCAGTTGGGGAAGCGTGGATAAAAGAGATGCCGAGCCGGTTCACCCGATAAAAAAAATATAAAAAATAAACGTCCGCTAAGCAATCAAATGAACCTAAACAACTTAAGAAACTGACACCACGGTGTCTTGATATGAGCATGTTCATCTTGCCATTCTTGGAAAGAGCTATCTCTGCCGGAAAAAAAACGCCATAAATTGCGAAGCGCCTCTGCCCCTTTCCAGTTCGCGGATGCGCGTGTTGGACATTGAGGGGACCGTCCCCACCGTCGTCCAGTCCCTACCTTATCGTTAGGCCTTGGTTCACGCGACTCCACTTTCTGTGAGTGTGTGTGTGTGCGCGCGCTTCGCGGGCTGGACTCCGTCACTCCTAAGCTGAAAGTGAAGAGGAAGCTAAGGTGTTCGGTGAGCCAATCGTACATTTGGCTTTAATCACATGATCACGCTCCCTCCCGTAACCACGCGCAGAGAGCGGAGCACGCGATAACTGGCATGGCGGGCTCGACGGTCCTCCGACACTGTCAGCTTAGGTATCAAGGGAGCCCTCCTCCTTCAAGGACGCGGACGCCGAGTCCCCTAGGCTCACAAGAGATTTGGAGGGATTAGTGATGGTGGGTGGGGAAAACGGGAGAGAAATTATTTTCTCAGCACCTTCTCTCGCCCTTTTCGAGGGAGAGATAGAGCACTTGCGCCAGGCCGAGGGACCTTCGTAAGCAACCCGTTTCGAGGCCATCGGCGCGCCCCTCCACTACGCTCTTCCCTCTCTCGAATTCGTCGGTTTGTCTCAGCTGGTATTTGCTATCCGGGTAACCAAAAAAACAATATAGTAGAGTTTGCTTACACATGTTAACTCTAGAACAAGGGGACAAAAAGGAATTGACAGACACGAAGCACTAAACTCAGCTTGAAGCCTCGTCAAAAAAAGATAATGATAAATCAAATGTCTCCCAACGAAAAGAAAAGGGTTGATATAAATTGCAAGAAGATTGTCGGCCACTTGGCGTTCCCTCAGAGCACCAGTGAAGCTAACTAGCTTATGCCTCAAAATAAACAAAACAGGAGAGCATGCGCTCAAAGAGACATGCACACAAACATGAAGAATGCGCCACATCGGTAGTCTAAAATATCAATGACATGTGGGCGATCGTACGGGTGTAGTATTATAGCCCCACGTGCAGAATTTTTGTACACGGTTGAACCGCCGTTGTTTCATGTCATAACCTAATATCTTGAGGGTCTACAAATGAAGGCATGATTACCTTCCACGCGCTCGCGTGCACACTAGCTGTCTCTTAATTAAAAGCAGAATGCTCCGCCGTCACAGTGAGGACCAGGCCACATGATCTGGGAATTCGCGTCATGGGCTTCTGATAAAACTAGCCCTTTGAAGGCAGGGCAAAAGGGCGGGTGTCAGTCGTGGGGCATTTGATATCGGGTGCTTTCGTGCACCACCCGATCGCACATAGGGCATGAACTTTCTGTAAAGCGGTCTTCTTTAGGGAACTTGGCAGTCCACTGTGATAAATGTTCGTACGACCCTTTGCTGTATAAACCACAGATTCCGGGCAAGTAGGAACAGAAAACAGAGGGGAAAATTTTCGAGGTGTTCAAAATCAGTGTAAAGGAAGATGACAGTTGCAACAGTGCGTCGTCGCTCGTTTCATCAAATAAGAAATTCAGATTCATTTGGCTTGAGGTATAATAAAGTGTGTATCAGTGGCGTAGCCAGGGAATTTTTTTCATGGGTATTTTTCTTTGCTTAAGCTGTTTGAAAGACAGAAAGAAAAGAAGAGACCGGGAAAAGAAACTGCCCAAACACAATTTTGTTTTCTATTTTCCTGTTTCTTAGACGACAAAAGTCCAACCTTCTTTTCCACCATCTCGTTCGTCCACTATATAAAAAAGGAGAATTTAATGTTAAACCACGAAAGAACGCAGTCAGAAAATATTATAATTGACTTCGAGCAAAAAAGTCTAAACAGGCTCACAAAAAATTACGGTGCGTGCACTTCAATGCGGAACGCTCGGGTATCCAATGACTGAAAACTATGGAAAAGTGCCAGAGAATAGCGAAGTTTAGAATACGATTAAACACAAAAACTGCAATGCGCAGAGGGGCAATGAGTGAAGTGAATAGTGAAGCGTCACTCTCATTGCTCCTGCGCGGATCACATTTTTTCAGAAAATATTGTTGTATAGTCATGTTTTAGGCTATTTACGTTCTTCGTTGTTGTTTTACGAGAAAGTGTGAGAAAAATACCAGTTTCTATCATTTTGTGGGGTCTAAACATTTAGTGGAAGCCGCCGTCGGTCGATTGGAAGAAGTGAGGCCTGGTTCACACTTACAGCTAATGCGCTGTCGCCGAAGCGGAATTGGCCGCGGCAATGCACAGGGGACGCTACGCCCGGCGGCCGAATTCTTGCAGATTCGCCCGCCGATGCGCAAGTGTGAACCAGGCCTGAGAGTACCCTTTCGGTGCTGATTTGCATATTTCGGTGAATGTTCAAAAGCGCAGCCCCTATTAGCGGCGAGATATTTTGGTGACGCCCTCGCATACGGTTTCCTCTCGTGACGTCCTTACCTTACGGACAACAAGTTCGACGGTGTTTATAATTAGCATGGTGGAAGCTATTGCGCTCTGAAACCAACACTACCAACACCGTCAAAATTGAAGTTCTTTCATTACTCTTATTTCTGTCGATGAGAAAACCTTTGCTGACGTCATAGTCACCATTCGGCCAATCGTAGAAGGCTGACCACAGCGACGCTTTTGATCGCACATGTCGCCATCTTTCTGCCCTTGCAAAAACAAGTGTGATCGCGCAGGCACGCGCAACCAAAGCACTACCGAAGCCAGCGAGCTCGCGTTGAAGGCGGAGCGTCTGGTCTCAGCTTGGAACGGAGTAGCAAGCGCCCCTGGGACGTTGAAGCACTCAGGTGCTTCAACGTCCCAGTATTCGGAGTCTAGAAAACAAACGTTCCGATTCAGCGCTGCTAACGAGCATGGTGGCCAGGATTGGCAGCAGGCGGGTTACATCAGGATACAAAGCCTCTGGGCAAATGCAAGTTGCCTGTACCGCCGAGACGCGCTACGCGGTGCGGTGCCTCCACATCTGTGTCAAAACCAGTACTTCCACTGCGCGGATCACATTTTTTCAGAAAATATCGTTGTTTAGTCATGTTTTAGGCTATTTCCGTTCTTCGTTGTCGTTTTACGAGAAAGTGGAAGAAAAAAATACCAGTTTCTATCATTTTGTGGGGTCTAAACATTTAGTGGAAGCCGCCGTCGGTCGATAGAAAGAAGTGAGAGTACCCTTTCGGTGCCGATTTGCATATTTCGGTGAATGTTCAAAAGCGCAGCCCCTATTAGAGGCGAGATGTTTTGGTGGCGCCCTCCTATGGTTTCCTCTCGTGACGTCATTACCTTACGGACAACAAGTTCGACGGTGTTTATAATTAGCATGGTGGAAGCTATTGCGCTAAGCAGGCGGGTTAAGCTAAGCAGGCGGGTTACATTAGGATACAAAGCCTCTAGGCAAATGCAAGTTGCCTGTACCGCCGAGGCGCGCTACGCGGTGCGGTCCCTCCACATCTGTGTCAAAACCAGTACTTCCCCAGGAAGTGCATTTAACAAAACGAATGCTCCGCACAGGCCGCCGATTTGATCGAAGTCGAGGCTTGCGACATAGAGACCGACGTCGTTGGCCACAACATCGCTCTCGCCTAGGGCGGACGATGCTGCCTGACGTGAATGTGCCGACTCTAGCTGTTGGAGACGGTGATGACACGCTTAAAGTTGTAGGTCAATAATCATTCTTAAAAAAAAAAGAAAAAAAAAAGAACGTCAAGAACGGCTTGGCTTTTGAACTCATTTTTGAAAAAGTTCCACGACTCACGTGCTGAACGCAAGCATGTAAACATTACCCACTTCGGCGATTAAAGAAGTCAACTAGATACGCTTTGAAACCAAGTGATTATGAGCATTACAAATATGCTTCAACAGTGCATATGCTGTCGCTTTTCTCTGTTGCTTCTTTTCTTTTTTTTTTTTAAAGATGGGGATGTTTGTGTGTGTGTGTTTTTTGCATTTTTGTGCCATATTGAAGCTAAATAAGCGCAGGCGAGTGAACCCTAAAAAAAAGAAAAGACGGAGCAAAAAACAAAAAAACAAAAAAAAAAAAAAAAAAAAAACGCTTAGCTGTTTGTCATTTTGTCGTCCGGTTTTCTCCGCATTGTAGGGTTCGTAAAGTCAAATCATTGCTATTTCGGAATTTTGTTGTGCTGCCCTGAGATTGTCGTCGAGTCCTTGACACGCAAAGGGTAGGGGAACTTTAGTTAAGCCGCCTGCATCCCCCGAAGCGAGGCCAGCGTCTTTCGAGGTCAGGATTTCGCGGCTTTTGTGACGTCGGGAGCTAAGCCATTCGCACCTGCGAGCCTGAAGAAAGGCTTCGGTTACAAACGTGGCCGAGTTTGGAGAGGGCTGTTCGAAGAGCCGGAGCCGGAGATGTGTTTTTCACGCAGTCCACGGACAGCCTCGTCTTTTTCGTTTTGCTTCGGTATGTTGTGGGCATGCACCGCCCCTCGCCGTAGTGGATTGTCGAAACGAAACACACACACAAAAAATACTGACATTGGAAAAGCGGAAGGGGCAAAGGGGAACAACCATGAAACTTCGGCGGTGTTCCGACCCTTCAACACCCAACACCCCGTCCCCTGGCTACGCCGCTGGTGTGCAAATATGTACGTGTTTTCCAAATAAAATTGAGCTGCCGGTAGCCGCTCTGAGTTTGCACTACTACTTCTTTCAGTTAGGTTGTTTGTTTTTTCTGGCGCTTCTAAGTATACGTTTGTTGCAGCTGACGTCACTTCCGGCTAAACTGTAGGTCAAAACCAACATTGTCGTCTACTATCAGTGCCTTGTCACCATGTTGGAGGCAAAAAATGTTCTTCTCCTGACACGAAGTGCAGTCCATAAACCCCTAGTTAGGGTACGAAGCTTTTCTATCAAGATCATTAGTCTACATAATAATCTAAAGCGAAAGTCCCATGCGTTTGGACGCGGCGGGAGGGCGATGCATAGACGCGGACATCGGCGGCCTCATTTGGTGGTCCCTATAAGCTCGTATCGCTGGCGACGCATATGCACAAAGGAGCAGCAAAAAACCACCTTAAATTCTGCACTTTTTTTTAATCAGCAGAAAAAAAACATTTGAATTGCGCGTTGACAAAATTAAGTAAAGGTAGGCTGTGTCAACTCACTTATTAAAATATCCTTGCACATCTTCCCCTCCCCCCCCCCCCCCCCCCCAAAAAAAAAAGAAGCGGCTAGGGGAAAAAAAAAAAAAACCTTCCCCGGAAAAAGAAAAACACAACAACAAAAATCTGCGCCGAGCAGCGTCGAAAATGCGCCGACCCCATAGCGGCGCCATCTGTTGACAGCCCGTGATATCGCGAGGAGAAACTAACTCTAGCTACAGTTACTCTAGAGTTCGAGTGAGGGCTAAGGGAGAGTATCATCGAAAGAAGCGGTCGCGAAAGAGTAACTTGGATGAAGATAGGGTTAAAGGAGGGTAACTCAGGGCAGTTACTCTCCCTTGACACCTTTTTTTTTTTAGAGTGCGGAAGCAATAAGTTACAACAGGTCGAGTACCTCACCGGGGATGTAGGCGAGACGGTGCACACTGTTTAAACGCTTGCAGTATCCACGAGTGGTACCAGGAAAGCGACGTCAACAGAGAAGGAGCTCGCGATTCAGCATAATACACTGCTACGGACCCGTGTATCTTCGAAGTTCGGGGTTGGTGGCAGTATAAAAAAAAGACGCATCAGCGCCCCACACCAGCGTTCACGAATAACACCGGTCACAAACTCCCAAGCCCCACCGCTCTTCTCGACACGACACGACATACGACAGCAAACTGCATCAAAACGCCCCAAAAGTGAAGGCGTCTGCTCCCGTACTGCAACTGCTGCAACTAGCGGAAGTGAAGTGTTGGGCTGATGTCCGGATGTCCTTCACAAAAATATATAAAAAATGCTTTGCGCAAGGAACATTTTCATTTATTATTGTATACGTAATGACGAAATCCCAATCATTTGTTTTCCTATCTGATTCAAGCTAGTCGGACTGCTCATAACACTGGTCAAGCAAGAAAATAACAAAAATTTGAACTTTTTCATGACCGCGGTTTAAGATTTATTGTTAACATATCGTTATTTATTGCAACGGACTAACGTTATAGATTTTGCCTCCATACTTTTTAAATGCAAACAGTTCTAACACACGGCTGTCCATTGCGGCGTGTTTTGTGTATTCTTCTATAAATCTGTAATGGTCAGCGACCAAAGAGCTCACCCGCACATGTCAAGCTTATATGCGCCGCGGGGAGAAATGGATATCGATTAGGAAGTGTCGGGCGGAGTGTCGGTTGTTGTGTTTGTGTACATGTCGGTGCTGTGTAGTTGTGTGCTCTGTTGCCTGCGTTGTATGTAGGGTTGCTGTGGAGTCGTGGTGGTTCACAGTGTTAACAGACTCGTCTTTTTTTAAAAACAGGCTGCTAGAAATCTCGATAGGTGGCGCAAGTTACCGCCCGATTCTAAATAGTTTGCTCAAGTTATTTATCCATGTGAGTTCGGCATTCGTTTTTTTTTGTTTTGTTTTGTTTTGTTTTGTTTAGCGGCTCGTTGTAGCTACCGATGCCGCCGACCGCCGACAACGCACGTACGTACCTTGGCAAGTAGCTACGTCCGCCGCTTGGAGACTTTACTGTGTATAAAAGACATCGAACAAGAACTAACGCGCCCTGTGTGCTTTCAATTCGGCTGAAAGGCGCGCGGCTCGCTGGGCTCGTCTCTCGCCTGGGGTGCTATGTTGCGCTTTTTGCACTCCCAGGAGACTTGGAAGAGGGAAGTGACGTCAACGACACAGCAAATGCAGATTGGATGTTGACAGAAGAAAACGAAATCAACACCCAATCTGCGTTTTTTGTGTCGTTGACGTCACTTCCCTCTCCCTAGTCTCCTGGGAGTGCAAAAAGCGCAACATAGCCCCCCTGTTCTCGGCCGCTGGCCGCCATGTTTCATAAGGAACACGCTCGAAACGGTTTTCCGGAAGGCAGACACGGTGCAGCGTGTTAAGTTTACACAGCACCTCATGTGTAGACGAAAAACACAGATGGCCTCGTGTAAAACGAACACGTTTCGACGTGTCCGCTATGGGACAACGGTTTACACGTCTGGGCGTGTTATTTTTGCTAACAGTGCAGATTTTGCAGTGCTTTCTTTCACCCAGTCTCAGCTGAGACGCTGATTCCAGCAAGCCGGTCCAGGTGTCTAACCTGTCCATCTATTTATTTTAGAAGGCAATATTGTTGTGTCCTAGGATATTCAAGTTTATTATATACAAAATAATTCGCTAGGAAATAAAGTTTTCATTATGAAAAAGTTTACATGAAAATAAGTCAATAGGCCTTTCTGGGACCCTAAATTTGGAGAGGAACTGAACGGATTAATCAAATAGTTAATTAAAGGGCGACGAGTAATAAGGCTATATTTTGTTTTGTTAATCATAATTTACAAGCGTAAGAGAGAACTGACAGTGACTGAAGGTCAAAGGTAAAGGAATGTTTCAAATTACGGTGGTATGAGGTGGCCTAGTGGGCATTGGTAGAGATGTGGACTCTGAAACTCTTCACCTGTATCCAGGCCTCCACTTCTGCCTCTTTCAGTACTCTGTGCCCAGAACCCTGCGTGGGATCTCAAGTTCCTGCCCGGTTCACAGCCTGCAGTCATAGATGCTGGCACCCATTTTTGTTTTATTTTTTCTTCAATCAAAAATTTTTTTATAAAATGTAATGACAATAAACTTTGCAATGCATTGCATGCCTTTATATTTACCTGCATGTAATGTTGACTTATACTTTTCCATAGTGAATGTGGCTTGTCTACGGCAGCTGCCTTTTCAGATGTATATAGAGCTACTAAACACTGCAAGCACATATGAAACAAAGCTGCGTTCCCGCTAGAATGGCTGCCAAAAATAGTACAACCCGCGCTTAAAATCGTATTCCGAAATTAAAATACACAGGGCATAAGGTTGGGAGCCAATATCGGATAAGCCTATGATTAAACTTGGATGCCAATATCGGTTGTAAGACCCACTACCAATAGACCCTAAGCCACGTACCATTTGTCAAAAAACTAACAACCAACCAAAAAAAAAAAAAATAACGCCGAAGTTTTAAATTGTGTAACGTCATCAAAAACAAACCACTACAAATGTGTGAAATATGTGTAATTGTATTCCACAATACAAAATCCTTCGTGCGTATAAACACGCTCGTCACAACGTACACCCGCCGGCAATATGAAGGTGAACACCTTACCTGCTTTCTTGCCTATTTTACGGCTTCCTAAAGCTATATTTACTCTCAACGTCTCAAATGGTACGTGGCTTAGGGTCTAAACTTTGCGTTCTAGCCCTCTTCTGGAACAGAGCTTGTTCCAAAACTTGCAGGAGCGTCAAAAACAAGAAGACGGCTTTTCACCTTCATATCGCTCACGGGTGTACACTTCAGCCCTCGTGTAATTCACTCTAAAACAAATGACGACGCGTGTGCCTTACCGCGAAGCACTTATAGAGTCGATTACTGGATACGACGTACATTCAACAAACGGCGCGAGACTAAAAAAAAAATAGCTGGACCTAGACGAGAAAAACGAACGTCATGACTCATGATCAAGTCTCCCATCACAGGTCTTCTTACTCGGTGAAAACAACCTTCTGAGGAATCTGGTGCCTCTCCTTCCCCGCAAAACACTCGGGAGAATCGACCACTGCGATGTATACCGAAGAAGCCGCGGGCGCATTACGAGATATGTGTCTAGGGTGCGCGTGCAGCGCGTGTTAAAGACTGACGTGGCTATTCCGAGCTTCGTCGCTTTCGCATCTTTGAAAAGAAAATCGGCTTCAACCGACGTCGAAACTACCGTTCCGGGACTCCGACGACCCAAAGCGAAGAAAGGAATCACAGGGAGCCCCAGGCCGGGAGAGATCTCGACACCCGGGCCGCACCGATTCAAATGACACCCGGGCGAGGCTTAGCTCACCCGAGCTACGCCTAGGCATGATGTCCGCCTCGGCTCCGATCGCACCTGAGGTGAGTACATCGCCCCCGACGCCGCAGTCGCAAATCGATTCAATGGAAACGAATGAAGTGGTACCGCAAACGGCCGGACCAAGTGCAACGTGCTCGACTCCCCAAGCTAGGAACACAGCGTCGGCCCAAAAGAAACCTACCGAAATGTACAAGGTGAACATCCGGCCTCAGGAGCAAATGGACTTTTATCAAGTGACGACGCGGGAGATTGAAACAGCAATCTTTGCAGCCATCTCCGCCACTGCTTACCAAGGGCTAAATCGTCACAAGCCATCGAATTCTGCCACGGCATACGTCTCCACGCTAGAGGACGCCTTCCAGCTAACAAAGTTGTTGACTGTTGAACACCAGGGTAATCGAGCCGTGCAAGTGCAAGCGTATCTAGCTTCAGGTCCGAACGTCCATCGGTGTGTAGTGAGAGGCGTTGTACCCGACCACCCTGATCAAGATATTCTACCTGATCTCCGTACACCACCTCACAGAATTCTGGCGGCTCGCCGACTATACTTCGTTTCAGCTTCCGTCCGAGCGCAGCGAAAGCTACGTCTGGCCGGAGCCAATCACACGCCGGCAATAGGTTACGCGATCTCGCCTGCACTTTTGTATCACTCCGCTGCGCCGCTGGTAGTCCGCGCCGCCCTCGCTCGCCGAGTATTTCGTCTGCTACGGGTGTATCAACGGTATCGTCTGCTAGAGGTTTAAAAAATGGCCTTTCACGTTCTGAAATTTAATCACAGGGCATATCAGTGCGTAGGCTGGATGCTGTTGTCTGTGTCCGAGCTTTCCACTTGTTCGGCATAGTTTCGAGATGTAAGGTTGCAAGGTGCCCGACGACCCGGCCGTTGATGTTTCCTTGTATTGTCTGGATATACCAGGGCTCGAGGCGCAGTTTTTTCCACCAGCTTCTCGGCATTCAATGTGATTGGCAGGTAAAGAGGTGCCCTGATTTCGCCGCGTATTAGTGAATTGTAATGGCCCGGACGCTTTTCTTGTTTACAACGCATTCGCGGTACGACGCGGCCGGAGTCTCCTGCCGAATTTGAAAGTAGGCATTCATGACGACCGCTCGCGCCTGAAGCCCAAACGTGCCTTGGCGAAAGGACGTTCTGAAGCGACTCGGTGAGGAAAGCAGCGGAACACATGATTTGGCCATTATAGGGAACGAAATCACACAGAAGAACCAAGCCAACCGAGCGCTGCAGCCGTGTTGCCAGCGGATGTACGCGTTTTCACCAAACCGCCTGCGTTTACATATACTAATAAAAACATACACTTCAGATATTTAATTCCTTTCGTTGCAAATCATTCTCAGCAGTACACATCTGGAATGTTGTGCAATGTTTACGCACAAAGCAGTTGTTCTAAAAAAAATTACTTTTGTGGACTACTTTGTGGTGCGTCGGAATGCTCTTCTCGCAGTTGCGAACCGTCCCTCAGCCTTTGACTGCGCTCGGACGGAAGCTAAAACGAAGTATAGGCAAGGAAGACACATACCTCCTAACCGTTCAAGGTGAGCAGCAAATACCTGAAATCATCTATCACCTCGGGGCGATCCTGCGCCCACGAGAATACAAGCCATCTACGGTTATCTGCTACCGTTGCTGTCAACCAGGACACATGAAGGCCTTCTGTCCTGTACAAACTGTGAACCCTGAATTGGTCAACGCTGACGGCAGCGCGCGCTACCAGTGTGGCTTATGCCGCACTAACGATCACTCAATTGCCTCACCAAAGTGTCCAAGAAAGAAGAAGCTGGCGGATGTTAAATCCCTTAAGACTGACAAGCCCGCTCCTCATACCGGCAGAGCATCGATTTTGACGAAAAATCGATTCCAAGCCCTAGCCGAAGAAGGGGAAGAGGGGGAAAGTGATCACACGGTACCATCAAACGACGGCCTTGAGGCACTACAACCCTCGTACACAGCGATTGTCAAGGCCACTAGGAAACTTCAGCGACCGCCTCGAAAGACAGCCACATCTCAACATTCGTCTCAAGATCTACATGGAGCTTCGCAAGAATTCAGCAGCTGTCATCAACCCAGGGGCGCCAAGAACATGCCGTCTCGTACCCCACGGTGTGGTCAGGAGGCCCGGTCACCCTCAGCGGCAGAAAATGTCAACATTGATGATGTAACCGGTCACTTGCTGTCCGTGGCCAAAGCACTGGACACACAAGTCAAATCGCTGCAATGCACTTATGATCCTGCAGCGATGGATGAGTCGACAGTAGAGTGTCGTCCAGCCCCTCCGCTCCACATATTACAGTAGAATGGTCGTAGTAGCCGTTAAACGTTTGGGGTACTACGCACTAGAATCTTGTATCATCTGCTCAATCCATGGCTCATCCTTGTACAAGAACATTTGGAACTCATTCGTATCCCCACGTACTGCGGCTACCATTCACCGTCCATTACTGATGCCCGGCATTTAACGACCTCAGACTCCGAGCCCTCTATGCCCGGCAAAGCGGCTATGTCAGAGATCATCTTCAGCACGCCCCAATAGACCTATCAAAATGGTGCACCTCCCGCCAGGAGGTAGTGGCTGTCCTTGTCCGGACACGCTACAATTGTGTTGTGACAGTCTCTTTCTACGGAAAACCTGGAAACGTTCGTCATAATCTCGGGTGGCTTGAACACATTCTCTCACTCCATCCCAACATACCTATTATCGTGGGTGGCGACTTCAATGCCCCCAACACGAAGTGGGGGTACAAGCAGGATTCCCCCCGAGGCCGTCAAGTATACGATCGCTTCACCGATCGAGGATTCCATCTTCTCAACTTGCCGGGTCCCACTCGCCTAGGGAACCCGTCCAACGCTCCGGACCTCACCTGGTGGCGTGGGACTGGCAATCCGGCATGGAGGACTGAAGACGACACTTGGGGAAGTGACCATCTTTCCGATCATTATCAAATGGTTCCCAACGGCATATAACCGCCTCCGGAAGCAAGTTCAGGTAACCGATTGGTTACCTGAACAGTTCAGAGAGACCTCAAAGAAGCCATGATAGAGTGCACCACGACTACCACGGTGCACTGTGACCAACCAACACCTGATCCCCACCTCCTCCGCCTGTGGCAAGAGCGACTTGAAGCGGTCACATTGGCAGCCTTACACTCCGACGACCACCAACTTCAAAATGAGGCTTCCCACGTGGCAGCTAAGGCACGCCGCCACGAGAAACGACTTACACGCCAACGCTGGCTTGACTGGTGTGCCTCGTTGAGTAACCCGAAGCACCCTGAGGCTCTTTGGCGGACTTTTCACGCTATGGAACGACCTCGCCAAGCTGAAGGCCGGACTGGCAACATTCAGTTGCGTCTGGGGCTCACCGGCGATGAGTTTGCGACGCGCGCGGCAGATACCTTTTTCCCTCGACATGCCAGCCCGTCGGTCCCGCGCCCTGTCACGGCTATGCCTGACACTACTGGCATCACTACGCCCTTCACTCTGGCTGAGCTCCAAGACGCCATCGAGAGTGCTAGTCGCCGCTCTGCTCCAGAACATGACGGTCTCCCGTACGAAGTGTACAAGAACCTCGAGGGAGAGGCAGTCGCAGATTTGCTAGCTATCATCAATAAGATCTGGGAAGCCGGCGAGCTCCCCACATCATGGAAACACTCGATTGTAGTGCCGACTCCCAAACCGGGCAAGGCACCGACCGGCCTCACAGCTCTGTGGCCTATATCACTGACTCCCACCATCTGCAAAATCTATGAGCGTATGATGGCTAAACGTATCTCTTGGTGGCTGGAGGCCCACTGTCTCTATCACCCCAACCAAATTGGATTCCGGCAACATCTCGAAACGGAATATGGCCTCGACCGCCTTGCAAAGGAAGTCCTACATCTGTCACCCTATAGCCACTTGGTTCGCACACTTGTAGCTACTGACATATCAAAGGCCTATGACAATATCGCTCACGCCCCACTGTTGGAGGCAATGGTGGTTCTCGGCCTTCCACCTCGTGTCATAAATGCTGTCCACGCCTTCATTACCGACAGAACTTTCGCCGTCCGCCTATCATATGGCGAGTCGTCCAATTTCCTATCAAACTGTGGCGTGCCCCAAGGCTCAGTACTTGCACCACTCCTATTTAACATTGCATTCCTTCCCCTGGCCTGGGCTCTCGCTGATGTACAACACCTTCGTTTTTTAATTTACGCTGATGATGTCACAATGTGGTCAGTTCACCCATCCCTATAGAGGAGCAACAAAATGCCTTACAGGCCGGGTTGAATAAACTAGACTGCCATACAAAGACTTTTGGCCTGACGGTGTCTCCCGAGAAATCGCAATTCCTTCATGTGTGCAACAACGCTGCCCGGAAGAAACTGCCATTGACTCCCATGCCCCTCAGAATAGGGTCGACACAGCTTCCGATGGTTACACAAACCAAGATCTTGGGACTCCTCATCCACCAGTCCGGCTCAGCCAAGCAGTGGCTTCAAGCGGCACGCAAGACGGCGGCGTCTACAACACACCTCATTCGACGCATCTCGAAACGATGTGGCGGAGCGGGGACTGAGGTAGCCCAACGTCTGGTTAAATGCGTCCTTCAACCTCGATTGATATACCAAGCTCAGTTCCAGCGTCTCACTGCATCTCAGTGGAAGAGTATTGAAATCATCAATAGGGACGCAATTCGCGGCATGACTGGTCTCCCTCGGCATACCCCTACCTGGCACCTGTACGAGTATGCGCAACTGAACACTATTGAACAACTTGTCAATCAACGAAGAGAAGCTCGCAATCTGAAACATACCGTCACTCCTTTGCACGAGGAACCTCCCCGCTGCTCTCCGTACGTTGGGGCTCCACCTCCACCATGGTACTACACTACAATTACTACCAATAAGCCTGCTACCGTCCGCACGCATCCGTCCGGCTCCGCGCCACCACGAGTAGAGCAGGTCGCGGCCCCGAGCTCGGATGAGTTCGCGATAGATGTCTACACCGACGGAGCAACGTGCCGACATGGCATCGCTACCGCAGTGCATTGTCCATCTCATCCTTCCATTGACACATCGGCGTTCTACGCCACACAGTTGGACGATCCGCTTATCGCCGAGTTATACGCGATTCGAGACGCCATACAATCACTAACGCGGATGCCCGATGTCACTCGAGTACGCGTTCACACGGATTGTGCCTCTGCCATCCGACATCTCAAGTCAACGCGATCTTTACTACATATTTGCCATGAGATTCATGCCCTAAATCGTACATCTGCTAAAGAAGTCCGGATTCTCTGGACCCCTGGGCACCAGCACGGTACTCACCAGGACAAAGCCCACCAAATCGCTCGAGCCCTGATTGAACATCCCCCCCCTGATCCCACCCCCCTTCCGGATGAGCCGGAGGCCTCACTCGTCGTGGGCAAGGCCCGCATAAGGGTCGCTACGCGTGCACTCATTCCCGCGTGCCCACATCCTCTCCCGGCGGGCCTGCCCCGGCGGGAGGAGGTCCTCCTCGCAAGGATCCGGACGGACTCCGCAGTCACCCCAGCAGTCTTGGCCTCCTGGGGCCGAGGCCCCGATGATGCCAGCCCGGCGTGCCCCTACTGCTCTGCCAGGGCGTCCGCAGTTGGACTCCGACACATTCTCTGGAATTGCCCAAATCTTCAGCACCGCCTCCTTCCCCTGACTCAGGCACGAGACCTCAACCTAGCATCCCCTGAGGACTACTACAAATGGACAAGAGTGAACGCGCATGCCGGAGCCCTTTTGGGCTTTATACGGGATGCACAAATAGCGCACCTAATCTAAACTCTCAAGCTTTGCTTGTTGCACGAATAAAAAAAAAAAATATGTGTCTAGACCTAAAGAAACATCTACGCCATGATACCGCGTTCGCCGTATAGCACGTGGAACCTCCCGGTTAGCGTTACAGACCAGGGGCCCTAACTATACATGGTGTGGTCAAGCGGGACGGGGGAACCGGGACATGGCCACCTGCTGCGATTGGCCAGATCCTCACCACTGACCAATCGCAGCAGGCGGCGATGACCCGGCCCCTCGGTCCCGCCGTGTACTATTACGTAGTGCCCCAGACTTCATTTTTAGGTCCGAAGATAATCCCAGCCCCGTCGTTCGCCGATTGCAGCGATTGGATCTCTCGAGGGCTTTTGCGGGAAAGTAGACACAGTAGATCTTTTAGAATGTAGGGATGTGCGAATCTGATTTAAATAGTGCAGCGTCATTCTTTACTTCCACGCTACAAAGAAAGCACTGCGAAGGCTGTGAGCGACGCGAAGCTCTATTTCATTGGAACCACAATTTTCACATCCCTGCTGAAAACGTCTTTCCGCCTCATCATTGGTCCGAAACTCTTCATCGGTCGAGATCCCTCCGTGGCTCGTCGTAATTGCCTCTTCGAGTGGTCTTCGGAAAAACGGAGGCACGAATATATATATATATATATATATATATATATTCTTCTTCTGAGCGTTGTGAGAAGTCTTACGTGGCCACGTCGGACATTTTAGCGCAGAGTTTTCGCATGGCCGTTTGGTATACACCGTGCTCTGGGAGTGTCTGCACTCAAAGAAACCTGGAACGTCCTCTTTTCCGCAAAGCACTTGTAGGAGTCAATCAATGCCATCTACGGAGGAAGCCCGGGCAATGACGGGGCTAGAAATATTTTTAAACCTAGAAGAAAAAAAAAAAAAAAAAACAGTCTTGCTGTGACACTCATCATGATGCAAGCACGGGGAGAATAGATGAATGGATGCTAACAGGCGGTAGCTTGCGCCACAAAACAGGATTACTCGCGTCGTCCTTATAAGCCAATTTGCTCGTGTTTTGTCCAGTGTCATGACGCAGATTTATATTTTATTTTTCTTACAGTCGACGAGAGTTAAGGAAACCCAGGGCGTGGCTCATTATGTTAATTCATGCTACTCGCTTCGTGATTGGTTCTTCGGCGTTCAAATAGGCTAATGAAACAGTCTGATTGGCTGCTGAGCCACAGTAAGGTGCTATAGGGACTCGTCACGCCCTGGGTTTCTTAGGTTTGTCAGCGACACTCTGGGTCTACAGACACTTTCAGCCCCGTCGTTCGCCAGGTTGCAGCCACTGGCTCTCCCGCACCGAGTGCCTTTGCGGGAAAACGCGCCGGTTCCTACGGAGCGTTCGTCACGCGTCGGGAGGGTGGAGAACGTCCGTTAAATTGATCCCACGCAGAATCTTGGTCAAGTTCACATTCAGCTTGGTGGAAACGTTGCCCGTGAGGAGGAAGGCCGTGTGGATTAGATGCACCAGGAAGAGACCAACCGCCAATGCCTGCGAAGATTTTTTTTTCTCTTTAAATGCCCTAGAAGAAGAAGAAAATAAATGGTGCTATGGAGAATTTGACATTAAATGCGGTAGCATTTTGTGCTGCCCAAACTACAGATATTTTCAGATTACCCAGGCTCTACTCTTCCCGGCATGCTGTTCATTATCTCTAAAATTTAAAATGGCAATTAAAAAATATGTTTATACCAAAAGTGATATACAGAAGTTTTCGTGCTTTCCATTGGGGTAATGTCGCATGTTGCATAAACATGTTTTTTTTTTTTTTTTTTTAAGAGCGCCGCCGTTTTTAGTATTAAGGCCGGTTCACACATGCAGCGAAGCGCTAATGTAGCGCTTCTCACGTGTCGTCCGCTACTTATTGTCTGGCATGAACAACAGTATTGGCGGTGCGACACAAAGCTGGTGAACGCTCCCGTCAGCACGCGCTTAGCGCGAGGTAAGCGCTACGCTTGTAGCGCTCCGCTACATGTGTGAACAGGCCTTTATGGTGCCACCGACGTTGTTTAGCGGCTTAAAACTTGAAATATATACCTTCTGTTTGTGGCAGAACAGCTATCTGGGTAGGGAACCGTGTGTGTGTGTGTGTAGGGGGGTTAACTTGGCTAGACTTGGCTATAGTAGGCTACAATAACTTGACCGGTTGAATCGAGCTGGCTAAGGAAGGGCCCTCACCTTGCCTCCTAGAAAGAACTAGGACGAAGCCGGTGGAGTGTTTGAATCAGTTTCTTCAAGGAAGGAATATATGGACAGTTTAGTGTAGTCTACGAAGGTAAGCTCTCGGCATTTCATAGCTGCATCTTGAGCGGTGGTACGCAGACGTTTTCATAACCCTTCAGGTGGTGTCTCCAAACCAAAACAGGAGCGGGAAGCTTGCGCCTTTAGCGGGAACACTTCATTCGGTTGTTCGGTTTGAACCAGACTTGTATGTAACGAGTTACAAGTACCTGATTACCTGTAATAAATTACATTTTATTGTAAGTATTTTAACACTTCAATTCTTTTTTTTTCGGTAACGTTCATTGTAATCTTATTATTACATTTTTTAATCAATTACAAGTAATAAATTATGTTTTCAAAAGAGCTCAAATTATTGGGTTAAGTTTTTGTACGTAAAAAGATCGTTCTGTCTACCCGTGCGTCAGTCGTCTATGTTGCACCGGCGTTGGACAGATTTCATAAATAAGAATCCTTGGGGAACGTGTGAGGCTCAATAGGATTCATTGCAGCCAGACTCGCACGCCAGCTTTTTGTGCTCATCGCACACTTCTCTGCGATTGTTCTTATTCGTTTTAAAATTATTTGCGCACCAGATATGACATCGCAGTGATAGCCACACAACCGTAGATTTTTGGAAATTGTAACAAGGTAAAAAGAAACACTCGTAACAAACTCATGCACGACGTCCGTCCCTAAGCCTTTTCGCCCATACCCTCGGCGGTTGCATACCCTGTGTCAGCGGGCAATCCAAAAATGTACCGGGTCCCAGGTGCGTCAGTTGCACGCTGGTATGAGGTTATGCCTAAAAAACAATATTTTTTTTTGTTTTTTTTATTATTATTTTTCAGGAGTGAGGTTTCCCAGCATTCGTTTAATACCATTAAACTTCTCCTAACCAGTCAATAACACGCTGCAAGCACTGCGAGAATTTGGCTCGAATTTTTTCTCAAACATCGGTTCGATTGGAAAAGAAAAAGAAAACAAAAGCCCGGCATGGTCTGTTTGGGCTTACTATGTAAAATTTTTATATGGCCTGACTATTAACAAGTGTTTTTAAACAAAGGAAATAATACACGTACAGGCTTGACATCTTACGTTATACCATGCATGTTGTTCCCGGTACGGGAGGCAACACACGAAAGCGACGAGCACGACCAAAGGTGTCGGTGTGGTTGCAACTCGCGATTGGTCAAACGCTCAGTGTGACGTCATTATCCGCATTAATTTCCCTTTCATCGACGAAAATCAGCGCAATGTCAGAGTGTCCACCGTGACGACGTCGGTTTAAGAATGCGACGACTCCGAGCTTACACCGTTAAACTTACACGTACCATCAAACTTGTAGTTCGCCACCGATCCATAAGTAATTAAAGATTACAACTTATGAAGTCGCGGGGAGCAAGAAACTTCCGATCGTGACGTCACAAACGGAAACCATGAGAGGGCGCCACCGAAACATCTCGCCACAAATAGTCATACACAGAATGAGAGAGAGAGAGAGATCACGTTGTTATGTTGGAAGAGAATAAAAGTGTGTGTGTGTGGGGGGGGGGGGGGGGGGGGGGGGGGAGGAGAGGGCCAATTGTGGATGCGCACCGGGCGCTTTTGTCACTGGCTCCATACACAGAATGTCGGGGCGTGGCTTGGTCGCGCTCCTTGCTTCGCGATTGGTTCGTCGGATTTGTTATATGGGAATGCGACAAGCTGATTGGCTGTGAGCCGTCGAAGACTATGCAGCGAGTACCCTCGCCCGTGTGAACGACGTCTCACCCCTGCTACGATTCCTTCGGCGCACTCCAGGATGCCCAGGCGGCAGGTGCAGAGAGAGCAGATGCCCAAGAAGATGTAGACCCCGGAGGCAACAAGCTGGAAGCTCATGTACTGCGCAGACATTGAAACGAGTCCTTTAAGGGCTGTACATCAATTAAACTTTTTTTTTTTTTTGCGCATACACATGGGCGTTTGCGGAACTTTTTTTTTTTTTTTTTTTTCAAGAGAGGGCAATCCTCCGAAAAAGGGGGGGGGGGGGGGGGGGGGGGGCAGGCAAGCGCGAGGAGGGCATGCAATTTGTTTCGCATGAGAGCAACACTGGCGATGTTGGTTTTATGAACACGACGGTTTCAATCTTCCGCCGCGCTTGTTACACATCGAAGCTGTTTCGCGGAACGCCATTTCATCGAACGCCGTTTCATCGAACAGCGCCTAGTTGAGCAGTAGAAATATTTGATCTAGGAAATATATTTTTTAACACCGGACCTTTGTTTTCCTAGAGAGAGAGGAATTAACAATGAAAAACTTAATTTTCTACCCTACACCTTCCATATTTTCTTCTTTCTTTTTTCATGGTAACTGATGTGCTGCATTTTTATGGAATTTGTGATCATCAGGTGCAGTGCCGAAGATGCGTCTCTTCACGGGTGTATCTCGTCCTTGAAGACGTATTCTGTTTCAAGCATGAAGCCGTCCTTGAAACAATGACATGCCGCCATGTTGCACGAAACAAAAATTTAAAAAAGAAGCGTCTCCCCTTTTTGTTTATTTTTCGTATTCGGCAGAGCCCCGGACCTGCCGGCACTTTAACATATGTTCTTAGAAGGGAAGTTATTTTCCTAAAATAGAATAAAAACGCAAGTAAATAGATGAATAGAAAATTAAAAAAAAAGGCGCAGCAAAGAATAGTTATATTTGTTCCCAGATGTACCTTTCACGTGTGAACAAATGGGGAACAAAGTATGTGGTGGAGTAGAGTCACTTACCTGACCCGAAAACAATAAAGGCTCGTTCACGCAGTTGCATTTGGCAGCTTGCATCGAGCTGTTGCTATGGTGACCCTCACGACTAGCCAAATGGGGAGGCGCTGTGCTGCACAACGCAACGCTGCGCAACGCAACTGTTTGAACGAGCCTTAAGTTTCACACCCACGAAAGTTTTTCGTTATGCTCTATGATTCAAAAAGCAAACTATCGGTTAAAAAAAAAAGAAGAAAAAAAAATGACCAGGGCTGTAATTCTATTTTTGGCGATCCGACAGGTGAAAACGACCCAGAAGCGAGAGTAAAGCACATATAAAAAGCACCACAAGTGTTCGAAATCCGGGGAAGGGAAATTCCACGAAGCAGCGCCGAGTGATTCGATGAAACTGGCCTTCGATGAATCGGCGTTCGACGAAATGTCCATTTATTCGATGGCGTTGGACGAAATGTCCGGTACTTGTACCAAAGACACGCTGTTGGCTGGAGACGCATGGCGACAGAATTATCTACGTCTCAAGCATGTTGGAAGCATGTACGCTTCATGTTAGTTGTTAGAACAGGTCTGCACACAGTTTTTGACCAACGTTACAGGACGGTCAGACCAGGAATCAACAGGTCTTAGACTGTGCCTGCGGACTCTCTGTTGTATCACGCATTACCAATGTGTGACCGCTACTTAAGAGCCCCGGAATCTCAAGGGGGCCAGGTGCCCCCCTAACTGGATGGATAGATGGATGGATGTAAATGGCTATACCCTTTGTAACGGGCGGTAGCTTGCACCACCTAGCCTAATTAAGTCTAAAAAGACAAACCAAACCTGTAATTTTTATTTATTTATTTTTTGCCGGTGCGTACTTTTGGGCGGAAAATACTCCCGGGAACAACCCTTCGGGGCAATTTTATCAAAGCTATGCGGACGTCCATCCGCGCAACCGGACACTTCGATCACATCTCTGGGACTGCTTGCCACGTAAAGTCGTCCCCGGGACATAGACTCACGGCCGTGTATACGCTGCCAACACGTTGTCTTACGAAACGAGGCCCCGTTCGCCCGCACCAGTTGTGGGCACTGCACGTGCGCCGTGTCGACGGCGGCGCCACCGCAGGCGCGTGACGTCATGAGAGCGTGGGGTTGGCGGTGCATGCATAGAAGCAAACTTTGAGCTTACATAAAAGGAGTTGGCCAGGAGGGCGGATATACCCCTGGACAAGAGGCCCGAAACGAGGAAATGAAGTCCTTGCACGGCGTGGGAAAAGGTGAGCAGGGACATGAACTTGAGGGACGCGCCCGAAGTGCCCACGCACTGGAGCATCAGGAACACCGAGGCCGCCACTGTCTGCGAATGACAGAGTTTTTGAGAACTATGTTGAGAAACACGACGCAAGTTTACCCACTGATAATGGTTAAAAGAAGACCTAAAGTTCTAAAAAGTAGAGTAAACAAAAAAAGAAAAAAAAAAGGCTTTTTTGTTTTTGTTTTTTATAGTCCAGAAGCATCACGGCAAGCCTCCGCCTGCTCACCTGCTCTTAGCATTTTGTTTCCATAAAACAATGACGAGTCGATTTCGTGACGTTGAGTGTCCAAACACTGGAGTGGTTACCACGGAAACGCCGCATTAAGGCGCGACCACATTGGCGTTTCGGAGGCCTGCGGCGCGACGGTCGTCGCTGCCGGTTGCCGGCGGAAACCAGTTTTCGGCTTCAACGTCACGACGTGCGGCGCCGCACACCCAACCGCTCCTTGCGCGGTTCAGAGCTCAGTGCCGCACGCCGCAGAAGAGAGGAGCCAATGGGAGGTGGCGTAGATAGTGACGTCGAGATGCCATGGCAACGCTCAAGCCGGTCCTCGGCGCCTCTCGAAGCGAAGGACGTGTTTGGTGTCGTCTGCTCCCCCTATTTCCCCACGATGCCTTCCCCAACGGAGCGGTTCCTTGAAACTAACCAATTCGGAATTACAAGTGAGTTTCTCCGTGGCACCTGTTGCATGTCGTCTCTGTTGTGACGGATGTCGTGTTGATTTGGTGACACTTTCGAAAGTAGCCTTCGTCTCTGGCGCGCCGCCGGGGCAGCAAAGCCCCGGCGGCGCGCCAGACCTCTCCTGTCCTTCGGTGTTTCGGTAGAACTAACTCGGCCGGACCCAAAACCTGCGCCTCCTTCCCTTCAGAGCGCGGCGACGTCGCAAGATCAACGAGCAGGCTAAAATAATCACATTCACGCTGATCACCAGGTCATTATGAACTCTTACCGTCTAGACAGCGAGTGCGGAACGGAAGAATCTAACGAAGAGCAGACGACGAAAGAGCGGGAAATCCGACGGGAGGCGCGATCGCGGGAACCAGTGCTGTCACGTGACGCCTGCAAAACGGAGGCCAATGTGGACTCCTCGCGTTGGGACGCCGGACGGCGGTACCGCCCGGCGGCGCCGCCCGGCGGCGCCGTTCACGCTAGTGTGGTCGGGCCTTTACACTGTCAAGCGTCTAAACTTTTGTAGATCGTAAGTTGCGTATGCTGGCCCTGCTCAATCCACGCTCAAAACGACGCTACGACCTCCCGTTATCAACGCGTACCTCTTGCGAACGATGAAAGGATCCTATACTGAGGGCGTGAGCGCTGATTCAAGAGAGTTTAGACTATTTTGACCGCAGTATTTATTGAAACACATACATGGCCTGCACTGACGGCACATGAGCTGCCATTGTGATAGCCATGCTGATGAGCACATATACATTTTGCACCACCGAATCTGTTTCTCTGGGCAAGAACAAGTAGGATTGCCACCAGCACGGTGCGATATGACGTCATGTGCAAGTCATATGTTATCCTGATATCAGTGTTATCCTTACCCCTCCCTTTCTTTGAGTCCCCCTGTGCTTGCTTGGGGGCAGTCTCGAACGAAGCGATTTAAAGCGCGCGTCCCTGGTTTTGAGAGGGTACGTCAGTGTTGCCCGACTGCGCTGGGCTGTGAATTTTCCAGCCAGTGGGCTATGGCAGCCTGCGTAGGCGCACTTCCGGACGCTGGTGGAGGATAAATTGCCCCGTTCTATTTTTCATTTTGCGTTCTACGGCGAATAGAATTTCTCGGGGTTTTTAAGAATGCAATGTATTATTTTTGGAAACAAAAACAAAGAAATGAAAGCTGGTTTGGTGAGTCCGTGCGCGACAGAACAAATGACACTGGAATGTTTGTTTCATATTATGCTGATCTTTTTACAGCACCATATCACTCAGCCGTGTCAATCTACAAATGTCTTAACCGTCGAAAATATTTCACCACACAGAATATTCAAACTGCATGAATATTCCCCGCCCAAAACATGAAATGCATCGAGTCTCATCATTCGAACGTACGTTGTACGTACCCCACGGTGCCGCGTTATCCAAACAGGATTTGAGAAAGGTCTCAAATAACACAGCTTATCCGATAGTCACTTCACGACGATCGGACGGAATCAGGCGTGTTTTTGGGCACGTTTTGAAGAGAGCTGCTTTTTAGCACAGCTTCAAAGCAAATGAACGAACCTGTTTATTCCGTTCCCACACCCCGAACCCAACCCTATCAGCTATTTTTCGCGAAACCCGGAACAGATGGAGATTATCTCAATGGAAATATCCCTCCAAAAACGCTGAACAGCCTGCGTCGCATGCTGCTTGACGTTCGCTCTCTTCGCTCGTTTCCTGCGAAGGCCGTTCAGGCCACGAGCCCTGGTATTCCCTGGTTCTCACAGTGGAAGATAACACACAAAGGGTAAGCCTCGTAAACAGGCAAATAAAGTGAACACATTCAAGAAAAGTCGGCAAACTCCAAATGCACAATGCAAGTGGAAAGCCACGCTGACCGGGTTTCCGCAGCTCAGGCGGGTGACAGAAAATTCTGGCTGACAGGGGTCGCTCGATTCGCAAAATGGCGGCGGCCAGAGATCTCTTTTTGCTAAGGTGAGCGGAGACAAAAAGGGCCGCCAGAGCTGTTCCTTCGTTTCACCAACTGTACCGCAGCAGTGGTTAGTTGCTCGCTTTAGAGGCCAGACTTCTAACATGAGCTCGTTGCCTTCCACCGTGCTTTGGCTGCGCGTGGATGCACCAAGCTCACAAAACGCCTAAAAGTTTTCGACGTGGGAAGCGTGAGCCGGAGGTGGGATAACTGGATAACCTTCCTATTAGCCCCGAGAAGATCGGGGGGCGCTGGTGGCTTGTTGTCGTGGCGTATAGTACCAAGGATCGCGTGGGCACTTCTGTGCTTCGTTGGTAACATGTAGGTTGAGTTGTATCGTTCACAATTCATGTCTGATTCGTTAATTTGAACGAGAGTTCGGGGGCGCGTGTGACCTAATCCTTTCGTAGTGCTTCTCGTTAAAATTAAGCTCAAGCAGCGCGACAACAGTAGTGTCGGGACTTGCAGAACAGGACCCATTGACCCAATTTAGTTCTATCGTGCTGACCCCGACAAAATCAGTCGTCGTCGTGACTTCGGAGACCTGTCAAGTGACCAAACAGGTAGATTCTGGGACGCCTTGCTAGGCCTTCCCACCGACTTGAGCTGCCGCTGAAGTCGTTGGGATTGTTGCCGTTGCTTCCGGAACCCGTAAATCGAGCGTCCTTAGTACGCATTTCCCTTCGTCTGCTGCTTGAAGTCGGGAAGCGCGCGAAGGGGACATAGAAATACGCTCGTTGGTCTCCAGGGCGAAGCATCCGAGCGGTGTTGGCGGCCACCGCTCGGATGCAGGGTGAAGCTATCGTAGGATATACCATCGTAAGTTACACGCAACTTCCGATCGTCTCGCTTGCGTATTCGGATTCGTTCCTAGGTTTCGTACTACTCACGTTTTGGTCGATAGCAAAAACAAAATACACTTAGCGAACAGTTTTTGCTGCTACGCGCTAAAGCAAACAACCAAAGCAAAGCGGAGAAAATACCTGGCCTTGTCAAGTGATACTCATTACTATGTCATCATCGAGCGATCGCAGCAACCCCAAGATTCTCGGACAGGCGAGCGCCGCCACTACTTACGCCATCTATCGGCCGCCGTTGCGCCGGCGCCCGTAACTCAATGGAGCAAAGCGATCTTTTTTTATACAAAGAAAACTAATCACTCAATCCCTTTGCACTTTATTGTCACGTTTTAATTCGCTGCCCTCAACCTCCACGAGAAATTTCGTGGTCCTGGGTTTATATTAAGTCTGGCCAAAATGCAACCAAACTTTTATTCATTGGTTCCTATGGCGAACCGCAGAAAAATCATACGTCTTTTCAACATTCAATGCAAACCCTAAGAGAACCACACCATCAATTTAGTTGCATTTTGCTATATATATAGCCAATGTCTCTAGCTCCATGGAAACCTTTTTTATTTTCAAATTACTTAAATTTAAAGTGGTTCCCCGGGACTTTAAGTTCCAAAAGGAATCCGCAGTTGGTGAGGTGACTCGAGGATTCAGTGACGTTGTTGCGTTCCTAAATACATTTTTTAGCAACATATGTAATGTATAACAAAACGGCAACTACACTGAATATTTTCTTAATTGATAAACACAGAACCTGAATGCAGGTTTTTTTCTTTTCTTTTTTTGTTCTCATCGCGTAATTAGTTCAAATACATTATACTTAAAGCGCAGAATAATTAAGGAGTCAAAACGTTTTTTGATCCGAACTATATTTTACGAAGTGTCCAAATTTCATTTCACCAGCTATTCCACTTCCTCCCCCCCCCCCCCCCCCCCCCCAAGAATGGTATTAAAAATAAAAATGCCAAAATGAGTGGGCGTGGTCCAGACATTTTGGCCAACGCGACATGAAGAGTACCATTTATGGCGACATTTAGCACGCTGTTACTGCTAATTAATCAATCTTATGTAGGTTTGCTGCGCGTGCGACCCAAGAGCTTTTGAAACGGCCCAGTATCTCTTAAGTCATCACAACCTCAGACGTCAAAATCAGGCAAAAAAGGGGCGTGTCCCAGAAATTTGGCATACGCGCCGCCAATTGTACCATCAATGGCGACACTCAGCACTCTATAAGCCATAATAATGCATCTCCTCTAGTTCTGCGACGCATATGCCCGAGTGCTTTTGAAGCGTCCCAGAATTTATTTAGTTATCGCTCTCCAAAGCTTGCCTCAACCGTCAAAAGGGGGCGTTTCCCACAATTTTGGACATACGCGCCGTCAATTGTACCATCAATGGCGACGCTCAGCAGTCTGCAATTCATTATAAGGAATCTCCTCTAGGTGTATGACACGTATGCCCGAGTGCTTTTGAAGCGGCCCAGAATTTATTTGTTATCGCTCTTCAAAGGTTGCCTCAGACGCCAAAATCAGCCTAAAAGGGGGCGTTTCCCACAAATTCGGGCATACGCGCCGTCAATTGTACCATCAATGGCGACGCTCAGCAGTCTGTAATTCATTATGAGGAATCTCCTCTAGGTCTATGACACGTATGCCCGAGTGCTTTTGAAGCGGCCCAAAATTTATTTAGTTATCGCTCTCCAAAGGTTGCCTCAGACGCCAAAATCAGCCAAAAAAGGGGCGTTTCCCACAAATTCGGGCATACGCGCCGTCAATTCTACCATCAATGGCGACGCTCAGCAGCCTGTAATTCATTATAAGGAATCTCCTCTAGGTCTATGACACGTATGCCCAAATGCTTTTGAAGCGGCCCAGAATTTATTTAGTTATCGCTCTCCAAAGGTTGCCTCAGACGCCAAAATCAGCCAAAAAGGGGGCGTTTCCCACAAATTCGGGCATACGCGCCGTCAATTGTACCACCAATGGCGACGCTCAGCAGTCTGTAATTCATTATGAGGAATCTCCTCTAGGTCTATGACACGTATGCCCGAGTGCTTTTGAAGCGGCCCAGAATTTATTTAGTTATCGCTCTCCAAAGGTTGCCTCAGACGCCAAAATCAGCCAAAAAGGGGGCGTTTCCCACAAATTCGGGCATACGCGCCGTCAATTGTACCATCAATGGCGACGCTCAGCAGTCTGTAATTCATTATGAGGAATCTCCTCTAGGTCTATGACACGTATGCCCGAGTGCTTTTGAAGCGGCCCAGAATATATTTAGTTATCACTCTCCAAAGGTTGCCTCAGACGCCAAAATCAGCCAAAAAGGGGGCGTTTCCCACAAATTCGGGCATACGCGCCGTCAATTGTACCATCAATGGCGACGCTCAGCAGTCTGTAATTCATTATAAGGAATCTCCTCTAGGTCTATGACACGTATGCCCGAGTGCTTTTGAAGCGGCCCAGAATTTATTTAGTTATCGCTCTCCAAAGGTTGCCTCAGACGCCAAAATCAGCCAAAAAGGGGGCGTTTCCCACAAATTCGGGCATACGCGCCGTCAATTGTACCATCAATGGCGACGCTCAGCAGTCTGTAATTCATTATGAGGAATCTCCTCTAGGTCTATGACACGTATGCCCGAGTGCTTTTGAAGCGGCCCAGAATATATTTAGTTATCGCTCTCCAAAGGTTGCCTCAGACGCCAAAATCAGCCAAAAAGGGGGCGTTTCCCACAAATTCGGGCATACGCGCCGTCAATTGTACCATCAATGGCGACGCTCAGCAGTCTGTAATTCATTATAAGGAATCTCCTCTAGGTCTATGACACGTATGCCCGAGTGCTTTTGAAGCGGCACAGAATTTATTTAGTTATCGCTCTCCAAAGGTTGCCTCAGACGCCAAAATAAGCCAAAAAGGGGGCGTTTCCCACAAATTCGGGCATACGCGCCGTCAATTGTACCATCAATGGCGACGCTCAGCAGTCTGTAATTCATTATAAGGAATCTCCTCTAGGTCTATGACACGTATGCCCGAGTGCTTTTGAAGCGGCCCAGAATTTATTTAGTTATCGCTCTCCAAAGGTTGCCTCAGACGCCAAAATCAGCCAAAAAGGGGGCGTTTCCCACAAATTCGGGCATACGCGCCGTCAATTGTACCATCAATGGCGACGCTCAGCAGTCTGTAATTCATTATAAGGAATCTCCTCTAGGTCTATGACACGTATGCCCGAGTGCTTTTGAAGCGGCCCAGAATTTATTTAGTTATCGCTCTCCAAAGGTTGCCTCAGACGCCAAAATCAGCCAAAAAGGGGGCGTTTCCCACAAATTCGGGCATACGCGCCGTCAATTGTACCATCAATGGCGACGCTCAGCAGTCTGTAATTCATTATAAGGAATCTCCTCTAGGTCTATGACACGTATGCCCGAGTGCTTTTGAAGCGGCCCAGAATTTATTTAGTTATCGCTCTCCAAAGGTTGCCTCAGACGCCAAAATCAGCCAAAAAGGGGGCGTTTCCCACAAATTCGGGCATACGCGCCGTCAATTGTACCATCAATGGCGACGCTCAGCAGTCTGTAATTCATTATAAGGAATCTCCTCTAGGTCTATGACACGTATGCCCGAGTGCTTTTGAAGCGGCCCAGAATTTATTTAGTTATCACTCTCCAAAGGTTGCCTCAGACGCCAAAATCAGCCAAAAAGGGGGCGTTTCCCACAAATTCGGGCATACGCGCCGTCAATTGTACCATCAATGGCGACGCTCAGCAGTCTGTAATTCATTATGAGGAATCTCCTCTAGGTCTATGACACGTATGCCCGAGTGCTTTTGAAGCGGCCCAGAATTTATTTAGTTATCGCTCTCCAAAGGTTGCCTCAGACGCCAAAATAAGCCAAAAAGGGGGCGTTTCCCACAAATTCGGGCATACGCGCCGTCAATTGTACCATCAATGGCGACGCTCAGCAGTCTGTAATTCATTATAAGGAATCTCCTCTAGGTCTATGACACGTATGCCCGAGTGCTTTTGCAGCGGCCCAGAATTTATTTAGTTATCGCTCTCCAAACGTACGCGACGCCATATTCCATGTTACAGTAGCCATGTCCTCCGGATTTCGACAACAGCGCCACTCGCGGCAGTCTGCACAGTCTGCACTTCTGGCTTCACACGGCCGATGGGACGCCGCCGACACTTTTTCCATTGCCCCTCCCTATTGGAAAAACCAGCATGAAAATCAAACTGGTTAAGCTGGTAACTAAGCTGGTCAACCTGGTCAATGTGGTAGTCAAGCTGGTTTAACTTGCAATCAAGCTGGTTTAAGCTGGGCAAGCTAGAATTTAAGCTGGTCAGTCTGGTTTAAGTAAAAACCATCATGGTCTCACTAGAATCTGGTTTTAGATTCAATCTGGTGTAGCTGGGAGCCAGTCTGGTCTTAACCGGTCAAACTGGTTTTCCATGGAGCCAATGTGGTCAAGCTGGGAGACAAGCTGGTCATGCTGGGAGACAAGCTAGTGAATCTGGTCGGACTAATGATCGTGGTGGTCAAGCTGGTCATGCTGGGAGCGCGCACGCCAAGGTCGGCTAGAGATAGCCGAACTGGCATTGCTGGGAGCGCGCGCGCCAAGGTCGGCTTAGGCTGGAACGAGGCCACGTCCTGTTCTTTGTCCTCTCGTTTTTGGTAGACGACCGGGCGCGTCAGGCGCGCTGCAAGCTACCTTTGTGTGCGGAAAAAGAGAGAGAAAGAGAGAGAGAGTGGCAGGAACGGAGAATTTGCGACGCGTTTGGCTATCTTGGACAGATTTTCGAAGGGACGGCTGTGTGCGCGTTGTTTGGTGACTAGTTGAATGACGGTGCAAGCGAAGCGGGTTTTGAGGAGACAGCGAGCGCCAGTCCGTTCAGTGCGGGAAGATGTCGGACGTCCCGACTGATGCGTCGCTTCATGTCTTCGAACGTGTGTGTGCTCAAGAATGACGGCGGTGCCGGGGAGTATCGCCATGCCATCTAAGCCACACGGATTTCCTTGCCTCAGCCGACCACGCAAGTTGCCGCTTCGCTCCCATCACTGGCGGGACCCAGGTTCGCTTCTGTCATCCGCGTAGTATTTTCGTTTGCTATTGCCTGTTTTTGGCGTGTGTCTAGTATTTTTCGTGTTGAAAGATAAGCAATCTGGTTTCATTAACATTGTAGGCTTTGCACCGAGAACCACTGTCTGTGCGTCGGTTAGTACTGTGTCAGCGCCGTGGATGTGTAGCATCTGAGTTCATGTGAGGCGGCCGCAAGTACGAAAATAATAAATTGGATGCCGAGTTGGCTTTTCTGAAGAGCTTGGCTTGTTTATCCATTGTATTAATTAAAACAGGTTAAACTGGTTGGGAAGTTCACCAGCATGACCAGTTTAACCAGCATGACCACCATGCCAAACTGGGCATGCTGGGGCAACAACCCGGGTTGAAGCTGGGACCAGATCAACCAGCATGACCAGTATGACCAGATCAACCAGCATGACCAGCATGCCAAGCTGGGCATGCTGGGGCAATAACCCAGCTTGAAGCTGGGACCAGCTTAAGCTGGTTTTTTCAATAGGGGCTATATTCTAGTTCAGTGTAACTAGAGCGCCGACGTTAGAACGCGCGACTCGAGAGCGCTGCGATAGGAGCGCGCTTGCCATTAGAGTGCACGTCACAAGAGCGCATGACCAGTAGAGCGCATGTCACGATATTGATTACCTTGTCCGAAAAAGAAGCTTTATTGTACGCAAACACTTTAAAGCACACAGGACCACTTGACGATCGGCTGGGTGCAGGAGCCGAGATTGAATGTTATTTCGAATGGTGAAGTTGTGTACATTAGGAAGTGACTTCATACTCAACCATAACCACATTTTCTGAGTTCCAAGTTTGCGAAGCGCTGCTCAACAACACAAGGTGCACCTCACTAGACTGTTTTTCTCTACCACACAAACTTATGGTGTAGTGGAAAGTCATCACTGGGGCCACTAACTTTAGCGCGTCGGTGTCGCATTGGCCCTGACAGCATTCACAAACACGTTATGAAAGTGCGTCACACACCGCTAACAAATAAATGCGCCCCGCAAACTCAATAATGAGTGGCCGCATCATCGACGTCTGTCCTGAGCCGCCTCTGTATGCCATTCGTGCCTTCTTTTTCTGGACAGCATCTCCGTCGCAGTGCACACCGATGTTGCGATCGCCGGAGTACGGTAGAAGCTGGCCGTGTAGTTTCCGCTTCTTTTTTGTTGCGCGAGCGCTTGTGGCAGCCCAACGCACCACCGTCTTCCATAGCTCTGTTGCAAATCGCGGTCGTCTCAACCACCATCATGGTCGACACCGGCGTGCGACGTCCTTTTGTGGCGTAGGTGCAGCCCATGTATAGTACAGTGGTTTGTTTTAGGCTTCATCTAGCAGTCTGAAGAGTCCAGGACATTTCGGTGCTCGAAATATTCGGTGTGTGGAGTTTTTGTTGCATGAACGTGGAACACAAAGCGACGCAAAGAGTCGCTTTTGTCCTTATTTTACGATTATTGTTTGCCCGAACTTCATAAAAATATGTCACCTTCTCTTTCTGCTCGACTTTTTAGCAGACACCAGCGCCCCACGGGCGTTAGAGCATGTGTCTTCTCACCTCCGACCACAATGAATAAACTTGCACCCCCGTGTAGCGTCTTTTGGGAAGCCGGGATCAGGGACTGCAATGATGCTCGACGATTCCTCAGAAGCGTTGCTAGCAACGCCGATTAGGTCACAGAGCAGTGAGCACTGAGCACAAGCGTTTTGCAAATAAAAGAGGTCCACATTACCCTTTGTGCATGATTATATTTATTTTGAAGGCAGCTGGCCTCAGACTTACTTTATTACGTATACGACGACTCACCTGTGATACGAGGGCGTTATAGTATTTGGGAGGGCTAGAAACTGGCATTCTTTCCGGAATATATTATTATCAAGCCACACATGCGAATAACTTCATATGCCTATGCTTATGCACGTTACATACGTATCATCCAGGCATATTTATGACAAATCTTAATAAAGATGTCCTAGACGTATATTCTAACCTTTAGAATATGAAAGCATGCTATTGCCAGAAATGACGGACCGTTTACACCGAAATATCCGTGTACCTGACGTCTTTTATGAACATGTCCTCATTGGATCACACAGGCAAATAATTGCTTAATTACACGTATCGTATATTTTCATGAGGGGGAAAAACATAGTCAAATAAGACATCTCGATAATTACATCCATTATATTTTATGCGCCACTGCCGCCACAATATTTGAACATTCAAATGTCCACAATGCCTGCTGGAAAGCTCAGCTATTTGAACTTCCAAACGTCTATTTACACAAAAATCTCCATGCAGCAAAAAGTCCTTGCACCGAAAAGTCCGTGCTCCGAAATGTCGGCACCGAAACGACCTACACCGAAACGTCCTACACTGAATTGTTCGAATCCCCAGCCTGAAGAATCCAACAACCTTGCGAATAAAGACAGAGCCATTTGACTCTCCTTGTATTTTTCTAAATTTGTAAAACGCCAAGTATCCGGGTTCATCAGAGATTTAAGCCATAACTGCAGCGACTGGCGGCTTCATAATAATATATAAAAACAAAACTTATGCAAACTTTCACAAGAGCGATCGTTGACGGACCGTTTACATGCCATGCCTCCCGCGCTTGAAAATATTGCATTTAAAAAAAAAAAAAAAAAAGAAGCAATACTGGAACGGGGTGTGTGTGATTCATGCTGAAAGCGAGGACGGGGGGGGGGGGGGGGGGGGGGGGTACACTTATCATTCTTCTTTGTTCAGTATACCAGGAACTCTGTGATAACGTTATTGCCCCGTTCAAGGTTTTCGAAACGCACAATGGGGGGGGGGGGGGGGGGGGGGGGTCGCTTTAGAGCCTGCTTGGGGAATTTCTTCGGGTCGCTGAGGTGGGGCTTGATGGAAGTAGGACATCCGGACGCTACAAGCTGTTCCAGCCGATGCACTGCTGTGAGGGTTTCATTAGCAAAGCGCACATGAAGGCTCCCTGAGTTGCATATGACTTCTCGCTTTTTGGCGCGCATCGCTGCACCAAATCCGAATGCCACGTGTCACTTTTCCCAGCACTGAGTCACCTCCGATGTCTCATGGTATCGAGGCGCTCGAGGAGGAAGGAAGGGGGGGGGGGGGGGGGGGGGGGAAGAGGAGGCTCCACTGCGTTCTTTCTTGCGTTTGGGTTCAATGTTTCAAGCCCAAGTCTGTAAATAACGGGGAGGCTTGGGAGAAAGCTTCGAAAACCAGACAGCCTCTTGTGCAAATCGTGATTGATTTGAGCCTGAGCTACGAACTACGTGCATAATGAAATGTCCGAAAATATTTGTACCCTTTTTTTATCCCTTTCATCGCCTCATCTAAAACTTTCTGGTTTTCTCGTGCGTAAATGACATCTTTAAAACAATTGTGAGCTTGGATGTTCCCTACTTTAGACAAGCTTAGCAGCACAAGTGTGACACAAATAGGCGGCGCACACCAAGTCACTGAGCCAGAAACTTTCTGGTTGTCGCGGGGTAGTCAGCTCTGCATAGTGTACGCGTGCTTGTCCTCATGCGACTACCATTATATTGCCGGAGAAAAGCAGTTCTTTTCTTGGTCCTGACATTTAATTGAAAATATGACATAGAATATAGTTATCCTTCGATGCAAAAGGAACTGTTTCCGAAAACGAGAAACGATCTCCAAATACTTTTTTAAAGCATTCAATTAAACGGCTTTGATGAAATGGCGTTTGATTCAATAACGTTCGATGAAATGGCTTCGATGAGATGGCCTTCGATGAAGTGTCCGGACCCAATCACCATCATTAATTTGAAATACGAGTTCATCTTTCCTACCTTGCTCAGCCCACTGATAAAACCACCTCATCTGGTTGGTTGCTAATATCAATGACCTAACTTGATTAGAAATGCCATCAGTGACGTTTTTGCGGTGGCCCGTGACCTGCTTCTTTGTTTCTGTTTATTATTAGTAATTATTTGTTACAGATGTACAGACTATTTTGGCAATGTATTTACCTTCCGCTCTATAACGACTTCGGGCCACGAGAGCGCATTCGATAAACAAGTACACAAAAGTAGTAATTGTGGTCGCGTTGTCAACTCTATCCCTTGCTTAATCATGTATACAATGCGTAGGAAGAAACGCGTTGACAGCAATATAAGAGGAGAAGCTTGGAGAATGGTTAAGCGGGCGTTGGTTTTTAAAAGCCGGGGATCTTGAAGATGTGTGACAGAACGCGGGGGTTTGCGGCAGGGGTATGGAAACGGGGCATTCGGATTTGGATTATTTCTTAAACTGATTATGGAATGGGGCAGAATCGTAAATGTCGGCGAGGAGCACTTTATTCTGTCAGGAACACCCGGCTTGCTTTTGTAAGTAAACGACCGCTGAAACAGATAACAGACATGCACTGGATTCTCCAGTAGGTTCGAAAAGCCACGTTACGTTCTCCGCTCAAACCGTTACATTGGACTTTAAAAATACGTGGAACAGAAAAAATGATCAGATAGAAAAGCTACACGGACTGAGTGTATCTCCGTTTCAGCATAACTTGATAAACGGCGAAAGCTACGATCCCCGTTGGCCAATCAGAGCAAAGGAGCGACGCACGAGACAGCTCTCCGTGGGAGGATCGTGTTTCAATGGTACATCGTCAAGTGCTTTGCTCCGATGCCCCGATTGGCTCACGAGGGTCGTAGCTTTATATCCTGTCTTCAAAGGACTGGCTCTCACCACGCTTGAACGAGCACTTAACGCCTCGCCTCGTCCTGTGCGGAAGGTACTCCGTGATAATGGTTTTGTCCGGTTCAACATTCTGACAATATACAATGACACTTTTGTGAGCTGCTTGGAGATGTCTTCGGGGTGATCCGGGAAGTCAGACATACTGCTTTGGTACAAGATTATGTTCTGTATACCCAGGGATGGACCACACCGGACGCTGCAAGTCGTTGCAGCCAATGCAGCGCTGCGAGCGCTTCATTTGGTCTCGTGCTTCGCGTGTTTCCACACTCAGCGCATGTCACGTGTCACACACTCAGAACTGATTTAGCTCCGATGACTCGTAGCGTCCGCTGCGGTCCATTTTAAGGTAGAACGGATCGTAACAGACTACGCTGCTTTGTGTTTGCGAATAATGGATCGCTTAGAGTGGTTCATTGGTAAATCCTGCTTGAGTTCAGCCTGAGCTCGCAAACTCTGGACACAATAAAACTATGTGGCGTAGAAATAAAAGCTTCTGAAAATGTCGGTATCGTTTTTCTTTTTTTACTTGTAACTTTTGTTATTGCTTGGGACCGAGTTCGGCCCTGGGAGCTGTTTGCCGCACTGTAAATTTGTCCAGTTATTAGTTAGTGCAATGATTTTCATGTAGGTGATAGGCCCTCTTGGGAAGAACATATTAGAAATAGTTCAATGCTATTTCTTGAAGACATTGCCAGATAACAACTCACAAATATTGGGTAAAAATTTCAAAGTGGCCTAGTTCGTGTATTTCGAAGCGCTGCATTTTGCATGGAGACAAAATAATGCAACATATTAATGGAACACCACGCGATATAGTGTAAAATATTTTCCTCGAGAAAAAAAGAAAAACGAAGTTTTCTTTTAATTGCACGCTGAAGTTGGGGAACTTTTCACATTGAAGCACGTTTGAAGCGGTGTAAATATTTTCAGTTATAAACTCGAGTAAAAAAAATATTTTTAGATGATTTACCGTTCCGGAAAGAATATACAAAAAAAATTCAACGCTATATCTAGAAAATATTACGAAATATGCACTCGCAAACATCAGATACAAATATCAAAGTAACACGCACGCACACACGCACGAAGGTACACAATAACCTGAAAGCCGAACGCAGAGGCTGATGTACGAGTAGTGATCAAACTGTTTCTGCGGTTGACATCATGGGACGTCGCGTTCATGTGGGAGCTGTAAAGGTTAGGTGATCAAAAATGCACAATCATGACAATCAGAGCACATATCTCCAACATTTTTTACCCTCAACAACCTTCTCTCCCCCTCCCCCTTTTTTCTCGCTCAGAAAAAAAGAAAAGAAAAATAAGGGAGATCATTTAATGGTGCGACTTTTGCCGACGGTGCACGCGCGCAAAAGTACTTGTCAATCGCAAAAGTGTTATTTACGAGATAAAGTACACATGAGAGTGATTGTCGCTTTAGATGTCATTATAATTGGTTTTAGTAGTGCACCCATACAGTAGCCTAACCACATAGTTTTAACCCAACTACGTGAAAACGATCAGTTCTTTCGTTGACCCGTTCAAGACTGGCAGTTGTTGAAATATTTTAGCAAAGCGAAAACCGGGTATCGGCGCAAATGATAATCTCTACGCAGACCCGAGCCCCTGAAACTTCAACAGTGCCTCCGGTATATGTGTGCGTGTGTTCACCTTGATTAGAGAAGTCATTCCAAGTATAGTCACGGCAGTCCGGAAAGTCGAAGTGCTACCGTCGCATTCCAATTAATGCTCGGAGCCTTTATTCTTGGCTGTAAGTATGGGTTAGGTTAGCTCGCACCTCACGCGTGATCCTAAAAACAAACGATTCCGTCAAAGCATTTTATGCTGCACAGGTTACGCCACCTCAGCTTATCGGATATCAGTGATACATTACAATAGACTTGAGTAGCTCTTGCTGTGTTGCAACTTACAAGCACAAGTAGAGAATTAAAGAAAAAAATATTATCTTCTTTTTTATTAAAAACGAGCTTGCGAGAGCACGGTTATGGTCTCATCTCATATGTTGCGCTCTAGTACAGCATGGCGACACCACTGATTCAGATACTTTGGAGTTATTTGCTCATCGTAAAACCTCGTTGTCATCGGCGGCTTCCTGAACAAGCTCGCGGCATGACAGTAATATATTATATTGCGCCTACATTGCACTGTTTGCAACAGCAGACTGATATTTCATTATCGACAAGCAAACTCTACCTGCAAAAATTAAATGTAATACGAAGAGAATGCCCATAGTTTTAGTAATCAGTAATTTGTAATGTGATATAATTAAATTTTAGTGATTTTTAAGAAAGGAATCGGTAATGTAAAACAGTTAGTTTTGGAAAGTGCTTTTGCCATCTCTCGCCTAGAAATCTCAAGAGGGCGACTGTACTAAAGTGATTAACCATTTTGAGAAGAGATATTGAGTTGAGAAAAATTAACGCAATATTGTAATTACACTTCCAAAATTTGACGGGTGAACTTGTACTTTAAACTTTTGCTTACGGAAGAGTGAGTTCTAGTCACCGGTGTGTCCACGTGCAATATGACGTCTAAACGCGTCACTGGTCACTAGTAGGATCTCAAAACGCAATATAAAAATGCAAGGAACCGGAAAAAAAAAAAGCTGTTTCGTATTATGGATTTTTGCAGATCTCAATATTTGGAATTTCGGTCAAATTTCAGTACAAAAACAACGGTTTGACAGCCCCCAGCACTGTTTATTTCAACGTGTGTCATATATAGGCAACACCAGGTGGGTTGGGGTAAAAGCACCGGACATGTTACGAGTACGCACGCTGGCATGAGTTCCCGTCCCGTAAACACTTTTTGTAAGGCTCGCCGCTTTCTCTTCAAGTACCCAGGGTCACAATACACTCTGTAGTACCGTATTTTCTGGACTATACAAGTTTAAAAGTTTAAAATTCACCCGATGCAGAATATCTACAGGTGCGGACAATACAATGATTTAATTTTTCTAGATCCTTCACTATGACAATCGTGAAGGATTTTATGAGTAACGGACTATACTAATGTTGATTTACGTACGATAAAGCTTCATCGTGACCTAATACGGTAGGCGTTTGTCAAGTTCTGCTGAGTATGATACTTTTTACGTTCGGACTAGGTGCTAAGTGCGGGCTTTGCACTGGGTGCCGATTGTGTACCGGGTGCGGACTATCTAAGAAAACACTTCTATTTTTGACGCAAAATATTTCCCTGCGGACTATGCACCGGGTGCGGGCTATAGTCCGGAAAATGCGGTAGTTCCTTCGAACTCTAGGGTTTTTGGACGATGGCTCTTGGCCTATGCCCATCCTCACATGGCCCTGGGTCACTTCACATGGACGGCAGAAGCAGTCAAATGCTTGGAGTAGCCAAGCATGCTTATCGCAAAACAAAACAAAAATTCAGAGACAAAACCGAGAGGCTAGGCTTTGAAATGCTGCAGAAAGGAGAGTTCGGTTTCGGGCGCTTCTCTGGTATCGCCGGAGGAAAGGGGTCGCTGTGCCTCCCGCCGCAAATCGCCCATTATGCGCTTAGCTTGGCTTATCTGGCCCCGAGACGCAGCAACAAAAGGAGTCTCCCGCCGTCAAGTCAACTGTGGGAGAGGAGGAAATGGGAAGTGTGGCGAGGGGAACTTTTTTTCTGGTTGAAAAAATATTCTGCAGGTTGGTCTTTGAGCGCCGCGTGGTGGGAAGTTTTGAAACTAGCCCGAATGTCTCGGAATCTTGGCCTTGAGCTCCAAGCGGTCCCTCTCGGGGCTAAAAGTCGGTGACAGGTTCAGAGTAAAGTGGAAGCTCCTTTCCAGGTTTCGCTCTGAGTGGAAAGAAGGCGGAGGAGCTTCCACCTCACTCTTCACTTACCACTATAGCGTTCACATTCTCTCAATTAATACACACCAGGGTGGAGAATAAAAATCAATGACTTAAATCAGGCCAGTGTGGTAAATTAAATCAAAACTTTTCCAAAAAAATAATTCCGAAAATATTTTAAAGCGGTAAGTTTCTAGGCTAAATCACGCTCAAGGTCACGTAATCAAGGTTACGTAACGCCCGTGGTTGAACTGCTAGTGACTGTAACGATGGTGGCTGAAGTGTAAGCACCGGTCGCTTAAGCTCGTAAGCGCCGGTTGCGTAAGCTCCGTTGGCGTAAGCGCCGGTCGCGTAAGCTTGTAAGCGCCGGGGGCTGAAGCTGACATGACCTGACGTCCTTGACGTTAGGTCGTCATAGAAGTCGTCCTAGAAGTCGCCCTAGACGTCGTCCTTGACGTTGCTCTCGATATGTTTACGGTATACTACAACCATTTCATCACCATGCATACCATTCCTGCAAAGCTACCGCATTTCATTGTGTTTCGTCGAATGAACAAAGCTGCATTCTATTTAACGTTTGTCTGCAATCTTCATATGTGCATTCGTTTCGTACTGAAATCAAAGAATCAACGAGCAAGATATATCTATAAAAGGCTGAACACGATAAAAAAGAATTGCGCTTTTTTGAGCAAATCGGAACGTTGAGGTTAAGTTCTAGCTTCCACTTCGTTCGTTAGTTATGCAAAACGTTCAATAGCAGCAAAATCAGAAGGCCAGAGAAAGAAGCAGATACTAGGAAATTAATGTCCCATAGCAATCAAATACTAATTGCAATGGGACATTGAAATCAGCATTTGATTGCGCAGCGAGCTAGTGCGTCGTGTGCTCGCTGTGCCTATCGGGAGATGGCGTCACAACTTAATAGCGTCACTTGAGAGCTTGTAATAGGAAGAGTTTCCAGCTGCTCGGTTGGGGGGTCACGTGGTTTATGGGTGGCATTTGCAATAGTGCCCAAAGCGTTGATCGTCTGCAAACGCGCCTCCGACTTTCCGCCTGCTTTCCTCCTCGTCACGCGAACACGAAGCGCATGCGCATTTGCGGCCAATTGCCGCAGGAGGCATCCGCCATTAAATTTCAGACGTTCCCCATGGTTTCAGATGGACCCTCTCTTGAATCTATATGCTCTCTAGCGTCTCAAATTAGTCGCCTGCGAGCGCGCCTACACTCTAAAAAAAATCCGGTCGTAAACGACCTCTCAGGGGTTCTTTCGGCTTGTCCATACTTTGCACCCTGAAAAAAGTTCTTTTAAACACCCCCTCAAAGAGTCCTTCGTGAAAAACCTATGAGGGGTGCTTTAAAGCACCTTTTTAGGAGCCAAAATATTCTTCACCGTCCAGTTGCCTTTCTAGTGCGCCAGGGGGCGATAGTGTTTGAGGCGAAACCGTTCTTTACAACCTGAAAGAGTTCTTGGGGCGTCGAGGAACCTTTCAAGAACGGATTTGTTTAGAGTGCAACCTTGACTTTGGAAAGTTTTTCCGCTCATATTTTTACAGGAAAAACTATGCCTTAAATTTTCACAGTAAAACTGACCTGCTCAGCGCAGATTCGATGAAATCTTAAGCTTTTTTTTACAGTACCGACCTTAGGAATTGTTGACCTGGGCGCCGCGCCCCCTATTGATTTTGTTTAGCTTTTTTATTTATTTGAACCCAGCGCCCGACACGACGCTATATGCTTGATCGCCGTTCGTTTTTTTGGAAAGCAGTTCTCGGCTGACAAGACGTTCAGGTTGGAACGCTACTGACATGTTTACTAACAACGTGATCATGCCGTCTTAGATATAGGCCTATAAAAAGGAAGGAGGGCGCGTCACGGCCGGAATTTTCCCAGGCGCATGATGGTGTAAGGGCGGCTCTGGCTTTCTATGTATACGTGCAGGCGCTTATTGTTTCTGCTTTTTCTACAGCGGAAGGTCCGTTAATGCAACAAGCGTGAGTAGGTAGCTTTTTCACCTGATGCTCCCGCTGCACGAGAGCTCGTGCAGCCGTGGGGCGATCAAATGCAAGGAACCGCGTGCAAAATCTTTGTGACATATCACTGACCGAACCCACTCAGAAGCGAAAGAGAGCTATGCCGCCAAGGGCGTAAGAGAGAATGACGGCCACCAGAAATAGATTACACGAAGCGAGGTGTGCTCACCACTTCCAGAACGTTCAAGGCGCCGTTCCAGGTAACGACGTAGTCAGCGTTGATGTCGAGCTTGTCCAAGTGCCGCCGAACCTTTTGCAATTCGTCCATAATGGTGTTCGTGGTTGCGTTGGAGGAGGTTCCTGCCATCGGGGACTGCGTTGTTCTTCTTGCCAGAGGCTTCTAAGACTGACTGCGAGCACAAGAGGCAACAGCAGCCCGTGCGCTATGGCCTGTGGAATCGGCATGCACATCTTCTTCTTCCCAACGCAATTAAAATGAAGCAAAATATAATGTTTTCTTTTGGGGAGCTTATGGATGTTCAACTGCATGTTGTTCCAAAACTTCTCTTATAAATAGGGACAAAATAATGCAATAATGTTGCGTATATGTTTATACAGCCTGAAGTTAGTCAGCCTCAATAGGCGTCTGGTGTATCAGCTGTAGTTGAAACATTTCGTCAGTGCCACTGCTATACTCCGTTTCACCTTATGTTGTACCGCAGCGAAGGCTAGAAGCGCGAGCTCATAGCATTTGCAGCTGCCCTTAATGCGCGAGTGCTTGTGCCGACGAGATGTGCCCTGAGCAAGAAGCTCGCGCTTGTAGCCTTTGCTGCGGTACAACATACGGTGAAACAGAGTATAGCCTGGGGTCTTTAACGTGCATAAATGGGGACACATTATTCATGCTGAATTTGCAATGTTTGCCACTTTAGACAAGCAAACTTGGACAAATATGAAGCAAGTCTACTCGCGCACGTGCATGCGACTGACCCAGAAGCTTTTTTGCCGCGATTTAAATTTAATGGTATAAAAGTGGACACAAACATCATGTTAGCACTAGACATGGGCTCCAGATAACAAGTGCGTCGGTAAACAACCCGGTAGTGACTCCTGTCCAATCTCATTAAAAGAATAGCCGAACTCCTTGGCTACGACGGAATGCACTACTCCCAAACTGCGTCCCTAGGATTCGTTTCAAAGAAGGCCAGAGCGAAGATCTGCGCACGTTCCCTCTGTCGATGGTCATCGAATGTCTTTTCGGACGGTATCGCAAAGCCCCTAAATGTTATCTTACACTTTCCTAACGATCATTTTAATGAAAGACGAGCCCACCTTGAACCGCCCCATATCCCACCGCCAAAGATGAGCATCAAAACATGAACAGATTGAGAGTCTCCAAGAACTCCTGGACCCTGCAGTTGGTTTTCTGTCACATTTGAAGACGGGCCTCATCTTTTCTACGTCGTGATTTGGGAATAAACTGCTGATAATTTCTAAGTTTGTGCTTGTGTTGTCGTCGTTCACAACATCATTGTTTCTGCAAGTACAGACGAGGGTATACGGTTTTTATAGCTAAAAATTTCCTTTGGAAATGAAGTTGGTCAGCACCCTCTAGCAGAAGCGACGCCGCTTACAAAGGTATAATTTTCAAAATGCAGTCCTCGCTAGTGTCCTCGCACTAATTAACGCCACCGTAAACCGGCACTCAATTAAACACGTTGTGGATGTTTTTGGGACATTTGAATACCTTCATTGCATTTTTTTTATTGAACCTGAACTCCCCAAAAGCTAATCAAATTAACGTTCGTGTTAAGACAGCGAAAAATCGGTCTGCTTGGGAGGTATGATGGCACAGGTTTGCGCTGTATATTAAAAAATTACACCATCTTCCCGAAGGGAACATGGGCTGATGCGGAGCATCGCGGATCGTTATTAACGCTGTTATTAACGGTGTTAGTAACGTTGTTGAACTTCACGGTCCCGAACCTCAGGTTCTGCTGCTCGACGTTCTCGAACCGCCGCTGCTTCACGTTGTCGTATAGTTCAGCATCCGCCGCTTCTCGTTGCCGTAGTTCAGGGTCTGCCGCTCGCTTCAAGCGTTTGCGCTCAGCGTCGCGTACCCTTCGCTGCGCAGCTTTGTCTTCAGTGGGCGTAGCGTTGCTGTTAGTTTGTGGGGTGGTGCTGACGCTTGCTTGCGCCAACCCACTAACTGACGGGACTGTTGCTTCCATCACACTTCATCGGAAGAACGGAGTGAAGTGGAGTCAACAGCGGGTGAACTGAACGCGCGCGCTACCGCTGCTTATATTCACACTTGAAGGAGAGGAGACTAGAGGAGGAGAGTTGCGCATGCGCGCGCGGTGTGATTAGAAGCGAACGCACGCGAAGTGCACGCAGCTGGTAGAGAGAGAGAGCGGAGAGAGTAACGCGCAGCTGTTGGAGAGAGGGAAGGAGGAGAGTTGCGCATGCGTAGTGTGAGTGCGGACTACGACGCCGCGGGACATAGACCCGAGCAAGAGATGCTCCGCATCTAAAAAAATTATCCAGTGCAGTGCCTCTGCTAGCCTTGTGCATTTAAATAACTTGTTAGTGATATACTACCGCACTCCGTTCCGATCCTCATACAGATCGAAATTAGCGGGAAGTCCAGAATCTATATAGGTTCTGCGGCGTGAGCTATTCACCTGCGTCAAGTTGCGGTGCGCTAATACTGTAAACCCCTTTATTTTCGCGGCCCCTATTTTTTGCGAATCGGTCACAGATGACATAATCGCGACCACTAAATTTCGCGAATTCCAGACGCCTGCATTGAAAATCTCAAGAACCGAAATGTTCGCGCGCCCTTAAATTTCCCGAATTCTTCAATTCGTGAAATTCGCGAAAATTGAGGGCTCGCAAACATTAAGGGTTTTACAGTACACTATAACAATTTGCCCGCCACGCGTCATTGCAGTTTTTGTTTTTCTATGTGATGCTTGTGGTACGGTTGAGTTTTCACTATAAAGATCCACTCTCAAGATCTACTCAGAGTTTCCCTTTATTAGACCTTGAAACGATGCTTGGCTCGAACCTTACAAAACTATACCTACCGCGTAGTGGGGCACGAGATAACTAGCTATCACTGCAGGAAAGCGGTTTTTCCTTGAAATCTCGAGAATAAAAACACCATTTCATGTTTCTTAATATTATTATTATTATTATTGATGCATGATGAGCGTGCGCAAATACGCATGCGGTTTCACGTTCGTGGTACACGTCCGTCGTCTCATTATGGTTTGACGACGGACGCAGAAAACCGAAGGTTAGCCTTTTTTTTGTTAACTTTTTACGATTTGGTCGCTGCGCGAGCACAGCTATACGCAGTCTCTCTCTCTCTCTCTCTCTCCCGAAAGCGTCTTTAGGTTGTCAGAGATCTCCTTTTGCGCGAAAGACGCGTTGGCACAATAGCCCCTAACTACCCTTCGCGCATGACCGCCCTATAAGATGCTCCTTATTCAGAACATCGGGCTGTCCCTTACACATCTTCGTCGCTTCACCAGGCACACTTCCAAAGGAAGCGCGTCGTCAAAGAGCCGTAAATAACGGAGAACGTTCGTCGCAGAATTCCGAGAACCCGGTAAATCATCCAACACGAGTGAAATGCGCAAGTCTGAGACATAAGGTTGTCACGCATATATGGGCCAGAGCGTAATTCCTCCGCGACATGGAGTGTTCGCTTTGGAAGACGTGGCTAATGCCGGTGGCCTTGCTTCTTTGTCTGCAACCCCGCCTTGCTTTCCAGGACCGCGTCCAAAGGACAAAGGAGGCGAAACTATGTCAAGGTATATAGTACTTGCGCTCTTCACTTCATTGTCCGCTTTTTGAGACAGTCGCCTCGATGACTCCGAGACCAACCGCCGGGCTACGTATCCCCAGGTGGCCGGTTCGAGATTCGAACCCAGCCCTGGCCGAGGTGCTTGCAAATTGAGTTAGGCTTATTGCGGAGAAGGCGCCGCGCAACCGTGTTTTTGGTTGCACGTCGAAAGATCCTCAAGTGGTCGAAATTATTCCTCAATCCTCCGCCGCGGCGTGCCTGACGCCCTTCCTTGGTTTGGCACGTAAGACCCCTCCCCCTCATATTTGTTGCTATTCGTGCTTTTCGAGACACAAGTTGGGAATTTGACGGTATATGGAGCCTTGTCAGTCAAGAACCGATTGATTTCCGGTGTTGTAAGCACTTGGTCAGGGCGTATATTGATGCACCGGCCTTATCCACCTCCAGATCTCAAATGACGTCAGCGGAATTGAAGTACATATCAAAAGAAACTGTAGTATTACGTAACGCTTGTACCAATTGCACAATGCGTGAAGCGTTAAGCAGGGGTGACACTGCTTATACACCATACAAAAGACAGTCTGCAAACAGATTCGAATGCAAGTCGCCACGAAATCCGTGCTTCAAATGCCATGGCAACAAGCTCAAGGAAAAACTTGAAACGCGGAATTCTAACCACGGATATCGCAGTGACTGATGTTTAGAGACCGTCTTTTGTATGATGTATAAGCAGTCTGACCCCGGCTTTAGGCATCACAGTGTCTTGATAGTCACCCAGTGACTACTATATATATCCAATTGTGTTGCGGAGTTCACAATTTTTCGTTGTTGCCTGTCGATGTATAGCTACAGGTAAACATTTATGGCTTCAGCCGGTTGGTTCGCACTGGAAAACTGAAGAAACTAAATGTGAGGCAGATTGCTCAGCACCATAAGGACAGGGACACCGAATCATTGCTAGAGCGTTCAGCCAACAGCAGTTCGCGTTCGCGTTACCACAGGACATCACAGGAGTCAGCACTGAGAGCTTGTGGTCTGGAAGCCTTTTACCTGCATTCACTCGCTTATGGTGATTTCACGCATGACGTTCGTGATTGGCCCCAGCCATCCCGGTGAGGCAGTGGTCTCATTGGCTACCCGGTGATGATCGCGTGATATATGCTGATCGCTTTCTGGCGGCCTGGGGCTTGTAGGTTGTAGTGACAATCTTGTTCACTTTATGTCTATACTGCGCGCAGTGGGGGCAACCTTGGCCGAATGCGACAACAAATTTCTGTGGCCAAAGGTGAGTACCCTCCTCGCAATCAAAAGTAGAACCTCCGTTTTTGGACATGCTGTAGTCCACACTTTTTGTCCACAGAAACTATCAAATTCATGTGTCATAAGCGAAAGTCTGATGCATCTTGCTCCAAAAAGCAATTTTCGCTAAGAAGTGCGCCGCACCCGCGCCTAGTGGGCTTACAAAAAACATAATAATAATTACAGGGTGAGTCTAATATTTAGAGAGGTAGAAGGAAAGGGAAAGGAAACTGATGCAAATATGTATTTCATAGTTTCTCAAAAACTATTGTTTTGTAGATTCAGATACTCAATTTCAATGTGTGTGTGTAAATGACACACAAAAATGGCTGTGTTCATTAGACACAAACTTTCCCCCGACTTACCGTATAGTTTGCTCATCTTAGGCCAGAGCACGGACGAAGGCTCGAACAGATAAAACCACGAACATACATATTAAAAGCGCAAGTCGCCGAATATTCGATGCACTTGACTGTTGCAACCGATAGAAGAATATGTATATAAAGATAACGAATGCCACGATTTCCCCCTTTGATGCTGTTTGAGTGGTCATACGGGCTCGTAGCGTCGGCTGCGCTTTAAATTAAGGTTAAACAAAGATTTCTCGTCTGCCGCGCTGGCCGGTTGATGCGCTGCTCGATTGATCGTCGAGATCGTCTAAATTTCCAGCAATGTCGTAGGTGTCAGGAGCTAAAGGTCAGGAGAAAACTTTGCAGAATAGTAGGATGGCGAATACCGGGATATGACAGAACCAGGGTCTTGTTCTCCTAATGATATCAGTCGAGTATCGTGTGGCGCTTTAGCCGCTCGCGTCAAACTTCACCGCCTGTCACCAGAACGCGCGCGTCGAGCTTCACCGCTTTGCACCGGAGTGTTAAGGCTCTGTTATACTCCGACGTAACGCGTGCGCGCGTGCGAGCGCGTCACAGCGACGTCACGTCGGCGAAAACCCGACGCTCTATACTCCGGCGTCGTGGCGTAACCGACGCGACCGGCGGCGTTCGACGCGGCCTGACCGCCTCGACGCCAAAATGGAGCATGTCGTATTCCGCGCCGGTCGCGCCAGCGACGCCGGACCAGGATGCATCACGCGCTGGTTCCCGGCAGCCCTCGCGCGGTAAGTGCGGCGAGTACGAGCAATAGCAGACGACGGGAGCACCACTCCGTGTGGCGTCATGTTTGAAGAATCGGACTCGGTCGGTCAAGAAGCCGATCGAGGGAATTCGTCATCACCCGTGTGTCTACGAAACGAGGAAGCTTGAGTACCGTAGACCGTGCGCTTGTCAAAGATGTGCCGTTTGTACATTGACCTCCTACGCTTGCGGCGCAGGCGGTGCATTAACAGTGCAAGCGCCAGTTTTCGTCGTGCAAGGTACGTCCACGCCATCGCTCGAACTTGGCGCTCAAGAAGCGCGAGAATTTTTGTCTGCTATGCGGAGGGCAAGTTCGTCTGCTTCTTGCGCAGGGGGTAGCAGTGACGTCAGAACGCCGAGCCCTGATTGGCTGATCGCGACCCCCTATCTGAGCTTCGCCTGCTCCTTTGCTACGTCGTCTGTTCGCAACGTCGTCTGCGTCTGTCTTACCTTTCCCGCGACTTTCGGAAGTGCAGAGGCTAGATTCACGAAACGATCTTACGCCAAAAATGTGCGTAAGACAAAACTTAAGAACCAATTCGTATTCACGAAACAAAATTTTCGTAAGTTTTGCGCAGGTTAGGACGAAATCCTACGACAGCTCCGAAGCTGTCTTACGCACTTCTTACGATCAAATCAGCATGGCCGACAGCGTCGCGGTCGCGACGACCCACGGACGTTTATTTTTCTACGTGCGCTTCTCACGCGTCCCGACTTCAAGCAACAAGAAAAAAGTAAAACGTAATTGAAGCAGACCACGACGACTAAGAAAGCTGGCTCCACAAACACCCGGGAAAAGCTTCAGCGTCCACGATTCCACCGAACGCGACCAAGCGAGCTTTGGAGTTAGGCCTAGCAGGCACTCCGCGACTCGGCGACCGTCTGCCCACGACCGGCTGGCGTGCTGAATGGAATATGCCCGCGCGACCCTTGTGAACCCTTCCTTTATTATGCTTTGATCGCTGACCTCAATTTTAGATTAAGAGGTCAATTTCTTCCTCTTGTTATCTCCTTGTTTCCCGAGGCAACGGTGACTCTCGCCGGTGAAAAAGCGGTGAATCTCCGACAGACGCAGGAAAGGTAAAGATCGCTTTGACTAGCAGACGTAAAGCAGACGACGTTAACTGCGCCAATCCGCCGACGCCGTTAAAGAATGAGGAGTCTCGCCGCACAGGAAAGGAGGGAAAGAGTATTTGGGAGGGAACTTGCGGACATTAACACGCTCACCCTCTCGGTTCTTAGCAAACAAACCTCCGCGCCTCGGGACACCTCGCATGCGAGTCCTTTGACTTCCCTCCTTGATGCGCGTCTGCTAGTTGTTAGACAAAAACAACGTACCACTCGAGGTATTTCGTCTGCCCTCTCTGAAAGGCGAAGTCGAGCTCGCTCGTAAAGATCTGCGGTTCCGAAAGTCGTAGGAAAGGTAAGACAGACGCAGAAGATGTTGCGAGCAGACGACGTTGCAAAGGAGCAGACGACGCTCAGATAGGGGGTCGCGATCAGCCAATCAGGGCTCGGCGTTCTGACGTCACCGCTACTTGCTTTCTCATGCGCAGAAGACGAAAATGAGCCCACTTGCGAGGCGTATTGGAAATGAAAAGGAACCGGAAGTGGCGCACTCTCGCAGGAAACTTGCCCCCGTAGTCAGATTCTGCGCATGCGCCGCGCCGGCGGCCCACCGACACGCGCCGCGGGAGCCGCCACGGCCGCCGGAGTATAAAGAGGCCGAATTTTTTTTTTTTTTTTTGACGCACGCAGCGTGACTGACATGACGTAGCCGACTTCGGCCAGCGTTCGCTTGCGCGCGGGCTACGTCGGAGTACAGAGCCTTTAGGAGCAGCAGCTGACGAGGGGGAGCGCTTTCAGCGTTTTCGGAGTTTATTTCTCGTGAAATTCGGAGGGTGTTTTTTGGAGTTTATTTTTCGCTGGGGATTCGGGGTTTATCATTGTTATTTTTGTTAGATTCCCAATTTTTTGTTTAAATTCGGAGTTTATAATACTGCGTAAAATTTAAAAATTCGAAACCAAAATAAATAACGTCCGGGTACCATGACCCGTTGTCCCGAAGGAACCTCGACGCGCTAAAAGGCACACCCCCTTTTTGTCGGTAGTTCTAAATTTTAAAGGAAACTGAAGTGGAATCTCCCCAGGACCACTGACCTTGTTCTCTTATAAAGTTTAGATGTAAAATTCTTTTTTTTTCTGTTTATTTTGTTTCTGTGACCTCGAAATTCAAAGTTGTTCAAATAAATCCGAATTGACGAAAAGTTTACCGGCGAATGTTTTTCAAATTTCTTTCGGATTCATCCGAAAACACGGAGCCCTGGTCATAGCACGATAGGCTGGGAAATTATGCGCTCCCAACTATTACAGGTCTATCATTTTTTATTTAGATGCAGGTTGACCTCTAATTAAAAAAAAAAAAAAATTCTGTACCCAGAAGCGGAAGATAACGCCGGTCTATATTTGAAGAAAAAACAGTGGTCGGGGTAGTTCCCGTCCTGCTGTCGATCGAAAGAACAGGGAACTTTGACTCATATCTGGTTCAAATGCCGCTAAAAAGCAGTGTCACACTTAAACCTGTAGGCTTTTATAATATTTTTGAGTGTTTGTTTTTTGCAGTTTATGGTATTAAAGTGTTGAGTTTTGGCAGGTTCCTCACACACGCATTTTTATTGGTAGACGTGTTAGCGGATATAGTGGGTTTTTCCGTCATTTTACACCAATTACATTTATGGGCTAAATAACCTAACGAGTGTAAAAGGGGTGGGAAGTGAGGCTTTATTATAACTGAAGCGTTGCGCTATCTGTTTCATTTTTTTAACAATTCTTTTAATGTACCTATTGCAAATGGAGCCTGCTCTGACAAGAGCCTTATTTCTAAGAAGGCTCTGTGTTTTTTCTGCGCCTTTACTATTCTTATTACAAAAGAGAATGAGCGTTATGCTCCAGTATCAAGGACGAACCCTCTGTTATTATCAACGACGAACTCGCTTTTGCTTCAAAAGCGTCGGTGGGCGCTCCAAACCAATATTTTGCCTGCTACAGAATCTGTTCCAAAAAGTCAAATGCCACCTCCATCACTGATACACGTGTCAATGATGGGCTCAAAGACTAAGTAGTTAGTCCAGACGTCAGGGAAAGAAAACGGGAAGCCTGCCTGGTGCCACATTCACAACTATCGTATCTGATTCTCGCCTCCGCAGCTAACGGGAGTACCGCATTAGCCGATAAGAACATCGAAGGACCAATCACGAAGCAGAACACGCGAACATACTAAGCCACACCGTGGATTTCTTGAACTGTCATGGTAACTACAGAAAAGAAGGCAGCAGCGCTAAGTGCCTATAGACGCTTTCAGCACGCACCAGATTGAGCCACCATAGCCGACCTTCTCTCGTGTTACCGAGATGCCAAGCCACCGAAGCGGGCATTGACGAGCCTCCACAAAGACCTATGCTGGGGAGAAGGACACAGTAATTCTGAAAATGGCAATAATCTGTCGTGCTGTCCCAATGATTAAATGGAGTGAACGCAATAAGAGGGAACAAAAACTGAAGGTGGGTTATGGCACCGCCCATGCACAGCTGCCTGAAAGCGTCTATACTATCTTGAAATCGCGAGCCGCCGAAAGGGATGTTAATGCTCGGAGCGCAGGCCTCGTCTGCTACTTTTGTAGGGGTTGCGATGATGTCAGAACGTCGAGCTCTTATTGGCTGATTGAAAGGAGAGTGGGTAGACTTCAAGGCAAGGTGTCTTGAGCTCTACCCACTATCCTTTCAATCACAGCCAATCAGAGCTAGGCGTCGCTCTGACGTCACCGGAACTCATGCGCTAGAAGCAGACGATTTCCTCTCCCCCCAGCCCGCTGGTCTCTACTTCTCTTCTGTATCGTGGTTAGCCACCGGCCCAGATGGGGTTGCGAGGTTTCCGTATTGTCGGGGTCTGCGTCTTTGACATGAACTGCGATATGACGTTTGCCCAGTTGTGCCGGTTCTACTACTTCACACAAAGTCCTACATTATATTGGTTACGATAAGAAGGAGGCTGTCCGCATTCGGTCCACCGACGTAAGGCAAACAATCGCCATCTGTCAGGTTTAGTAGAGTGATTGAGCTAGCCCAAGAACAGCTATAAAGTGAAACCAATTGCAACGCAAGTCAAATAAAATCGAAGATTTTATTTAGACAACCGACCCGTAGAACATCTGTCTGTGGGACCATCGCAACAATAGGCATGCCTGTCGAGGCGACAGCACCCCCCCCCCCCCCCCCCCCCAACTTCTTCCCCGGTAGCACCATTCGGCAAGTCGAGACAAAGGAAATGTTCAACAGGGGAAGGAAATCTTACATGGCCAGAGTACAAACCAACTATTAAAAAAAAATTGCATCAAAAAAACGCTGTATAAAAATTGGCAGCGATTTTTACCTTCAAAGTCCTATAATGCATCAAATGCAGTATAGGGAATCCGTGTCTCACGTGACGTCTATTTTCCCGCTAAATTTAACGGGAAAACTGAATGGTTGCATAGGTCACATCACGTCAGGCCACTTGACGTCGATTTCCCTCGCTAAATTTAGCGGGGAAACTGGATTGGTGTCTAAGTCACAACACGTGAATTTTCCCGCCAAATGTAGCGGGTAACTGAATCGGTGTATAGGTCACGTGACGTCAATTTTTCGGCTAAATTTAGCGGGGAAACTGAATAGTCTTATGTTCCGTGACGTCAGGTCACATGGCATCAATTTTCCCGTTAAACTTAGCTGAGAAACTGAATTCGTGTATAGGTCTCGTTATATCAATTTCTCCGCTAAATTTAGCGGGAAATGCACGGACGAACAAAATTTTGGGATTGGGGTAGCTTTTTATGCTTTAAAAGGACGAGCCTACGGAAATCATAACCACACAATCACCTCACCTGAAGAGACAAAACAACGTACATTCATCCGTTTAAACCCGCACAAACATGGCAGAAAAGCGGCACCAGGCAACAAATTCGCACACACACAGGAAAAGACACCAGCACTCTATAAAATTTCTCCAAACCTGAAAAAAGAAACAAACAAAACACGCTGCAGAAAATGGCAGTGACCTTTATTTTTGAAGTCCTTCAGTGCATGAAATGCATATAGGATTTTGAAATTTCCACTTTCCCGCTAAATGCAGCGGGAAAACTACATTTGCTTATAGTTCACGTGACGTCAGGTTACAAGGCATCAATCCCCTCGCCAAATTTATGGGGAAACCGAATTCGCATATAGGTCACGGTCACCTCACATCAATTTCCCCACAACATATAGCGGGGAAATCGAATTGGCGACGAAGGTCGCTGTTCAGTTCAGTTCCCATTTCACTTTCTTCTCTCCTTTGTGTTGTTCCTTTTATGCTAGCCATCTGTGGCATATCGCCCTCAGAACAGGGGGATCGGAGGCCGACTGACCTAGCGCACACCAGCTCGGAGCACGTGGAGCCAAAGCTCGCGCTGCAGAACCCAGGGATCCTGGGTTCAATCTCCACCCCTGCCCGTTTCAATCTGGATGAGCATCGTACCGGCGTGCGTGGTGCACGTTAAAGACCCCAAGCTACCAGTCGTACTGCACTGGCCAAATTGCTCCTCTACAGTGGGTGACAATGTCGCCATGTTCTCGCAGTCTAAACTCCTGATGTATAAACAACTAACGACAAATTTGTTCGTTTGTTTCCCTCGGAACACCTGCGACGCTGTTGGACGGCACGCGCCAAGAGAGCGCGCTCGGCTGCGCGTGCTCTGCTCCCTCTGTTTGCTTCCTTCTTCCCTTTCCCCGCTTCGAAAATTAAACATTTTGCAATGTAAGTCCGACTCGGCTGGTCGCCGCCTAGGCCGCCTCCACAGTCGCGTGAAGTCAGGTCACGTAACATCAATTTTCCCGCCAAATTTAGCCGGGAAACTGAATTGGTGTACAGGTCATGTGACGTCCATTTCTCCGCTAAATTTAGCGGAGGACACTGAATTCGCCTGTAGCTCTCGTGACGTCAGGTCACGTGGCGTCAAATTTCCCACTAAATTAAGCGGGGAAACGGAATTCGTGTATAGGTCATGTGACATCCGTTTCCCCGCTAAACTTAGCGGGAAATGCACGGGCAGACGGACGAACACATTTTTGGGATTGGGGACAGCGTTTGAAAGCGTGAAAAAACATTCACCTTTTCTACGCTTTCTACTCTAATAAAGAAGGAAGAGCAGCGGAGCTGTACTACGTGCCGCCATCTATGAGCGACGACGGCAACCAGACAACCGGGAAGTCGGTTGTCTGGTTGCCGCCGTCGCTTATAGATGGCAGTAGCTGTCCAGAGGATCGCCTCGAGATTTATTTGTCCACGGACACGAAACTGGGGAAACTATAGCGCTTAACAGCTCCGCTGTAAATGCATTTCGTCCTTTAAAAGACAGCACAAGCGCACAGGAAAAAAAAAAAAAAAAAAAACCAACCCGTCCTTTTGAAAGGATGAAAGGTGCGAATTTCTGTTTTTTCTTCGAGCCTGCACAAATATACCTCCATCGATAATACTCTCCGGATCAGGGTGATTTAGAAAGTCGGGTCTTTGAAAATACCATTTTTTGCATGCTTTGCGCCGTAGCTCGTGTGCCGAAAATTCGATGCGTAATATTTCCAAATATAGTTTAAGAAACAAGCAGTTGGTTCGAACTTGGTTTGATTATCAATCACTGTCTAACTATGGTTAGACAATAACCGTACATGAATGGCTGCGCGAACATGAACTCGCCTGTTTAGTGTCGATAAAAATGTACTTTTAAACGTAATTGAGTGCGTTGTTGTTTCGTTTCAGGCGAAGGAACAGAAGTACATGAAAGCTCTTCACAAATGCTTTCTGGACAAGAATATCACTACGGCTTCGGTCAGCGAACCGTGCCTTGGCCGTTTCGTGGTATACTGTGCTATCTTACTCTGTTCTTGTATGGGCGCTTTTAATAAGCTGTGCACGCCTAAACCGCCCTTCAGTTTTCGTTTCCTCTTATTCCGCTTACTTCACCTCATCATCACCATGACAGGCCAGGTTATCGCGAAAAATAGCCGATCGGGCTATTTTTCGCGATATGAACACAAGTATATCGAACACAATATATCGAACACAAGTATATAGCCGCACATCGAATAATTTTTGTCTGTTCGCATTTTGTGAATCTTCACGCGTCGGCACTGTTTCTGATAATCGTCATAAGTGACAGTCTCCGCGTTCTGCATGCTAATAATCTAATCAGCTGGATGAAGTTTCGGCTATCGAGTGAAATTAAGAAAAGGTGTTAAAATTTACCCCCAGCCTCCAAGTAACCCGCTTAGACTTGGTTCTAATTACTCGCATTTTTTATTCCTCCAATCAGGTATTTCAGCTGGTCGAGTGCAGAGCTGTTGCCTACTCAAACTCAGTGGTGAGTATTTTGAAAAACGTTTTGTCGTACATATACACTCTTAGAAATGTGGAGCGTTTAAACTTTACCGCACAACGATGGGAAGAGCCAGTCGCTGCCGTAGATCGCAGCTGTATAGATGCTCTCCCAAGTGTTTGGCGGTAAAGTAAACCCTCGAGACCTTTTAAAAAGTGTACTGCGTTTATTTTTTTTTATCGAGCAATTATTATAATTAGACACTGCAAAATCATTTTGTACTTCGTAATTCGGTAAGATAAAAGTCTTCACTTGTAAAGATTACAAGAGTAATTAAATTAGATTACAAACTCCCTGAAACAAAAATTCGTTTCGCTCTACAGTCAGCGAACCTTGCTTTTGTCGTTACTGTTTCACGCAGCAAAATGACGGTTCCTCTTTACTTGGAGAAGATCAACTTTCTTTATATAAATATATTCGAATGGAATAGAACACTCAGTCGATCCCTTTGCTCCTTGTAAAATTACACGAGAGAGTCTCTAAGCTTCAAAGTATTACTTCCATTAAAATGCGGGAGGACGAAAACGTTAATTTCACGTAGAGAAGTCCGTGCAAATGCTGTACACCGAAAACTCTGTAGATGGCAATGTACGGCGAGCAGCGCTAAGTCGTCCCCAGAACTCCTTACACCAAAACGTCCTGCGCCGAAATGTCCCACACTAGAACAATGGTATATCAGCGAGATATTTACGAAAAATATTATAATATCTGTATTATGTTACAGCAACTTGGAAATTCAACGTTTACCCAAACCAAGGTAAAGAAGTTTAAGGTACGTACGCTTGGTCCGATATGTGGGACCACGTGCAGTATTCGATACGCTCAAGCAAACTGTTGCCTCGAGGAACTCAAAATATTATGCAACATACCGAAAAAAAAAAATTAAACATTAGAAATTTCTTTAGGAAAAGTAGCCTGTGGCAACGAGTTCTATCACTGTCGTCGCGCGGTTTGACATATGTGTTCGGGCGCGCTCTGACGTGTGCTAAGAAAGAAATGAGTGCTCTGCTAACAATTTGTAGAATTTCCGGCTCCACTAGCGGATTGACAGTCCGCGGAAGCTTCAATAGCCAAGAGTTGGGACTCCGCGACGACAGCGACGCTCGCTTTCGCTCAAACTTTGTTTTGCCAGGACAGGACTTCGCTGCCCAACCGCCAGGATCGCGACATTAATTCGACAGCATGACACACGGAATTCTGTGACGTCATTTGTTGCCACGCACACAGACACCAGTCAGAGACGCGTTCCGTGGCACCGTAGCATTAGTTCCTAAAGAAATTAGCAACCTCGCGGAAACTTGAGTGCAAGCTGTGTTCAGTTGGGATTTTCTCAGTCACAGGCATTCCCAACCCGACCTTTTCCAACTTCCCTCGATTTCTTTAAAGCCAGTCCCAGAATTATTTTCCGCGGTTTATCGCTATACATAGGCGGAAAACACGGAATCCTATTTCCGTTACAATGGAATACCGTGAAGTTCTGCGTTTTCGAAAAATACGGATAACCCCCGAGAAGCTTTGAAAAATAATCGGGGAAAACTGAGAACTCCCGAATCGGAACTGTTCTCCAACAAGAAAAACCTAAACTTCACGGGAAGAAATACCTATCCAGTTTTATTTTATGTCTTTAACACAGTCCTCACTGATCTGTGTTCTTTCAACTTAAACCCCAATCAAGAACGATTTTTGTTTTTCCAATAGCGAAAATTGGAATTTGAATCTACGAGAAAAAGTATCCCCGAAGAAACATCCCAAAATTCGAAGACAAATTAACCCTTAAAAAAACACCCCCGAATTCGAAGAAAATTAGTACTAAGCGCTAAGGTGAGTTCGCGGAGATGCAACGCAAGCTCGGATGTGAGACAGAATGAGTGATATGTGCCCTGTTCTAATGTCTCGATCTGCGGTTGACAGTTCTTTGTACCAGCTGTTGATTCGCCGTAATCGTTTTTTTTTTAAACAATTGATGTCGACACTTGTTTCATAATCGAAGCAGGAATCTGGACATATTCGCACCACTTCTGAGCTAGCCGCCTCGGTGGCTCCGAGGCGAGAGCGCCGGCGGCTAGCTGAGAAGTGGCGGGTTCGAATCCCGACCGACGGTGCCCGCCGTTTAACCGAGCGTTCGGTTGCACGTCAAAAGACCCCCGGTTGTCGACATTAATCCTCAGTCCTCCGCTGGGGCGTGCCAGATGTCCGTCGTTGGTTTCGCACGTAAAACTCCGAAATTTGACTTTTGATTTTGATTTTTTGACCACTTCTGAGCTAAGCTCGATTTATACCTGCGTTTAATAAATTTGTCATTTTGTTTGTTTTTTCCCGGAGCGGGAGAGGGGAGGGAGTAAAGAGATTAGATGGGTTCCAAATGTTCTAACTAGCCTTGTCCGAAGGCTTTTAGCTTAACACGTCCATCTGTAATTACAGAAATGCAGCAGAGAAGAATTTGAGCGCAAGTTTGCGGAGATCGAGCGCCTTGGAACGGGCCTCAAGGCTGGCGCGCGTCTCCATTCACAATAAACGGAAAGGGCCCCGAGTTCAACTCCAATGTCGTCGTTCCTTTTGAAATGCCACTGCGACTTGTTGAAGTGCTACGAAGCGCTCCGTGCTCAGGAACGCTTTTATTGCATACCGATATATCTGAAAGGGTCATTGAATCATTTCTTTTAAAATCAATAAAGGTATATGCGTTACTTCATAAAAATGTTTACGTTGTCCTGTCGGTCAAACTTAAAGTAGAGAAAGTAAAGTATCTTTGAAGTCCTCTGTAGTCTTTACTGTAATGCTTGGAACGCGGTAGTGACCGCTAAAATTTGTTTAGAAGGTACGCAATAGTCGTTTCGCGGAGCGAACAAAGATCATGCCGCTTCATAATTTCCTCGCTAAATTCGGCGGGGAAATTGACGTCACGTGATGCCATGGTAGCACGTAACACTGCGACGACACCGTGGCATCGGATCACGTGACTGTGTACAGCGACTTGAAAACATGTCCATTTTTTCGCAAAATGTAGTGGGGAAGTTAAATTTAGCGAGGAATCGACATCACCTGACATCATGGTATCGGATGACAGCAGTGTCAAAGGGTGGTATCGCTGACGTCAGTTTTTCCGCTATATTTACCGGGGATATTAATAAACAGTACGTGATCGTCACTCCCCAAAACGACTGTTCAATGTTTTCCAACAAACTTTTTTTGAAGATCGTTCTCTATGTACTGTACTCGATGCATTACACGACTCTGAAGGAAAAGTTCGCTGGTAATTTTTATGCAGGGTGTCCCACAAAACGCGGGCCGAATCGGTCCTCCGAAAAGTACGCGTCGCGCACAAAAAGAGGTTGATGTATTGGAATCTGTCAACCTTTGCTCCACAGAGGCTGGGTAAAAGTTGAAGACAATCTCTGCGTAAGGCGCCCGCTATTAAATTGCAAACGATTCCTGTGGTTCGAGATGGACCTCCTCTCCCAGGCTTACATGTACGTAGTTCAACTACTCAAGTTACTCTAGTTTAACTATTTTCTTGAGTAGTTTGGTAACTTTCAATTGCATTTTTATTTCGGTAATTAGTACTTTAAAGGGGCGATGCAACAATTTTTGTACTTTGCGCAAATACCGCTTAGAACGGATCCCTGACATTAATGACCAATGAAACACGCGTTCTTTTTTCACCCCACGCTATAGAAGTCCCAGAAAATAATTGAAGAAAAACGAGCAGCGTTCACCCCCTCAACTCGCAGCCAGAACAAGCGGCCACGTGATCTGGAGCCGATTATATGCCGCCAATGTAGATCATAGCCACGCGCTGGGGTGTGCAAAGCACAGGACACGCGCTGAGTTCCAGATATTGTTATGCCTCGGCTATTTTCGTCGTTGCAGCGATTGGACACGGGCCACTACCCGAATGCTTCTCGAGCTAGTAATTATCACGAGCCCAAATCGAGGGCCCACGCAATGCTCGGGTCCAATCTATGAACAGCATTCAAATATCGTCATACGGGTGTACTTCGATCCCCACGTTACGTCATGAAATTTTGCAAAGGAGAGATTGAATGAAAATGATCGCTTTTGTCCCTGAAATTACACCGCGACAAAGGAGTTTCTTGGCCAGCGGAGTTGCGTGCCAGTATCCTTGACTCCCACTACTGCCAGTAAGCTCGTGTATAGTGAAAAACATTCCAACTGAATATCGTTGCACAGCTCCTTTAATTAGTTTTTCCGAGTAACTTCTACTCAAATTACAAATTACTTTCCAAATTTTTGCGCTAGATTTGCTTGTTAACAAACATCCCTGCACAAAAAGATACAAGATCTTGAAAGATCAGCTGATATTTGCAAAGAGGGGGAAGCATGTGGCGTAGGCAGGATAGAGGTGGGGAGTGGTTTGGAGGGTCGAAAACCTAAAATTTTTACGAGCCCCGCACTGCAACAACCCTCCTACGAGGCGCAGGGAGAGGACAGACATGTCGCCAGTGAGGCCGAGTAACTGCGGGATTAACGCCGAAGACTGGCGTTTCTTTGTGTCCCAAAGCTGAAGGAGACTCGACGCATTTGAAGAAAGGGCTTGTCCCTGCTTCCCCCCAACGTAGGAGCTCTCGCCCACTCCAGGAAGTGTACACATGCATCCTCACTCAGGGGAGGCAACAAAATGTTGCACCCGCTCTAAAGCTCACCTGGTGCTCCCGTGGTTTGTCCTGTACTTGAAGAATCGCGTGCTAAAGGGCAACGTATAAAGGTAAACACTTTGCGTTGCCTTTCCTCCCAAAACTCGAAATATGCAGGCCTTCCAAGATTCGAAGGGCATTCGAGAAATCTTAGTAGTAATTCCCCCATGTTTACAAAAAAAAGGAATAAATAAACAAGTAGTTTTGGAAAGTACTATAAGTACATGGTACTTAAAGTACTACTTCAAGTAGGTTTGGAAAACTTGTACTTTACTTGAAGTGCGCTCTCTAAATATGTACATGTACTTTACTAAAATATGGTATTTTCGAGGACAGTTCAGCTCCCGACTTAAAAGCACATTCCCCAAATTTGAAAACAAAGATGACGTATCATCATGTGAGAATGCGCTATCGTCTTTCGAGACGTCATCTGGCCATTTCGCTGAGTAAAGTAATGGCAGCTGTAAGACCGATAGAAATAAGTGCCTTATAAGGTGATGCTGTTGAATAATTTGTCAGCGAAAGCAAAACAACTACTCTGTGGCGACTCTTCATCAAATATTTGCGACCATTTCCTTAAAAAACTGATGCACCTCCGATTACCCCTAATACAATGCATACCAGTTAAAAAAACTGTATAGGAGTTGAAAGGGCACCATGAAATATTGTGTTAAAATGTACCTGTACTTACGTTGAAAGTACATTCTATCTATAGAACTTTCCTTCAAGTACATTGCACCAGGCAGTCATGGGCACGTAACCAGAAAAAATTAACAGTGTTACAGTTACAGTTACCTAGTGAGAAAAAGTAACTCAGTTACCGGCTTCAGAAAGTGATGTGTTACAGTTACCGCAAAAACAGTAACGCCGTTACTTTCTCGTTACAGCTAGTGCTAAATTTGGGCGTAAGAAATCACAAACCAAAACAGTAATATTTTATTTGTTACACTATAGTGAGAAGAAAGGTAAACTGAGAAATTAGAAACATTTGAACATGAAGGGTGTTTCTTTTCTGCGCCCTTCGCCGTTTCAGCATTTTGATGCGCATAACTTATTTGCAACAAATGTTATAACTTAAAATCAACTGCTTTTCAAAATTGTCATCGGCCTGCCATCAGTGGACGTTTTCGTGTATTTTTCACTCCGACACGAATGAGGACGCAGATGGTCGCATAATTACCTTGTGGGATATACTCGAAAGCAGGCATAGCAGGTCAAACAGTTTCTAAGAAATATAAAGTACAAGGAGTGAGGCCTTATTTCCGTGCTCTACGAGTGTACGACGATTACGGCGGCGTCTGTGTCCGAGACGCCAACTGTGGAAGACCAGTCCGCATCCACGCATCAAAAACAGACGTTGCTCTCACTTAAGACACGTGTTTTTCTGGAAATCTCTTCAGCTGGAGCACTGCATAGTTTCCATGACGAAGTGTCCTTCCATTAGGGTGTTTCTTGAGGCTCTCAACGACATGCCTTCGTGTTTATTCGAATGGCTCCGAAGAGAATGAATAAAACCTGAAAACTATTAGGGAAGAGGAAACGGCGACCGGCTGGGTTTAGAAGCAACAACACGGACATATCCGACAAAGGGAGGGAGTGGGCGATGGGGGGGGGGGGGGGGGGGGGGTGGCAGACCCAGCTTAGACGGAATACTCGGAGACCTATCACACGACGACCGACACCCGCGGACGCTCCCAAGAGAAGGTGAGTCAAATTCGGTGAAACAGACATTGCTTGCCGCCCCTACCACCGCGGGCGCCGCTTCCTTTATCTCCCGGTTCTGTGCCGACTGGGTCCGTCGTCCATTCTCGATCGTCGTGGCCACGCTTTTTTTTTTTTTTTTCTCTCAGGGAGGAGTTGTGAGAAAAATACTTCAAGATGGCAATTTCATCATGTCCGCGGCAGTGGATTCTAATTTATATAGTAAAAAAAAAAAAAAAAAAAGTAACTGTAACGGCCTATACAGTTACAGTTACCCAATAAAAAAGTAAGCGTTACAGTTATAAGTTACCAGTATTAAAGAGTAACGCGTTACAGGTAAAAGTAACCGAAAAAGTAACTAGTTACCCATAACGCGTTATTAGTTACAGCCCAAGACTGGCACTAGGTGTACTTACTACTTCACTTAAAGTACATAACTTCTCATTTACTTTGTACTTCAAGTACTTGTTAGATGTACTGCACGCAATCCTGTAAACAAGCAAAAACGATCTGCAAAATCAAGTTAAAGCACTGCTAAACCTCAACGTAGAAATCATACATCCGCACCACATCGTTGACCAAAAAACAAAAAAAAGTGCAAAACAATTAGGCACGCAGAAGTAGAAGCAGCTATTAAAACATATCTGTAAAAACACAAGCTACTTTATATTTGGCTAGCAGAATTTCGCTAACAGATCAAAACCTATATACTTTCTTACTACCATAAAACATATAAAAGTAACTTCAAAAGTAATTCACTACTTTTTAGGGTAGTTAGTAATTTACTAAGTTACTTTCTATTTGAGTGATTTCAACTCTACTCAAATTAATCTTGAGGCCAATACTCAGTGAGTAACTTGTGCATGCTTGCCCTCTACAATGACGGCTTTTTCCGTCATGCACGCGTGGCTGCTCGCGTTAGTTGCGCGCTTTGGCCACGGGTAGCAGGACCGTTGACGCAGGGGGGGTAAAGGTGGGTGAGGAAGAGTGGCTAATCCCGCGCGCCGACATCCTGGGTCCCAAGTGAAAGATCGCGAAAGAGAGCGACAGAACACGAGAGAAAGAAACCAAAGTAGCCAGCTGAAGGACGACAGTCGCAATGGTAATCGCGAAGACTGAAAACACTCAGCAATATAAACAGTGATAATTTAACGTTGCAAACTAAATTCTGAGCTATTCTAAGGTTTATAAAAAGCAACATACTCATTACGCTGCATTAACTTCCCTTCTGTAGAAATCTCGAAAATCTAGTAGTTGCGCGGTTTCGTATTTCCGAGCGCGGCCACCCGCGCCCGGAAATACGAAACTAAATCAGATAACCGAAGCCGGTTATCTGGTTTAGTTTAGTGTTGACGGGAGGCCGTACATCTGCGTGCTAGGCAAAAAGAAAGCTTCGAAAGGAACGCGAATATCTTTTTACCGGCAAGTTCGTGGATTGTTGAAGTTCACGAAACTGCTCTGATGATATATTTGTGAAATCGAAGGCAGTTGGTAACTATGTAAGACCCCGAGGTTCTGCCTGCATGCTCCGTCGCTTGCGGCAGCCAGAATGCATGGGAAAATGGCGGACCTTTTCCTCTAGAGTTAGTATGTATGATCTCTATGCGTTGACGCCAAGATGCGTAGAGAGCCTAGATTTGAGAGAGGGAGCAACTCGTACCATGGACCATAGCCTACGCATGGAGAGCATTTGCAATGAAATGGCGGATGTCTCCTGCGCCGATCGGTAGCAAATGTGTACGCGTTTGCGTCATCGCCTGGCGAGGAGAAAAACGGGCGAAGGGACGGAGACGCTTGTGAAGGACCAACGCTCTCGTCGTCTCACAACTCGTAATGTACGAAAAGTGGGTTTTGAGTTGAAATAGAAGTAGAGGTTTTGGCCGAATATTTTCGAATCTATTATCGAATACTTTTTCCTAAGCCTCGCACTACGGTTGCAACATGCTTAAACGAAAACCCAGCTAAACATGCGAAGGTTGTTCCACCTTCCCGAGCTTCCCTTGTCCATTTATTAGCTAATTTTAACCCAGCTATATTTATTGTCAGTGACCTCAGAATGTCCGATGCCTTGGGATGGCAAGTAATAAACGACGGATTTGACATAAGATTAAACTTATCTATATGCCCATCTATACTTGATTGGATTTAAAAATCTTGATATATGCAAATATTCTGTCTTCAATCTCGAATAAAAAAAATAATAATCACGAATGATAAACGCAGCTTGTCAGGCATCTGCCTAACATACACGCATGCATAACAGCCACAGTTTAGTTTAGAAAATTTTAATGCAAAATCAATTGTAACAATCACAAAAAAAAATTAGATACATTAGGCATTTGCGTGCAATTTTAATAATCAAGAAAAAAAATTTTTTTTTTTTAGATACACTAGGCGTTTGCGTGCAGTGTCCTGCTTTGAAAATGTGATTTTCTCCCAAACACGCAATTGTGATATCCAAACTTTTCCAAGTGATCGCGGCGGGTTAGCCCCGTTGAGTGCGCTTCTTGCCGAGCACCGGTGCACTGCGGAGAAGCGAACTCAACGGGGCTACCCTCCGCAGCATGAATACTGTACCGCGGCTTATCTGCAAGCGAATATCGAATAGTCGTAGTGCATCATTCGAAACTGTACTATTCAAAATTTCGAATATTCGCACGCGCGCGGCACGCCGGCGTGCTAACGCGTTCGATGAATGCAATGGAGAGAGCTGCTAGCTTTAGCTCCACTCACTAATCGTTCCCAACCTTCTCCTCCTCTCCCTCACTCTCTCGACGCACAGGACCTTTTCTTTCTGTGCGATGCGTACTTCTTGTACGAGCGATTTGGCCCGCGTTTCGATAAACACCTTGTATATATCTTCGGGCACACAGATTAGTACTTTTTTCTATGATAAGCTCTAACGTTTTATGCATGATATGCCCACAATACGCGAGGTTGAAAGATGGGAAATGAGACATCGAGTATGCAGTGGAAAATAAAAAATAATAAAAGAGACAGTTCTTTTATTACTTCCTCACTTCTCACGAAGGAAACACACTTCTGACTGCCCGTTGGTTCAGCCGGGAGGCCAGCCCATTTGGCGCCCGCCAATGACGTGAACATGCAGGTGATACACGGACTGGCAGCCATCTTTACCGTTGTTGATCACTGCAGATAGATTGATATCACAACTATGAGCCGATATATTCAACATACTGCGTTTAACCAATATGGATTTGTCAAGACACCGCTTTCACCCCCCCCCCCCCCCCCCTTCCACAAGAAAAAAAAATTGTTTTAAGCGTCTAAATAAAGCATTTATAAGAAAAAGAAAAAAAAATCCGCCCATTCCAAAAAGAAAAAAAATATATATATATATATATATATAGCGCAATCTTTACGTTGCGAGACTGATTTCATCGATTATGCTTCGGAATCGCTCTCAACTCAAAATAAGTCTCCACTCTCGCAAAGTAAAAATTGCTTTTTGTTTTCCTGTAAAAGTTTTTTTTTTTTTTTTTTTTTTTTTAACGCCCATGTCGTACCCAGGCACTTAAAAAAAATATACCTCTGGGAGTTCGGTGGGTCACGGGCGATTCCGAACCGTGCTTATATTTCGGGCTTGATGCCTTCAGACGCAGACAACGTTTCAGAAGCGCACCCAACTCCGAATCATTCCGATAATTTAGTTTATTTTGTGGTAGCTTATTCAAATTTTCTCCACGACGTGGGGTTCTTCTTTGTTATCGGCTAACGCTGAAACTCCATTGGCTGCGCAGCCATCATTAGATTGCCAGGACTCGCCGCACTGCGCATTTCTTAAAATGTCAGTTAACTATAAAAGTTATATACTATTTTTTGTTTTGTTTTTGACTGCAGAAACTCATTGACTTTTGAGACATACATCAATCACTTCCAATTCTTTCTGCCGTCTGATTTCGAAACGTAGCAGAAAGAGTGCTCCGTCCTATCCATAAGCACAGGGAGCGTCCGTAAGAACTACCACATTTGGCAAGCCTCGCAAAATTCAAATTCCAAACATACATACCTGAAATGGGGCACGCAAACATAGTCTTGCGAGAAGCTGTACGTGCATTTTTGTCAAAGCTCAAGTCAGAGCTGGTAAAATATTAAATAAAGCAAAACGGGCGACTGTGCATTTCCTATGTCTTATGCCGGACGTTCCTCGTCTGCACCCTAGTTTGTGAGCTTGCTCCAGGAATTTCCCTAGACCCCCCCCCTGGGGGGGTTGGAGACCCCTCCTAGTTTCCCTGGACACCACCCTTAAATCTAAAAAAGAATTTTTTTTTTTTTTTTTTTTTTCAGATTAAAGGGCAACTCTGCTTCTTTTCCAGTAGTGCAAAACTATACAGTTCTCTTTGTCATCATCTACAAAACCCCCATGGCAAATATTACGACTGAATTCCGCCTAGAAGTTCATTAAAATCGCTGTCAAAGTTTGACAAGCACGAATCCGCTGGTTTTGGATGAGACGTGCGGGCCAGACAACACTGCCTGGCTGCATTTCCGCTTCCTCCAAATTCCTTCTCCCGGCACGTCCGTTACGTCATCAAGCATGTACAGCTTCTTTTTTTTTTTCTTTTTTTTTTTTCAATTTCGTTTTCTTTCCCGGGGAGAGCACGGGTGGCGCCAGCGCCGTGAGAGACGTGAGTGACGCGCTCGGCCGACCCGACACTCGACTATTGATACTACTGATAGGCCCATCGCCTCGCTGAGCGCGGCTTGAAAAGGAGGAGAGGGAAGCTGCTTTTGTAAGAATTTTGAGTGACAGGTTAATCTTCTATAATCTTCTGGGAGGAGAATAGCGACGCCTGGTGCTAATCCAGGAGGCACAAAGTGATGCCGAATATACAATGTTGTCCGGCTTTGCCACCGTTTCGGTTTCGGTTTGTGATCATGGCTAGAGTAAAATTACACGAAAAATATTTTATTTTTCCCGAAACAAAGGATTGGGGATTGTTTTTGAGTGCTTCAAAAAGCAAAATCGGCCACTATCTCAAAATTTTTGAAATTAAGCGGAGTTGCCCTTTGTAGAAAACACTAGGGTGCCTACATGTTTCCGCCGCTCCGCTGTTTAGGGTGGCGACAACGTTTGTGATACCTGTTGCCGACAAACCAGCGTTGCCGACCTCGTTACCATGGCAGCCTCCGCTGTTTCGTCGACCATTTTGTCACACTCGCCAGTCGTGCGCTCGCGCTACTCCGGTAATCCTCGTTAGGGCTAGGGAGCGCCCACCGCTCTCGTTCCGACGGCGAGGTTTCGGCGTGGGATGCCGGTCTGTTGCGTTCCATTTTGTCGAGGGGACTCACGTTTCGATAAACGCAACTCATACTTCCTGCTCGCAACTTCAAAGTATGAAACACCCGAATAAAGAGAGCGACAGCCACGACGACCACCATCCCGCTGAGCCTCCGACTCGTCCGACTCCTCTTATGAACGGAAACGGAAGTGGCCTCACAGTGTTGCCGGTGTGTCGAAACTACGAAAACTCAACGTTGTGTACGTTTAGCCAAATAAGAAGTGGGTCAAAATGGCGGTGGGAGAGGATCTGGGAAAGGGTAACAAGAAGTTGGCGCCACCCTAAAGCGGAGCGGAAACATGTAGGCACCCTAGAAAACACCACCTCTCAGGTGTATATACAGAGAAGGGAAACATACATTACGGGTATGAGCATTTGGTTAATAGACGTCTGTAATTTAGCTAGTGGACTAAAAAAGAAACAGTTTTATATTTTATCTAGCCTCTCCTCGGATCGCCCCTCCCCCCTCCCCTCCCCCCACCCCTTTTCCCAATCCATTGGGACACCCCCCCCCCCCCCCCCCCCTCCCCCCCTTGATTAGAATCCTGCGGAAACCCCTGGCTTGCTCCCAGAAGATAATTGTTCATGTTTCGTTAAAAATATTAATTACCGCAATTATCTTGCCCATCGCCAGCCTCGGCTATTAGTTCTTAGCGTTTCTGCGTTCAGCAAGCTACCCGGGAGCGAGCTCGTAAACCAGTGTGCAGACGACAAAGAGGCTGGTATAGGACAGAGGAAATAAACGTCCTCCAATTTGCTTTATTTTCAATATTGGGCTACCTCATAAGTGAGCTAATATATATATACAGGGTGAAACAAGGAGACGCCAGGCTCTTCAAATCGACCGGAAAATTCGGTTTCTTAACCTATCGCGCTACGACTTTGTGCAGCGTTGCCCACAGATGGTGCATTTTTTTTTTTTTTTTTGTAAAATTTGCGAAGTAATATTGTGAACGAAGAGGGGGGAAGGTGATTATTGAATTTATTGCATTAAAGTTACGGAACAGGGGGAAAGGCGAATGTTGCGGGTTCAATCCCCGCTCCTGGCCCAATTTTTCGCCAGCTCTATCTTTTTCTTTCCCTAACTTTAATGCAATAAATTCAATAATCACCTTCCCCCTCTTCGTTCACATTTTTTTTTCTTTTTTTTTCCTGGCTCCGCCTTTTGGCTTTCGGCGGGTTCCTGAAAACTTGGATTCTTTGATTCATTGGATTAAGTACAGTTCATTCATCTGCATATATTCGTTTATATATATATATATATATATATAGAACAGCACCTGAGAATAAAAGACGGCACTCGAGAGAAATATGTTCACAGAAATATATTGCCCTTTAAGGAGTTGGTCGAGGAGGTTGCCAAAAAAGTGATCTTGAAACGTTTCGGGCCTGGTAGGCTCTTCGTCAGTCAAAGTAAGAACACTTCGTTCTCCTTTTCTTTCAATCAAAGGAAAAACGGCCGGAAAAAAGAAGTTAATTCGAAAAATGCTTACCGTTTAGCGGGTATCTACTCAACTGAATTCTCGCTTAAAAGTTTAATATATCCCGATACCAAAGCAGCAAATACATGTCCCAAAAACTGGTTTTATGATAAGAATGGCAGTAATAATATTATATTTAATTATTTCCATAGTATTTGCTGCTTTGGTATCGGGATATATTAAACTTTTAAGCGAGAATTCAGTTGAGTAGATACCCGCTAAACGGTAAGCATTTTTCGAATTAACTTCGAATTAACGAATTAGCAATGTCAGGCTCACATGCCTTAGATCGTTAAGTTTAGTTCCCCATAAAATGTTTGTTCAACCCTAAGCTTTGCCTTATAGGTTGAAACCATGCACATTTTGTTTGTATTGTTAAAAATAATATTCTGCAGTTTCTTTTTTTTTTTTAGATAATCGTTTTATCTTTTTTAGCATACTACTTGTTTTTGGAGTGTTTACTGTGTCCTTTAAAGTCAAGCTTACCTAGTCTATACCCATCTTGAAGTTTTTCTTGGGCAGCCACTTTCTTAGACACTAGCAGTAAGTGGCCTAGGAGCTGCAACATCAATGTTTATTAATTACACTTTCGTAGTGTCTGAAGGTCTTGCACACAAAAACAGCACACCAAGCATATATTGAGCAAGTCAGCACAAAACTAGTCTACATGTAGGAAAGAAACAAGGGTTAGAGATCGTTTGGAACATGTAGAGCATCTACAAGGTGCCAGACAATGCTGAACCTGTTTGTGAAATCTCAATCTTTGTTAGTGCAATGTTTGTGGATGCCCAGAAGGTAGACATACTTTCTCTCAATCTGCAGGGATATCAGAGGTGTAGACCTTTATTTCAATTCATAATTAATATGCCCTGAGCTACTTCGGAGTTTGGCTTTCAGCCTACGGAAGCTTGTTCGTGCTCACATTACGCTTCGTGTGTCAGCCCAACTGTCAAGCGGGCACAATCACTGAATTCATACATAAGCACAAGCTGAGCAAAAAGCAGGAAGGAGCTTGTGGTCTTTATGGTAGACCCCATGACGTGTACACCCAAGTGCCAATCAATATCTATAAAGTCTCTGATAATTCAGCTCAGGTGCAGACACTTAGAGCATTTGTGCAATGAGCAAGACTTCAAGCCCTAGATAAACACAGTTTCTTTTTTCTTCTTCTGGTTGCACCATTCAGTCTGTTGAAGATGGCCAGAGGCATTGCTGAAGATGCTGAAGTACTCCAAGATCTCCAAACTTACTCTCACTCAACGAACATTTCAAGGCATCCCATAAATTGGAACAAAATATTTTAAAAGTGAAGCAGCAATGTCAAAGGAAGCTTTCCTCAAGCTCGCTGATACAAATTTGTACTTCATATTATTGCAAATTAGATTCTCATAGTGCCAACACATGCTTTTTAGACCATGTTGAATAACCTGAGACTGGGGCAGAAGTCTCAGGTTATTCAACATGGTTAACATTCACCAGTTCGCCTGCACCCTTACTATATATTACCGCTTTTTAGACATTCACCAATAATCATTTCCTATCACAAACTGGACCAGAAGTTAGTATGGAGAAAAATCACAAATAGAGAAGTCACCTCAGTGTCCTCAGTGCCCGCATGATCAAGCATGGGAATATGCTTCCTGGGGATAACTAAGAAATGAACCTTGGCCTGAGGGTTCACATCACGAAATGCAAGGCACTGCAAAAGCCAGGAAAAATCATTACGGCACATTTTATCTGTAAAGGCATACAATACTGATAGCAGTGAAACTCCGAGAAGCTGCAAAAACCTGAATTTTCTAGGTAAAAAAAAACAAAAAAACTGGAGTAATAATCTGAAATTATTTTTATGTGGTAGATGTGTAATAAAAAAATGTAAGGCATTCATAGATACTTGAAGGCAATCTTGTGTAGGAATGAGTGAGATTATAACCACCTTGTCATCCTCATAGATGATGTCGGCAGGAATACTTTTGTCGAGTATCTTCGAAAAAATTGTTGGTTTGCCGTCGAAAGCCGGTGCACTTTGTGCCTTCTTTAATTCTTGATCTCCCGTCGAATAACACCTCTATAGACAGAAGAGAAAAAAAATGTCATAGTAGTAAGTTTTAGCAATTTAAAGCAGAACAGTCTGTGATAAACGAAGGCAATTGTGACTATTTTGAAGTCCTCTGCCAACATAACTGCAGATATTATTTTGACGTCCGTGACATCACCTTTAATAGATGCAATAACAGTGTTATTTCGAGATTCACCATCAAAATAATGGAAATCTAATTATTGGCCTCACTTTCAGAAGACGTGAATTTGACTTGAACTATCAAAACAGTAGAGGGCCTGCTGTGTGCTTTCATCTGCCTAACACCAAATCTGTATTTTACGGCCCTTGCCAGAGATAGGAGTACTATATTGACATTTAACTTCGCTGGATTTACCACATTTTATTATGGGTGCAACCATGTTGGAATTGGTTTGGAGCTACTTGGGCCTCTCAATATGTTGTCGGACGACATATGACACGGACTTGAAAAATTTACCAATAGAAGATGACAGGTTAGGGAAGCTGTAGATGCACCGCCACGAGCGCAAATTTTCTGCCTTTCGCAACATGCTGTCGGATGTGCCACCAAAGCCAGGCGGAAAATGAGTGCGTGCTGGAGTGGTCTAATGGGTTCACCTGCAACTGACCATGGTCCTTTCCTAATTAAACAGCTGACTGATGTGCTGTTTGCACCTACACTCGAAAACCGGTGCCATTCATACCCAATGCTTTAAAACCTGCCGTTTCGAAGCTTTCGAAGACTCTCCAGAAATGCATAGAACTCCACAGGAGTGAACCATTCAAAGCAGTCAGTGTTTGAACAGGTTTAATCTTTCAGTCGAGAGCCAGCACGCATGCCTGTTAGCAGTCTTTCATCCAGCAAACAACAGTTTGTTCTAAGAACAAAAAACAACAACAAAAAACTGCTTTGTCTTTTCTGAAAAAAAAACAAAAAAAAACATTTGCACCGAATCTAGCTAGAGGACTCACAGGATGCTGCACAATGCTCACGTGGTGTCAGTCCAGTTCAATCTTGGTAAAGCCTCCCACTATGGGCGGGTTCCAAAACTTGGTAGCTCTAAAACATTTACCGCAAAATCCCGAGATGCCCCATCCCTGAAAGATCGCCCAGCCCTATCTTTGGCTTGATTTGCATAATATTCTTTTCAACATCGAAAGATAGCTCACTCCTGGTAATAGCAGTGTTGGAATCAATAATGGCATTGGCGTAAATGTGGCTAGTTAGCAATGGCTAGATATAAGTGAAATTGCTGACCGGGAAGTAGTCATCTTTACTTCATTGCCCTTTGCCACCTAAACAAGCTTGGTTCTCTATATTTTCACGTGATTTGCTCTTGATTTTCGGTGGGCTATCTCTCGGATATTACGGTAATTGATTTTCACACCTCCGGAAAGTCACGCCTGGGAGGCAAAAATAAAGTTTAGGTAGGTAAAGTCGACGGTCACTGTCATAATGACAAACCGGAATCCGCACGTACTCCGAAAATGACCGGACGGACGTCGAAGTCCACTATCAAGTCCAAGTATACACATGTGCTCTTTTCTATCGTCGCAGATAACGCAAAACGGGGTGGAACGACATACGTAGCTGAGCTGGCATTTTCCAGACGCATTTTCGAGTGCGTCATTACCACAGCTGCGAATGTTTCAAACATGATATCATAAAGAAGAAAAAAAAGTAATAAGAACGTTCTTCTACTGTAGGTGTTATCCCTTATCCTGTTGATATGATACGTGGTTCTCGAGTGACGCTCGCACCCTTCACAGAAGCGCATCTTTCATACGAACAGTGAAACTGAAAACAAGAGATCGTGACTGCGTCGAATTCGGTCTAATCCTGACTCCAATTCAAATTTCCCGTTACGTTACCCCGTTTCCTGCGGAAAGCACAGGAAAGCCGGCCGAAGTCAGGAGAGCCGCGCGCGCCGACGGCTCGCAAAATCCAAAGCAACAAACTCGGAATACCACATACCCTCAGAAACAGAGTTCTCTTCACCTCAAGTGGGCAGTAAGCTTGTTTACAAACTCGCAGAAACGGACTGGAACCAGCGCAGAACATCCGCCGAAGCGAATCAGCTGACGCGAAAACTTTGTGCGCCGCCATCTTGCTTCTGCGTTTTTTATATTTGATTCTGTTTCCTGTCTCGCACGCTCTCGCTTCGTTTCGTTTTCCTGTTTGTGTTTTGGAGCACCCTCCGCGCATGCGCACGCGGCCGTTTAAAAGCCCCGATAAAGATGGCGCCGCGGAGGTGAGGCTGCACTGAAGCGGTGACGAACAATGTCAAGTTGTGCCCCCGAAAGATGACTTCCCTGGGTTCCGTGTTCGCGTCGGAGAAGAGGCTCGTGGATTACTTCGCGATCTGCGGTCTGGACCTCGACTCCGGCTTGGAACCGGACGCACTGTCGGGTAAGAGCTCGCCCGCCGTACCGTACTCTTACGTCGGGAGAAATTGGGAACAGCAGGAAATGAGATCGGTTTCGTTTAGCCCCCCCTCGAACTTTACCGATTCCCTTCGTCGTTCGACGAAAGGAAAGTGTTTGCACCGGTGTTAGCCCTGCAGCACGCTCGCGAGCGCTGTGGCAGACTGCACGATGCTATCGAGCGTACGCGCATTGCGATCCATTGTGCGAGTGCTTTGGTGCACGCACTGTTTCGTTTTAGGATGAATCTTTGAACGATCGCATCTGGCTCGCGTCGGAAGTGTCCAACGAGGTGAGCGCAAACCCGAATATCCCGCTTTTATTTTCTTTTGTTTCTTTCGAGTCGGTTAATAACTTTAGAAAAAAAGAAACAGAAAAACTCTTGCCATTTTTTTTTTTTTCTGTTTTCTTTTCTTTAATTCCGATGGAAAACGCGCAGTGAGACAGTAAACGCAAAAGCTGAAGGTTATACAATAGCGCGTTGACACCCGAGAGCTCGTTGCTTGTCAACCCGACTGATTGCTGTAGCAGTTGCACATGCCCACAATCCCCGAGGAAGTTCAAACGCCTGTCAAAACGTCTGGAATTCCTCGCGTGCTCAAGTGTACAGTGGTCGACCTTCTTTTTTTCTTTTTCCTTTGTTTATTTTTGTTTGCATTGATATGCCCCGCACGTCAAACTCGCATTTACTTTTTTCTCCTTTCGAATAAGTGTACTCATTTTTATTTCTTTACCACTCATAAATGTCTTTCAGAAGGCGGAAAATTTCACGTATTGTATGTTAATTCAATTACAGTGCAACCCAGTTATATCGATACCGCATATAACGATGTATTGCTTATAACGATCAGTTTCTAGACTGGAAATGATCAGTTTCCAGTCCAGATACAGCGATAGTCGGTCATAACAATTGAAAGTTCGAGTTTTCTCATCATATCGTTATAAGTGGGTTGCTCTGTAGTCGTGTGGCACATTGATTACAAGATTTTCTCGCGTGTACTGTTCACGCGCATCGGTTCTAGGTGTGAATTCTTATTCATGAACTTTGCCGTGTCGGCCCGTTTCAGGCGACCACCTGCATTTCACCCCGTTGGACCGATCATACAAAGGCAAGACCTTGGCCCACTTTCCCGAAAATGTGCCATGGAATCCGTTCGACCCAACTGCCATTGGCATGGTGAGTTCTTCGGCTAGGTGCACATTGACTATGTGCAAATTACACAGAAATTATTCACAACATTGATGGGTTAGGCAGTTCAAGCAGAATTCATTCGAGGGAAAAATCTCGGTGATTTCTCTCCGAAGCGTGCAGCATGTGACGAAGCATCCGGTCGCTGTGAGAGGTCCGGTCGCTGTGAGAAACAGTTCTGGTTTGGTGGCGATGCAGTTTGGTTTTGACAATATTTTGTTGCTAAAAGCCTCGGTGCCAAAAGCCGAAGCCTGAAAATTCATCTGCAGTGGTGTCATGAGTGAAAAACACTACATTAAACCGCTAACGCCCACATACCTCCCACGGAAACCTCGTCCGCGCGAACACCAAAGCTGAGGGGGGAGTTCCGCTCGCCGTTCATCACTCGTCTGATTTCTTTTTTATGTAAATACCGCCTTATTTGAAAAGGTGAGTTAACTCTTTTTGGGTGATATGCTTACCGGTCATCAATCACCTGTGATCGGCGGCTTCCACACTCCGCTAAAATTCTGATTGGACACGCAGGAACACATCGTGCCATCTTGTGGATGACCGAAGAACCACAGCTTTGGTTTTTAAATTTTGTCTGCGCTTTCTTCCAAGCTGATGAGCTATCAAATATAAATCTCTGCATGAAGGTGACACTTGTCAAACAAGGCATCTTGCTGAATTCCCAAGCAGCACAAATGTCCTATGAATGTCTACAGGACATCCCTCGAACGTTGGGACATCCTAAGGACATACACAGGACTAAGTATGCTACTAAGGACATTGGGGACGGCTATAAAGATGGCCTGAATTGCACAATTTAACTGTTTTTGCTGCTTGTTTCGTTGGATGACGGCGGCAACGAGGACTGTGGGTATTGTTTGATTGTTCGATTTGAGCTGCTACTGCAACGTTTCATTTCCGAGGTGCAGAATGTCGACAGATGCTCATTGGAGTGTCTCCTTTCGGCTTTCTAGACTGTCCTGAGCTGAGGCACACATTTTATTGGCAAGTCATAAAAACATTAACAAAGGAGAAGTTGGAGCAGTGCTAGGACAAAGCAAGGTTTCGTGCAAAAACAAAACAACAATTTTTTCTGGAGTTCATGCCCCCTCGCTTGCAACGGCATTTCTGAATGGCATTACGCCATGAAAGGCATACTTGCCGACATTGTGTGTACTGGACACACTTTGTACGTTTAGGATTTTTGAAAATCACATGATTTAATGCAGCTGCAAATGTTTACACTTTTTGTTTTAATTTTTGCACAAATTCCTAGTTCAGTTCAGTTGACAAACTTTTTTTAGACTTTAGTATAAACTCTTTTTCTAAAGAGCTCATTGGCTACTTTTTATTGTGTCATAATCAGCCATATGCTGAGTAGTTCTTTAAAAAAAAAAAAATGTTTTGTCCATTCTTCAAAAATCACCACTTTTCCCCGTGGTACAGAAAGAATTAAGGCAATATATAGACAGGGTTTGAAAATTGTAAGCGATACTCAGTTTCAGCGTGACTTCAGAAAAGGCTGATGCTGCAGCCCTGTTAGACAGTTAGAGCAATGGAGCGAAGCATGGGACAGCTCTCCACGGGAGGAGTATGCATCGACGGTACATGGCCACATGCCTCGTTCCAACGCTCTTGATTGGCTCACTGGGGTCGTAGCTGTCGCCGTCTCACGAGTTGTGCCCAAACAGCGTACTGGGGTGCAGGCTACCACCCAATACAAAGGCCATAGCCACTAGTGTCAAGGGTGGGACGGTCGTGCCAATTGCGCCATTTTGATACATCACAATTTCCCGCGCGCCAAACAGCGTGAAATCGACCAAAATTGCACCACGCTGCACCAAAGGTCACGGTAACGCTGGATTTAGTGAAAAGTGAAAGCTCGGTTGACAACCATCGCTATTCCATTGCCACGTGACGCAAGCCGCCGTCCGATTCCTTTTGTTCAGCCGTATCTATCTGTTTATCCATTCATCCAATGGATCATACATGCTGCAATGTATGTATGATGCAACGTAGCATATAGCATTAATGTTCTCGATTCGTGCCCCTTCATTTTTAATCAAGATTTGTTCCTAAATTAAAATATATGGCTGTGTCCAATTTAATGCATTTCACTGTAAAGTTCTTTTCAATGCTTTTCAACACTTGTAGTACAAACCTAGTTTGCTTGAATTGCAACTGGTGGTATGCTGTTTAGAGAAGTTCCTTTTAGCAAATGCCGTTTTACCAATCCCAGTTTACAAAATCCCTTTATAGAGAAACCCAGTTTAGAGAAAATGGTACGAGCCTCCTTTTAGCAAATGTGGCTACTGCAAAGTGGCATGTACAAGTGGGTGACCATTTTTGTAATGAGCCGCTGCAGTCTTTCGTTGCAAAGCAGCTTAAACAAGAAAGGGGGAGGGGGCCGGCCGGCCAACCCATTGGTTGGCCGGCTGGGTTAGCACATGCCCCAGTGATACACCCACGGAGAAGGGGAGCGTTTTTTAAAACAGTGTCCCCTTTCTGATAATTGGCATTTCTCTAAACTGAGGCTCCATTCTCTAAATTGAGCTTCGATAAAACGTGCCTGTTCTCGAAATTGTGTTTCAATGAAATGGCGTTGATCAACCGTAGTAGACCCAATTGTAGCTCATGGTATAACTGACTGAGATGCTTTCTTAAAATGGCGTCACAGTTACACCTAAGGTGCTCCAAAATACAGATTTCTTTTTAATCCTTAGTGCTAAAAAAAAAAAAAAAAAAGAAGATTTTTCTGTTTTCAAGTTTCCTCGAGAGGCAGCTTTTCTGCTCCTAAACTGCTCCAAAATGGAGATTTTTCTGCTCCAAAAATTGCTTCGAAACCAATTTGATCTGTCCCTCCCACCCTTCGTACTATCCGTCCATTCACATAATTGCGTTTACTTGCTAGTTCAAGCTTGATACTACTATTGTGATGGTTGATTTGGAGTTTAGTAGTGTGCAGAAAAACCGGAGTAGGTCTTTCTGCAACTATAAACATGTCGAGGCACTTCGACAATATTGTTACGTTTTTGATTTACAAAAGGACGTCCATATTTAAATTAGACAAGATTAGAAGTGTGTCACGTGCAATCTTCACGTGCACCGTCACCATCTTTCGTGGTTTCTGGCACGCACCTTAGCAGCACCGCTACAATATGATCAAACACTGTTCTAATTTAAAATACTGTTTTACTTCAATGTGTGCACTGCCCAACTTTTATATTGATACGGTAGTTGCAACGAGACTGTCGACAGAAATAAAAATTTAGAACTGCCTAGACATGTGAAGAGAGTATTTGCAAACAGAACATTTATTGTGATCATAATCGTCAACTGTTAGTCAGTCAAAAGAACCGACGTTCCCTTCTGTGTCTGTTCGCTAGACTAAAAGCTTTTTTTCTTTTCTGCACCGCGGTTTCAGGTGTTAGACGACATGATTAGCTACCACCAGCTCGCCTGCACATTTACAGTCTTTTCACGACATTGGGTGTAGTGTAAATAAACATTGCACCATACTTTGAAGTACCACTGTGTATTTCGAGAGTTGTTGTCAGCCAGGTTCCCTCTATGCTATGCTGTTGTGGGACCATTAATACTGAATAGGTGGGCCACTATACAAGCCTTTATACAGATGGGATAGTAAGGTTGTTTCGCAGCCTGCTGAGAAATACCGAATGTGTGTATGGGAAAGGGACCCTTCGTCGAATCAAGGCCATAATTCAAAACAATGGCCACAAAGAAATAAAAATGCAGCCAGTGGTATGAAAAGTGTTCAGTATGTTGTCTGCCTTGATTTAAAAAAGTTATTTACTAACTCTCTTCAATCAGAGTCATAGCCACATGTATTTTGTTTGTGTGTACGTATCTATTTGAATTAGGTTGAAACTTGCACAGTCGTTTTATGTATACACTTTTGTGTACAAAGTGCCCAGAACAAAGCTAAATTATCATTGACATCTTACTTTGATGACAACTTTTCACTAAAAGCTTGTAATCGATATCAGGAACCTGGTTGCCACAGACACTTAAGGAGATAAGAGAACAAACTCGTGCCATTTATTTAGGCAGAAGGGTCTGGTAGGGTGCTAAATGGGTAATGTACAAATGTGAAAATTTTAGGAAAATAGTGCGGGCACTTATACAAGTGCATGTTGTGGCAATGAAAATAAATATAAAATTTTATATAAAGAAAATATTATTGCCCAGTTCTCTTCAAAGAAAGGTTTCACGTAACTAGCTCACCTAGTGCAACATTTTTACACTGAACACTGAAAATGAGGAATGAAATTGGTTTCAAGGTAAATTTAAGACCATTGTGATATAATGCCATACCTTTGTATGCCATTGAATGTTCAAGCCAGCAATACTTGTGGGGTATCCCACCTGCTTTTTATGTTATATAATTGTCTAGCTTTGTTTTTGCGACACTATGGAACTATACCCCAGGCCACCCACGGAAAAGCACGCACAGAGTGTATCATCCCTGCCTTGTTTGCGTTTGAGCGACCGGACTCCGAAACCAAACTCCCCTTAGATAAGACGAGGCTCGTTGACAACGCCAAGTCATCAACAACGTTGCCCAGGCGTACCAATTGCACATGAACTCTAGGTCAGCACTGAAGTGCTCTGGTGCAATGAGTGTGTTCTGGGCTGTCAATTTGCATTGACATAAATTTAGAGGGGGAGCGAGAGTTCACTGCAAACATTCCATTGCTGTGAACCAACTTCAAAAATTTAGCTGTCACTGTGTTTATGTACTAATCTCTTTAATAGACAGTTCTGGTCTTGAAATAGGCTGAGCATCATGCTGTTCTTTGCTTTGTGCTTGTTTTCATTATAAAAGCTTTAATAAATGTCTGGCTTGTTGCCGCACATTCATAATTTCAGCAGAGAATTGAGATACTTGCGTGTGCTCATCTATTCATACTTTAATCAAACTGCCCATCTTTCAGATTTAGTGTGGATTGTCTTTTTGTTTTGGCAATAAAATCTTGTGAGAATTACATTGCACAGAATACAAACTGTATGCAAAACTTGCTCCTTCTTTGGAGTGCACAGCAAATATGGTATAGGTTACACACAAAGTCCAGCTGGTGAGCACAATTATTTGATGCGCGCAGGTCGGAATATGCGATCGCTGCTCATCGTGATGCATGAAATGACTGGTCTGTAACAGTACTTTTTATTATCATTAACCATCAGGGAGAACTAGAGGGTGAATGAATTTAAAACTTTGGAACAGAGCACATGTAACCAGCAGAACCTTTTCAGTGTTCTGCACGGTTGAGTAAAAGAAATTTCAGATAACCAGTATTTGTTACTTGTTCAAGCTTTTATGAACACATTGGAGAACTATTAATAATGAGAAAACAATGTGATATGAGAAAAAAACACAGAAAGTTGCATGTTGTCTACATAATTTCCATTTTATGCCTTCTCACAAACAGGATAAAAAAATCAGAAATCTACCTCTTCAAAAATTTTGGGGAGGAATTAGAAGGAGAGCTTTTTCCCAAAATGTTTGTCCAAAGGCTCTGTTGCTTTGAAGTTCTCTTCTCTGTTAACCTTGGTGAAAAATGTTTATAGGTACATTTTATCAAGATATAAGTTGATAAGCAGCTGAATCGATTTCCCCTTTCCCTCTTCATGATGGCTGGATGAAGAGGAAATAAGTCTTTGTAGTAATTTCTGGGTGAAAGATCATAAGGGGATACAGGGAATTTAAGCGGCACCATTCTAAGTCACCGTAGTAAACAAAGCCTACAGCATGTGGCCACTGATACTTTAACATGTAAGTTGAATGGTGGCATACGTCGACGGAACAGTTACCTTATTCTTTCCCTGTCAGTCTGTTGGGTGGAAAGTGCATGCACTCAGTTGCGAAGAGCCCCTTCTGTCGCACGGATCGTAACTTTTAGCTGTATTGTTATTAAAAGCCTTAGCTTTAATGTTTGGTTTATAAGGTAAAGCTTAGCTGTTGACATTAAAAACACTGGCTAGATGGCACAAGCCACCCCCTAATTGAAGGGGTTCACTCCTATTAAACATCACAAAAAGGTTGCTGTATTTTTCAACCTGCAGCACAGTTGATGTCCTCGCTAAAATAATATGTGCGCGCCAAATTGATTTTTAAAAATCGGGCACAGCTGTTTTGTCAAGCGCAAATGAAGTCTTGTCCTGCGTGGATGGCTCTTGACGGAGACGTTGTTGAATCGTAACCGTCTCTCCTCGCAGTTGTGCCTGCCCCACGGCCTGTGCTTCCGAACCCAGAAGCACCCACGGCAGCCCTTCTTCCACCCATTCATCGTCACCAGGGAGGACGGGTCACGCACCTACGGCCAGGCCCTCACCTTCTACGAGGAAGTCACCGACAAGCAGATCTGCTCTGCCATGCAGACCCTGCAGGTGAGCTCGACCGCCGCTGGGTTGCTTACGGGAAGGTCTCGCCAGACGCCGTTCTGTGCTGTGCCACCGCCCTGTGCCACCGATCCTGCCGGTAAACGTACCCGCATTCACCAGCAGCTGCCCCTGGCAAGCTGTCTCTCTTATAGTCTATTGCAGGCTAAAAGTGGTGGGACACGCTCTTCCTACAAGGCCCTTTCACTCTTTCTGCCTTAGCAGAATGAACGCTGTAGAGGAGGCTAGTGGAGAGGAAGAAACTGTCAATCATGGCAAGCAGTGAGTTTTGTGTGAGAGGCTTGTCCTGCTGTTCATAACTTGCAACGAACTGTAGTGTCCTCGACAGAAGACACTAAAAAATTACCTTGGTCCTACCGGATCATATCATTATGCATGAAACACGTTTCTAAGTCGATAAATATCGGTGACTGACAGTAGGCGATGGTGGGCACATGACCATGTGGAGAGACGATGCATGATATGGTTGTGCGACGTAACCGTGTGGAGGGATGTCACCTCATATGACATGGTCGTGTGATGGGGTCACATGGTGTCTTGTGGTTACGGATGTAACCACGAGACACCATGACGTTGCATTGATTTTGTGCGTAAGTATGTACAGATTGTTTGCGTGATGCTTTTCCGTAATGCTGGGAAGTGCCCATATCTATGCTGCAATATTTTAATATGAATGCTGTGCTGCACAGGCAATGCACCTGACAGAACTGAGCTCGAGCGCCAACAAAACCCCTCTGAGTCGAACGGCAGCGGTGAAGCAAGAGGCGCCGGTCTCAAGGTCTCTCCCAAGGTCATTTCGACTCATGGCCACTTCCAGGTCTTCCGACTCCACTGCACCAGCCCTCTACGACATCACCAAGGTTGGCTTCCTTTCATGACGCTGATGGCACCAGTGTCATTTTTAAAAGCTTTCCCAAAACTTTCCAGGTGTAAGCGAGGTAGATCCTCTGACAGGAAGGGCAGAAAACAACAAGACAACAGTATAAAGCTTTTTTTTTTTTAAATCTTGTTTGAGAGATAAGGAAGGTTTCAAGAAAAGGAAGAAAAAAAAGCCATGGCCAGCTGGTCATTTAGCTTCTATCGGTGGTGTAGCCAGGGAGAACGCTCATGGGGCTTCACCCTCTTCCCCCCCGAAGTCCAGCCGACCCTGTAATTAGTGATGGACCGAATCTGCCAAACTTCGAATTCAGCAAAATTCGACACATGCCAAACTTTTTTTTTGAAGGGAAGTTCGGCTAAGATTCGACAAACATCTGTGCATGCACAAGAACGCGATGGGGCCATGGATTGCATGTGCAAATGGACGCCGTTCGGTCGTGCGGTTACCATCGTACAGCGTGCTACTACCAGCGGTTACAACGAGGTGCGGAGTGGGCAGGATGGTAACTGTGTGTTTGTCAGCCTTTGTGAGTGTGGTTCTCTTTAATATTTTCTGCCTCAAGAACGGAAGATTGACCAGTAATTGATGCAAAAAGTAACCAAGTCCCCTGTGCAATTGACAAATGATGCGGTACATTTGGCATAATGTGATTTTCATTTGAACTTTCCAGTGATTCAATGATGTAGTTTCAACATTTACTGACAAGTGCTTTAAAGCGCTCCTTGCTATTAGACGCACACATCCATGCAAAGTTGAAGTGACTTAAATCGAAAAGCATGCATATTTACGAGAATATTATTGCTTCTGGTGAGGGCTCAGCAGCCAGTGCATTCATTTTCGCACACGAAACAGCGACTCGCAGAGAGAATAAGAACACAGTGTTACCTCCTTTATTTCAACAATACACACTTGCAGGCTTGCGCTGATGAGACCTCAAAAATGAAAGTTGCTCATCATGACTGCTCTGACTGTGCAAACCTGTTGTCACACCACTTCTCCAAAAATTCACTTTAAGATTACCAGTGAACACACAAAAACTACACCGATACAATTATCTTGTAGAATATCACCTAATTTAGTAATAACTGGGTCAATAGGCATTAAAAAAACCTAAAAACTTTCTTCACACGCAAAAACAATATATCAACTTTTAGGTCTGGCACCAATGCATCTTTGCCGAATCTTTAGAAATTTTCAGCAAAAATTTGGTTTTGCCCAATCTTAAGATTCGATGCCGAATTTCAATTCGGCACCGAATTGAAATGGAAATTGCGTACGGCCGCCGATTCACCGTTTGCGACGTGGTCCGTCAACAAACCGAGTCCAGCCTGGTTCTTTCACGGGAGTAGGATTCCGCTCCCCGTTTATTGGTACATAAAACACAACACTACAAAACACTGAATCTGAACTACAAATACACGTGACATTAGACAAATATTTACAAACGCACGTTAAGCCCAAAGCTAAACAGAAAGAGGGCCCCCAGGCCTCGTGTCCCGCGATTACCCTAGATCCGGTCGCCACACACTTGCCTGGGTTCGGTAACGTCCATAGTTCTAAGAGACTCTTTGTCCCCTGTCTACCGAGTATATCTCGATCGATGGGCAAGGAGGTTTCTCCTCGCCCGCCATGGGGCGCCTGCAGTGCCATCCAGTGGCTAGGAGAGAAAGCGGCACGTCGGGAGGCGAATTCGAGATCCCGATCGATCCTGCGTCGACACGACCATGTGATCATGTCTGAGGCGAGGCAACTGCATAGCTGCCTCGCAGCCAAGATGGCAGAGTGGTTTGATGGGCGCCCTCGTGAGTGCACGGTGCGCTATAACGCGACGTCTAGGCCAGGCACTTGTTCATGTGTGCTCGAGGTAGTGGTTTCTGGGGACGTTGGCCGACCCGGGGATGTGCCGCTCCTGTCGCAGGACACCCTGTACGTGAGCAAGGTGCTGTGCCTGGTGACCTCGCTGCCCGTGGTGAGCGCCAGCCGGGTGATGCTGCAGACCCTGCTGGGTATGGTGCAGGCCAGGGAGTCGCCCCCACTGCCCCTCGAGTGCTACATCTACAACATCCTGTACGAGCTGCCCCTGCCCCCGCCGGGACGCTCGCTGCGCCTGTCCTACCTCTATCAGGACCATGTCTGCCAGAGGCCGGGTAAGGACTTGGACCACTTCGCGTCCCCAGCGTACGATTGGCACAGGGGGTGGGGGAACCTGTATTACTCACCCGGGTACAATGTGGGTCCCGTCTCACTCGTGGCTTGGATGTACCCATACTCTGATGCCTGGAACATGTCTCCAGCGGGTGTTTACCGCAACCGAAAAGTTGTATTGTACAGCGGAGCTGTCAAGGGCCAGTTTTCTGAGGATTGCAGCCCCTGCAAAGAAATGTTGACACAAAACTCTGGACAGCTACTGCTATCTATGAGTGACGGCGGCAACCAGACAACCAGCTTGCCAGCCTCGCTCATAGGTGGCGGCAACCTTTCCGGCCCTTCCACTCTGGTTTTCACCAGAGTGGAAAGGCTGAATTTCTCTAGGCATCGTCCTAGATGTCGTCCTCGAGATTGTCGTAGAAGTCGTCCTTGAGGTCGTTCAAGACGTCGTCTTCGAGGTCGACCTTGAGGTTATCCTTGAGGTCGTCCTAGACTTTATCCCTAAGGTCGTCCTAGGCGTCGTCCTTGAGGTCGTCCTAGACGTCATCCTCGAGGTTGCCCCAGAAGTTGTCCTCAAGGTCGTCCTAGACGTCGTCCTCGAGGTTGAGCTAGACGTCGTCCTTGAGGTCGTCCTAGACGTCGTCCTTTAGGCGTCGTCCTTGAGATCGTCCAAGAAGTCGTGCTTGAGGTCGTCCCATCATGGTACAGCTTCGCTGGTCTTCCTTCTTCACCAGAGTGGAAAGGCTGAAAGTATTTCTCACTCGCAATGCGTGAAGAAATGAAAGCAATAGCTGTAGCACGGTCGCGCAACGCGGGTGGGACGGTGCCGTCGCATACTTGAGGGCGGAGGTGCGACGCGGTTATTTCTCGTAGCCGTCGTGGTTGGCGTCGTGGATGCCACTGACGACTGCCACCAGTGACCCATGAAGTGAGTGGGTAAGCGCTTTGGAAGCTTCTAAAGCCATCCAACATTACGCGTAGCAACTGGTAACTGCCAAAGAGAGATTTCTCATAACGTGAGTAATGTTTTTAAACGAGTCTTTCAAAACGGACAACACAGTGAATTGGCCTTCATTGCGCAATTCTTAGCGGGACGCAGGGGCTGCCCTTTTCGCTTGCCCACACTCGCCTTGCGTGGCATGACGGACAGAGCCCCAACTTCGCTCCGCAGAAAAAAGGAGAGAAAAATAATTTCTTTATTTTTTGCGCCCATGGCGACGACGGGCATCGAGGACAAGATCTCTGTAAAACGTCGCCCATAAAGCTGTCAGTTAAAGTTGTTCCTCCCGGTGGTGTGGGAGGCAGGTTCCGCTTCGATGGTCTGGAGCGTGGTGGCACGAACGTCGCTGAGTGACGGGTCGACTCACTGCTTGTAGAGAACTATGTGCATTTATTTACACTCTAGTTACAAGTCCCAACTTGGGAAACCATCCTGCCTCGTCTAAAGTCTCGACCCCCGTCCCCAATTTCTCTCCATCAAGTCCAAAGTCCGAATCCCTCAAAATCCTCTCCGCGCTCCTTTTGTAGGCCCGTAGGGGCCTCCTTTCCCCTCAGGAACCGACCAATCTCTTCAAATTCCGCCACTCACACGTGGTACACTGTTCTCCAATGGTCGGCGAGCTGTCATTTTAGCGTCCCAACCGCCAAACCCAAACTCCTTGTAGAGTTGTTCTCTGCAATTTTCCCAGCCTGACTGGCGCCAACCGCTAAGTTATGGCATCGGGCAAAAAGCGACAATTTTATACAAAGCGGCAAAACCCTCTGCATACACGCACATTCGGCTATAAGCCACAAGCATCTTCCAGCGCGGGCTCTTTCGGTCCCGGTCCGAGCAGACCCCCGAAACCCGAGACGCTTCTTAACGACCGCGGTGGGGACCGCTCCCGCACCGCGGCCGCTCTGGCCCCGCCGACCCAAACGTAGAAAGCTAAAAAAACACAATGCCGACGCAACTCTGGAAAGATAAACTTTCCTAACCAAAAGAAAACACCTTAATTAATAAGCATGACTCCTAAATACTTAACTCTGTCGCTTCAGAAAAAGTGGTCCCTCAATTTCCACCGAGTGGCGTCGCAGAAGTAGCCTGCTGTTGCATGTCGCATGTCGTGATCCTGGCAGCGCCTTAGCAGCGGCGTTGGATGCAGCAGGTGCCTGTTCCGCTGCGGGTCGCTCACCAGTTTGTCAGTCCACGGAAGCTCCGACCGCCAGAAGTTGGGACGCCGCGACGACAGCGACACCCACCTTAGCTTGCGCTTTTCGCCGGCATTTCTACGACCGACTGCCAGGATTGCGACATTTGACAGCGTGACAGCGTTCTGTGACGTCATTTGTTGCCACTTCAGGACCATTTTTGGCTCGTGGGCGGGATAGGACTCTAAACACACCAATCGGAGACACGTTCCAAGCGCCATACCCATACTCCGTTTCACTTTAGATGCGAGTGGATCCGAAGATACAAGCACTACAACAATCGTACCGGCCATTTTTTTTTTTTAAAGAGAGCAGTGTTTTCAGCTAACGTAAACCAACTATAAATCGCGGAAAGTTCGAACGCCGCGAGAATGCGCTGCTAGCAGTTGAGATAGAGTGCAAAAGTTTGAGAGCTTGAAGTTACGAATGAAGAAAGAATAAAACAATTAAAACAGGGACAACACAACCCCCTGAGCCTACTATCGTCTAATCAAGGACTGACATTTGAACGCTTGTGGGATTTATATCGGTGAAAACCATTTGTCAAGAAGAAAGAGAGTATTGTTTTCTTTCTTGCTGACAAGATATTTTTCACTGATGTAGCTGCCAAAAGGCGCCCGCAATGTCGGTTCTTGTTTTGACGAAATCAGGCTTTAGGTGGACGTCGGCTGACAGAGAAATTTTGTCTTTATCAATTACTGTAAAACCCTTTATTTTCGCGGCCCCTATTTTTCGCGAATTGATCACAGAGGACATAATCGCCGCTGTTATATATTGATTGATATCGATTGAATCAGACCCAGACCCATGGATTCAGACGGGCCGCCAACATGTGTGTGTCCCACACAGCTAGGCCTGACTTTTATTCACAAGGGCAAACCGCCGCTAAGAGGGCGCCACTAACATGTCGATATATATATAACAGCCGCCACTAAATTTCGCGAATAGCAGACGCCTGCATTGAAACTCTTAAGGATCAAAATTTTCGCGTGCCCTTAAATTTCGCGAATATTTCAATTCGCGAAATTCGCAGAAATTAAGGGTTTGCAAACATTAAGGGTTTTACAGTATCTTTCAATCCAGGTAACGTCACATTCTCAAACTTTCGCATTTGGTCCTAACCTCTAGCGTCACATTCTCATCGTGTTTCAGCTTTCTATGATGCTTAGTTCATTTATCTGGGCCAAAAAACACAGTTCTCTTTTCTCAGGAGCGCCCTGTCATTTTTTTTCTCTTCATTCCTTGATAACGCTATCACTCGTTGGGGAATGCCGGCTTTTTTACTTCGCCATCTAAATGTCCAATGAAAATATGCAATCAAAGCATTTGCCTTAATTAAGGACTGTTCTCATTGGCTCTTTCGAGAATGGGATGTGGCTTTTCGTCGGCTGGCGGGATCGGTTTGCTTCATGCAATTGTTGATTCCTCTTTGTGCAGGGACAGGAGAATTGCCTTTCTTCGACTACTCCTTCCGTGATCTCTTCATGACGCTCGGTTTGGAGAACTGCGTCCTCCTCTTCACCAGCGTCTTGTTTGAGAACCAGATCCTGCTCTGCTCTGAAGGTGGGCGTCGCATTTTTTTGTTTTCTCTCCACATCATCCAAAAGATGCCAGCTTGCTGTGGTGTGTTTACAATGTGTTTGTTGCAGAAGTTGAATTATGTAGCAATTAGCTTTCGTGTTCTCGAACCTGCGGAACCCGCAGAACTTTTAGGAGCCTGCGGAACTTGCAAACAGTAATGAATGGACTAGGAAGTGTTTGGCTCGAAGTTATGCGTCGACATGGTGGCTTAGATCACCTAGAATAGTGCTCCAGCTGGGAAAACACTTTGCTTGGAAGCAGAGACGGTCGAGAAAACTTGGGAACTCGGGGGAACCCACGAGGAAATTCTGGGAAATCCCTGTGTTCCCAGGAACCCTTTTTGGGAGCCCATGCTCTGGGTCAGGGGTCTCCCAACGTTTTGGCTAAGATGCCGGATTGGAGACTTTTTTCATTTTTAAGTGCTGGAAAATAAGTATGTAAATATAAATGGCGAAAAACTTATGAAATAGACCTAGATAAGCTACCGTCTAAAAATAAAAATTCAAGTTTGAGTAAGAATAAAAAGAGAACCTAAGGTTGTTTAATGCATAAACTATATATTTAAATTCAGTTATTATTTTGTCATTTACGACATTACACAATAACTGTGGCAGGAAACTCGACCGGGCATTACTCAGGATGCGTAGGAACTTTGGCATGTATATGCGACACAGAACAATGAGTGGCAGGTCTGATAATAATATATAATATAACACGAGACATTAAATGCAACCAGACACAAGAACATGAAGGAATTTTAACATAGTTGTACGGGCATGAAACGGGGAATTATAGGGTTGGCTCTGCAGGTGACAATGATGTGCGTTAAAGATAATACATTGCTATCAACGCGATATCACTCAGAGTGGCTACGGTGCGTTTGCTGCGTGTCGCCGCGCAATTTCTTCATGCATGCCCTTTTTTTTTTTTTTTTTTTTTCGCCGTGTGCAGTGGGTTTGTTAGAAAACCAACTGCGGCCCGATCGAAAGGCTTCCGCGGACCAAATGTGGCCCTTGAGTGGGGGTTTGGAGACGCCTCTTCTAGGTCATGGAATCTCAAGCTGGGTTCTCCGGTGTACCCTAGGGAGATCCCCAAGCTCCCGAATGGCCTTGACCGTCCCTGCCTCCTAGCAAAGCGTCCTTCCAGTTCAAGGGCTATTCAAGTGGATCTGACCCATCCACTTGGCTCGTTCAATTTACCCGCATATTGAACGCAGCAACCAATAGTAACTATGAGCTAAGCACTCCCTAGTATGCACATTATAGTTTACAAGGTCCGTAGACTTCTGCACTGCTTTATCGCATCGATGCCGAGGTTCGAAGGGGTTCCTCGGATGCCATCCGAGCTCGATGTGGGTTCCTTGAGGCTGAAAAGATTGAGAACCCGTTCTCTAGGTGCGCCGCCGTGTTCGTCCGCTCCCGCCACAATGCGTGTGTCCCTCCCCTCTGCGCAGACTACCAGAAGCTGATGCTGGTGGCAGAGTGTGTGTGCTGTCTGCTGCTACCCTTCCAGTGGCAGCACGTGTACGTGCCCATCCTGCCCCATTCCTTGCACCACTTCCTGGATGCCCCCGTGCCCTTCATCATGGGCCTGCGCCATCTGCACCAGGATGCCCTGGACGCGGTTTGCCCCGGGGAGGTAGGATCGGTCGATTCGTTGCTCGGGTTTTTATCGGTGCAAGATCTCCCCAGGCCACTGAGTGCCGCCCTGTTACGCTCAATTCATAAAGGCTGGTTCACACGCTAACGACCGCTTGTGGACGCGTTCTTACTATCTCTTCCGGCGAGAGAATGCGCTGGGGCCATCTATGAGGTGGCCCTGGAACCACGTTTCACTACTGTAAAGGTTTTGCAGTATTTGCGAGGTCAAATATGCATGCTGCCTACGAAAAATGGTCGCTCATAACGTTGTCAAAAATTCCTCGAATTAAGTAAGTAAAAATGATGTGCGAGAGAAACAGGAAGTCTGCGGAAATCCCAGGTGTTCCACAGCTAGCCCGGAGCCGTTTGTGCTAAGAGTGTTTGTCCGCCTTAAGGAGATTTGACAGTCTGGCAACCACAGCTGCATAGTCTGACAGCCGAGTGGTGACTTCTTCTGTCCGCCATTTTGGGGCTCTGATTCGTAAGTATTCTATGCGATTTCTCAGGATAAACAAAAAAAAGAAATAACGCCAGTTTGTGTTATCGCAAAATCCGCCAGTTCTGGCAGGCAGCAAGCTCCACCTATTGGCCATACTCTTCTCAGTATAAACGGCTCTGGGCTACCCGATGGATGGCTCCAGTATGTTTTCTTGTCGTAAAAGAATGGCAAGTGCCCAGTCCTAAGCAGTCGCCAGTGTGTGAACCAGCCTTGGCGCTTTTCGCATGAAATCTAGCCATTAGATGGTTTTGTGTCACGTTATCCGGCCATGCTTGCTAGGCAGGCTGTTGGATTGCACTGTTGCCAGACCCTCGGGTACTTGTTGCTAGACTGTTGACATCTTCGAGAGAGGTTCAAACTCTCCCAACAAAAGTGGCTCTGATCTATCTCCCCTGCCCCCCCACCCCCCCCTCTCCCCCCCGAAGCCAGCCTCTGCCTGGTAGATGTGGCAGACAGGTTTTTTCGGTGATAGTTGTTATGGGCTCTTCCACACCCATTTGAAACAATGATGTAGGGCATCTGCTGTTCGTGTTGCCAAACGCTCAAAAAAGAAAACCTGCTGTGATTTTCTCGGGATTTGATCTTGTGTCCCCCGACTGTGAAGCGAGCGTGCTGTTACAGAGCCACATCAGCTGCTTCAATGTGGCACCTAATAAACTGCATGTGTTGAGGACAGCTGCAGTCTTGTACGGCTCCCACTGGGTGGCCCCAGTTGCAGTGACGTCTCGTCACGCCATTGGCTTCTATGTGTATAAAATAAATGAGTGTCACTTTCCGAGCGGACATTGAAGATGGCTCCTCTTAGTAAGGTGCCATCTACGGCAGAAGAAGCAAAGCGCACCATCACGAGGTCATTGTAAGGTTGTTGCAGATTTACTGCACGATACATGAAGATACATTAGGGTTTGATGAGGTGGATTCACACAGGACTAATCATTCTTTGGCTGTGCTATTGCCAGACCATGGACATCTTTAAAACAGTGCCAAACCAGATTATCCCAAAAGGAGCGGCTCTGACCCGCTTCTCTTGTCCCCTTTCAGGCCAGCCCCTGTCTTCTAAACGTAGCAGAGAGGTTGTGTGATTGCCCTGTTGCCTGATCGTTTGGTTCTTCCTGCCCTGGTTCTCATCGTCGGGCCGTCGACACCTTCGAAAGCGTTCCGAACTCTCTCGACAGAAGCTTCTCTGTCTTCTCTCGCAGGCCAACCTGTGCCTGGTGGACATTGACGGGTGCAGCGTCCAAGTGCCCGAAGACCTGCCCAGCTTCCCGAACAAGCAGGACCTGGTCTCGGAGCTGCGGGACCTACTCACCCGCTTCGGCGTGCTCACCCCCGGCGGGAGCCACCCGGGCCACTCCCCGCTGGTGCCCCCTTCGGCCACGCTGGGGCGCAACCTGAACAACCAGCTGCAACACGAGCGGACGGCCAACCTGCCCTTCCCCCGGCGCAAGCTGTCCTGGAGCCTGGAGAGCGGCGACTCCGGGGTGAGCAGCACGGACAGCAGCGCCCGCAGCTCCTACAGCAGCCTCGGCGGGCCCCCGCAGCTGCTGCAGCACAGTGAGGCCTACCAGCGCATCGCCGCCGTCGCCAGGAAGGCCGGTGAGTTTGGTGCGGCGGTCGTTTTGTGCGTCGCCGTTCCTCCGCAAATTAGGTGTTATGTTTTACGGCAACAGCTGTTAGTGGGAGTTCGTCCCGGGAGAGTTGCATCGTTGTCCTTCTCGAAAACTCTGGTTCCTCGAGCGTACACATGCGGCCAGAATGTGCGTCCAAAAGCAACGAGCGCGTGCCGGAGGCCAGGCGTTAGAAAAAGACGTCGTTCTCACTTCGACGGTGGCTGTACCCGGTGTTTCGCCATGCTGCCGCATGCGCACAGCCGTCCAAAGAGACAAACTTGCGTGTCGTGTGGCTACACGTTGGAAAGTTTGTGGCACCTCCGAAGAGAGCGAGTTTGAGTTACAGCATGCTGAGGAGGCTCGGGAGGTAATGCAGAAACGTCGACGTTGTTGCAACAATAGCGACGCAAGTTCCGAGCTGCTGTTGCCGTTCCGCATGTTACACAATGGCGTAAATGCTCTCAAGATTTTTGTTCGGTACATGCCAATGAACCCTGAAAAGTGACCCCTGAAACGGTTCTATAGAAATCTGGGGATGCCGCAGAACCCCAAACAGAAGCTGTCTTCAAGTGAGAAAAATCAGAGCTCGTGGGATGTTTTGGGCAAATATGATTCTCCTCTGAGGTGTTATCTCAAGAAATTGGGAGTTTGGGAAGCCATGGATTGTCTTGACTCGGCTGCCAGCAGTTTGCGTTTGGGAAGCTTGCACTTATCCCTGGAATTTTCTAAAATGACTGCTTTACAGGGGTTCTGTGTTTTCGGTATGTATCAACAAATGTTGAAAACTGCTCAATCGTTTTGCCATACCTCGGTGTTTGGAAGTTACAATGCCCCGAGTCGCCAGCCTACGGATTGTCCTGTTGCAAGATTGCCAGCACCATGGACTTCATCTGGGTTCTGCTCTGAGGCGGCTGGGGGACCAAATACAACGAGAACTCTTTGACTGTGCAACGAGGGGCATTTTTTTGTGTCCTATTGTTGCAGTTAGATGAATGGTGCTCAAGCATTTTTTCTTCTGTGACTGCAACAACAGGCACTCTTTTGTGGTCTATTCATTATTTTATATGTTTATTGAATATATCCTCGGAGCCCGAGGGCATTATAGAGTAAGAGAGCAGATACAAAATCGAGTAGTAAAACTGTAACAAATGACTGGTATTAATGATATAACATAAATAGCAAACAGGTCATGGATGATTGTAAAAATTGTTAGTGATGGCATTACGAAACAGGCTAGGGTCAGTAATGGTAGCACTCAAACCGGAGAGGGGGTTCCATTTTTGTGTTGTGCAAGGAAGGAAAAATTAGTCGAATTCCGTTGTTTATGAACTTGGGACTTTAACTTTATGCTAATGATGCATACAGGATGATGTGTAAAAAGGAAGAGTTATCATTTATTGCGTAAAATAAAAATTAAAAGCTAAATTTTATGAAACAATTGTGAAATTTTACGGCTGAGAGAGGGAGACGATAAAGATAAACTGATTTTCATTGATGCGACACTTGCAGTGCGATGATACTTCGACATAATGAAACGAGCTGATCGGTTTTGGGTGGACTCTTAATGCAGTGATGAGGGTGTCATGACCGGTGTCCCAGATGGAGGCTGCATATTCTACCTTTGGTCTAATTAATGTTTGATAGAGAAGTTATTCAATGAAACCGATTGTCGCAGTCAGGTGAACAGTGTTCAATCGCTGTTTCCAGGGGTGATGAACTCTCTGGAGGACCTGCGGAAGCCCTTCACCCACGACAACTATGAGAGCAGGCCGAGCCTCCTGCGTCGTTCCACTGATCGCCGTTCCGCAGACCGCCATTCCAGCGATCGCCATTCCATTCAGCGCCAGTCCTCGGACTACCACTCCACCACAGACTTCAACAGCACCGACCGTCACCCTCAGCTCGAGGAGCTCAGGCTGAACAATGCAGTCCGGGAGGTCTTCTTCAACCGCTTCCTGCATATGTTCAGCTCCTACGACCACTTCGTCATCCAGCCAAACCAGGTGGGGTGATGCTGTGTAGTTTTTGTTCTCAGGACAACGGTCTGTGCAGCTGCAAGTTGCAGAGACTTCAGCGGCTTAACGAATAGTGAGGTAACAAAATCTTGCCTGACGTATATATTAAAGCATAGTGAGGGTCTGCATAAGCCACAGGGTTCAATAGCTCATTCATGTGGAGGTCAAGTCTGGTATCGACAACATTCAAGTATCCCAGCCTACCATCTTGCCTATTCGCGACTCGAGCGACCTATAGGGGGCGCCACCACCAAACAAACATGGCGGCTGAGTCCAGGTCGCGTCGGCTCGGCCGGGCCGCCTGAACAGGTGGTGCACTCAATTTAACAGACTTTCTTTTGTTTAATACCCAGTTTTATAGGTATTTGAACTCAGACGGTTAAGTGTAGCCGGTGCACATAAACTTGCAAAGCATAGCTTTGTTTTCCCGGTGTTTTTTGTTCATGTCAAACTTTAGTTTCGGAGATTTCATTCAAAACCGAAACTATGGGCTCCGGAGAGACGTTAACAGGCTCTAATCAATTTTGATCATCTAAGAAAAGCGGCGATGACTACAGAATTGTTGCACTGAGAGTAGTTTTCAGCTAACCCGCATACCTCGACAATGCGACTTATCTGTCCCCCGAAATCGAGCTTGTGTGCGTATCCGCGTTTAAGAAACAGCTCCAGTCGTCTGTTCGGTCAACAACACAGGCTGCTGGAACATTACGAAAATTAAACAAGTGCTTCTTGAGCCAAGGACCGCGTTAATCCGCCGGTGCCCCACTAAGCAGCTGATACTCATATTTCATTCAGGTTTTAGTAGCAATCAAGAAGTCATTTTGACGGGCGGGTTATGTATTTATATTACGTACTATGGGGGTCCCACTAAAGCAATATTAGTATATTCTTCGGGTTGAATATGAGCTTAGTTGACTAGCTATTAGTTGAACTGCTGAATAAAAGCATATTTGACAGGCAGAGATACTACTTAAACTTAGCCAAATGGTTCTATAGCCGGCAGCACGGAGACAAACTGAAGAGAGTCTTTATCGGAGATTCACGCGGAACCTCTCTGGGCATTGAACTCTGCTTCGAATCCTGAACGGAGAAAATGAGCATTTTTTGTGGCCGGTCAACCTGACCAATCTAGACGTATATTGCTGCTGGCTTCGACGGGGGTATAATATAAATGTTGGAAGGCGCGATAGATCATAATGTCGTGACAGCTTCTAACTTTGCGAGACGCGTCCCCCCACCCTTTGAAAACAGATAATTTCCCTCATTCATCATTTGCAGCGAGCAGGTTTTCCTGAATCAAGTGATCAGCCCCACTGCTTCAGTGCGGTCCAGAGGCTTTTTCGGCGAAAAGCAGCCAAGATGAATAGCCAACGCACCGACCGGCATGGGTGGCTCAAACTTGAAGCGAACCGAACACAACCAAACCCAAGAAAAGCAGCTATCGAACCTTCCCATTCACTTGACTGCAACATTGATGTTCCCTCCAGTGAAATGCTTCGTCTGTCGTCCTCAGTCCACTGTTCTAAATGCTTATAAGGAAATCATTTATCAGTTACAAAGTATTCGTCACTTTGAATGTGATTCGAGACACACAAGAAATCAAAACGTTTTTCCGTGATTCCTCCTCATTCAAGAAATCGAAAGCACGCGACCGTGTGCTGCGGAGTAAACGGTCTTTCAAACACGTGATAGAAGACAATCTACTGAGGCTTCACCACACTAATGATCGCTCGGGCAAACTTAATAAATATGTGGACCTTCGTCAAATTACACTGTTCGCCATTGCGCCGACAACACGTGTCCGCGAAAGCCACCAGAGGCGCGGAGCGACCTGGTCCGGCTGGTTCCCGGTTTTCCCGCTTGGTGGTGTCCGTTTTGCTGGAGTCGCGAATTGTTGGTAAGATGGTCGGCCAGGACCCGGAGGACAGAAAAACTTGGAACAGAAACGCCGCAAACCCGAAGACCCGAAATGCCCCTCTTGATGTGCGAAGCGGTGCACGCCATGCATGCTGCGAAGACGGCAAACTTGCCGAGCAGGGCAAGTTCCTCGCTCGGACAAAGCGTGGCGGGAATGCTGGTTGCATTATCGGTAGATGGCTGTTTGTTTCTGTGCTTAGTTTGTACAAATATATCGTAAATAGCTTTTTCTGCATTTAATGTAAATACCCATCTTTCTTCTTCCTTTTTTCTTTTCTCTCGTCATTTTTTGTGGCGGACTTTTCAAGGTTTTTCGTCACAAGTGGGCTTGCATTGCATTAGGTATACAAACAGTAATGGGAAATTGCGATCCGTTTGTTACATCAGTTGTTTCGCTATTTCCGAGTTTGTTATAAGGAGGCTGTGCTGTACGACCCACAGGTCCTTTTATAGGGCTCGGTGGTGCATACAGGTCTGGGGCCGGTATTGCCTTGGACTCATCTAGAGAGCTCCCAATGATTTGGGGGTCTGGGATAATTCACCCGAGGCGGGATGACCACCTCGTGTTGCTTGAACCACGGAAGCAGATCCTCCTCTTAGCGGGCCCACGAAGGTCTGCTCTCTCTTGCTTGGGGCGCAGAAGGACATGGAGCAGTGGCTGGCATCCCGGGACACTGTGCACAACTTCGACAAGACCACGTTCCTGTCGGAGCAGCCGGAGCCCCACCTGCCGTTCCTGTCCCGCTTCATCGAGACCCAGATGTTTGCCAGTTTTGTAGACAGCAAGATTCTCTCTCACTGGGAGGACGCCGACCCCTGCCTCAAGGTGGGTGAAACCAGATGCTCTACTAGGGAACACGTCTTACTCCGCGAAAATTCGATAGCCTCGGCACTGATAGCTTTTACATAGTTGAATTGGCTGGATGCGTGTGGTTCTGGGGTTTTCCCCCTTCGAATTAGGGGAGATGGCTGCCTGTCGTCTGTCGTCGTGGAAACCCGTCGAGACAGCAGAGATGGCTGTGGACAGCGCCAGGGTGGATAATAAAAATCGAGGTGATTTAAATTGTGATTTAAATCGCTCCGGTTTTATCATAATGATTTAAATCAAAACTTTCCCACAAAAGTAATCCCCAAAAAAAGCCATTTTATTTACTGTTAATTTGGCTATCACTCAATGCTTTCTATGTGCACTTGTTTTGTATTTAAATAAAAAAAATCATAGGGCAAAACAATTTCAAGCTAATTGAACAGAAGCAAATCTTCTGAGAAAATCTGAGTTTTTAACTTTTTTCTTAAGTTCCACTTCGCTTGTCAGCTACGTAATGTAGCTACTGCAAGCAGATCAAAATGTGAGAGAAAGAAACCATAGCGAGGCAAGTAACGTCCTATTGCAAGCTATTCAAAACACGGAAAGAAAAAGCCAGTACAGCTTTTTCACAAACTTGAAAATAATGCATGATTCTAACCGGAGATGACGGCTGACAAAGTGGACAAGGGACAAACGCACACGTCTCTGTGTTTTATATGCCATCTCACACACAACCTCCACCAAGTTTGCACACGTGCACTCAGCCATCATCACACCTTCATAGCACAGTCAATGGTTCTGGTTAGAATCATGTGCAACGTTAGCCAGCTTGCCTGTTTCTTAACTTTGTCTTAAAAAATAAGCGGCTTTTGTTCTAGTATGGCGGGTTTACATCAATATAAAGTTGTTAATTAAACTGTGCCTAAAAAGCTTAAGTGTACAGTAAAAGCTTAAGTGTACAGTAATTTGATCAGATTAATCAATTTGTCACACTTAAAGATACATAAAGTGATAAAAAATTACTTTTTTTTTTTGGCTGCAGTGATTTAATTCAAAATCTGAATTAAATTAAATAAATCTAATTTCATTAATTTTCTTTTTTTTTTAATTTATGTTTTTTTTTTTTTAATTTGGACATTGCAATGCGCTTGTGTTTTTTAGGACGCGGGGTTTCAAAACCGCTCGATTCGAGGCTGAAGACACGCTGTCTAATGCAATTGAGAATCCTAGTGTGTCTTCAGCTAGTAAGGCCCGCTTCAGACGGGGCAACTTTTCCAGCAATTTTGAAATTGCTGGCGGGTTGTTCCCTTGTTCCCTAGCTTTCCCTAGATCTACGCGAATTGCTGAGATCGGGTCCGGCTTGAACAAGCGAGCAACTCGGAGCAATTCGAAGACAGTTGAAGCAGCTGCAGCCAATCAGAGACGCAATATTTTCACGTGACACTCCTGTGGTGATGAGGATGACAGCTAAAGACTTAGTTCTGGTTTGGAATGGATCGTTTTCGGAAATAAACAGTTTCAGAAAAATGAGTTAGTATCCTCAACGCCGTTCAAACATATAAGAACGCGTTTTTAGCGCGTAGCTGCGCGTCTAAATAGTGAAAGAAGAATCAAATTTAATGATGATTATGGCAAGTCGGAGCAATTCGGTTGATATGTGTGAACGCGGGCGGCCGGTGTTGCTGGTGAAGTTGCTGGGTCAAGTTGCTGGGTGAAATTGCTCCGTCTGAAGCGGGCCTAAGGTATTTGGTGAGACATTCTTGGAGAATTATTTCTGTTGGGAAACCTCGTGTAGCAGACGGTTAGTCGGGATGCAGTTAGGTTTACGTGTTTTCGAGGTTTTTCATTCTTCAGGTTTGGGGGTGGTTTCTCATTAAGGCGACAGGCGTTATCAGCAAGGTTTGGCGCCGGCTCCCCGAGGGTGTTTCACGAAGGGTGATTGTGGCTTGTGACGTGACAGTGTCCTGTGACACAATTAGAGCGGAGCTGTTAAGGACTCTCGTTGCTGCCGTCGCTCATAGATGGCGTTAGCTGTCTAGAGTGTTGTGTTTGCCGGTTGTCCGCTTGCTGCCGTCGCTCATAGATCATGGCAACATTTCTTCGGAGGAAGAAGAGCAGGAACGGAACGAGCGGCGAAGTGCGCAGCAGCGCAAATGGTTTCAGAACTGCCCCAAGGCCGCTATCACCTAAAGTTACACTGCGTTGAGCGCTTCAGATTCCCTTGCGAAAGAAGAGCAGATCGCTCGCCTGGAAAGCCACCGCCGAGAACAGAAGCTTCAGCTCCGCTGCTCTTCCTTCTTCACCAAAGTGGAAAGGCTTAAAAGTTTTTTTGCTACTATACTAAGAGGAAAAATTTTCTCGTTAAAACTAGCGGGGACGTGCCTGTGTGTAGTCTGCGAGGTGCGATTGTGCAGCACCTCGGCTGTTGCCCCAGTTCATTTCCAAAACACGGCAAGGAACCAGGAATTTTTACAGCAAAATCTGTTACGGGCTCTTTCTACCACTGGAAATAATGTCTGTTGTTGATGTTTTAGTATAAAAGTAGTTGTTGATGTTGTAGGGCTTTTGTCATCGATGTTGCCACATCCTCGAAAAAGATTGCCCGCCGCCCGCAGGAATCCTACCTGGGTCCACTGCGTGCAAAGCGGAGGCATTACCATTGGGCTACGCCACAGCATCAACAACTCGCTCTGTACTTGATGTTTTTGTTGTATCCAGTGCCCACGGCATGCACGCTCTGGAAGGAAAAAAAATAGATAATAACAAATTTCCGTCATAGCTCTGTCAGTGCCAAGAGCTCGTGCCGGGAGATGCACTTTCACGCGGTCCGGAACAAATAAGAAACAAAAGCATTTGGAACAAAACGGTCAGATGTCTATTTTGTTCCAGACGCTTTCGTTCACGCACCCCAAAGTGTGTGAATGCGATGCCAATGCCCAACGACTTTGCCGAGACTTGTCGCTGTGTCTGTACTGTGGATTAACACAGGACTGCTCAATTTTTTTATATTGGTCTCTGGTGTTGGATGAAAATTTTGTACTTATCGGGGCTCATGTTGAAGAAAACGTTACACGAGCGTGGAATTCCCCAAACTTCAGGGAACATATGTATGACCCAAATACTTGGAAACCTCTCTGGTACGGATAAGAGGGGGAAACGAGATACCGTATTTGCTCTATTCTAGGCCGACCCCCAAAACTGCAAGGCCGAAAAAAAAACCAAAAAAACCTTGATTTTAGGTTGATCAGAAAGGAACAGTAAAACACCATAAATTAAACACAGACCGGCTGTTATTTTTGATATACAATACTAGATCGGCTACAAAGCCGACGGGGGTGTTAGCGGTTTATGTCCGCATTTTCAAATAAAGGTGCGAGCAACGCCGTTACGAGTCGCCGTAAACAACAAACAAAAATATACTTTTTTTTGTGTGTTTGTGTGTGTGTCTGCGGAGGGGAGAACGGATGGGGCAAGGAGCAAGGTGCATGGCTGGTTTGGCGTCTTGCGTTTTTCCTCCTTCCTTTCCCCTCTTGCGTAGCGAGGGGAAGTGCGGGAGCTGCGCGGCTGCGTAGACGCAAAACCCGACGTCCGAGGTGTACACGTGAGCGGCGGCCACTGCAGGGAGGGGGCCTGCTGTTGTTTTGGTTGTTTTTTGTGCACCAAAAGCTTTCTGAAACATGAAGCGGCACGACCCTACTGCGACGAATAAATACGGCAGTTTCGGTTTCGGTAGCCGACCCCCGAGTTCCGATTTTAATTTTTTTTATAAAACCTATCGGCCTAGATTCGAGTAAATATGGTAAGCGTTGTGGCTCCCTAAGACAGAAGCAGTCTTTTGGACAGTTAAGCCATGTTCTGGGCCAGCACAAAACCTGTAGATACAGATCTCTTCTCGTGAAGCGTGGATTTTCCCCTTTCAAGGACAGCCCCAATTCAGGTTTATTTATTTCGGTTTACTCCGATTTCAATCAAACCTTTTCAGGGTTTGTCGGTGTATACCGAAAGTGCTGAACCGAAAAGGCGAAACCTTCGTAACTCGGACACCTCTCAAAAGCACCGATGTGGTATGTGTCCCATGATGAACACCTCGTGAAGCTGCACAGTTCAAACAAGCACTGTTTGAGTCCGAGTTGGAGAGATTTCGCCGTAGTACAGTCGAACCCACTTGTAGCGAACTTGAATACAGCAAATTATTGCCTACGTCGAACACTCAAATATTTGGAACAAAATTTCACGTAAAAATGTATCTTTATTACGAACAACGCATTGGCTATATCGAACTAAGAAAAACACGGACATCAAAAACACTTGCATTGTTTAAAAGAGAAAAGAAAAAGGAACGCATAAAGTTAAAGCCTCTCAGACAGCAAACAAAAACGCCGACCAGAGAGACATACACAAAAAAAAAAAAAAAAAAGAAAAACAAGCAAAATAAGTTAAGGTCAGGATGTCGGCTGCTTTCGAATTACCGCTTGCTATGTTTTGTTTGTTAGCTCTCTCTTTCGTTTGACTTTCGCTTGCTAATCTGGCTCGTGCAGAAAATGGCAACCGTTTTTGTCATTCTTCGATAAACTGGAAATGATTCCTTGGAACAAAGTACAGATTTTAGTGATCATCAAAGCTCTGCCTGCTATCATGGGGCATTTGCTGCTGGATAAACTGCGGCGTTCGCATGCAACCAGCAATCCTCACTGTGTCCCCGCTGCTCTGCGCAGACCTCTTTTTCGTCTCTGTACGGTTTCGCTGGTTTTGTTTGGACTATGGCTTCACGGGAGCAAAATCACATTTCTTTCAAGGATACTATTGCCATACTGCAGATAGTGGATCTAAGCCTACACGAAAGGCTTTACAATCAGCTAAAATGGTAAACGATTTTCCTTTCTGCTCGCACCTGGGTGCTGCAATTTCGTAAACGTCCTCGCAGAATAAACAGCTCGAAAGCTACTTTTTGTTCCAGCTGTTAGCCCGTCTAGAGCATTATCGGTTACGTTTTCGTGGGTCATGGATGTCTTTCGCAGTCTGCCGAAGAATGCCGTAACGCATGTTTACCAAAGTGTCAAGAAAATTCTTCATTACAAAGCCCAGGCATTAAAATTTCCAGTAGACCTGGTTTTGAAATAACGAATTATGGGATACATAGAACTAAAATGTGCGTCTGACGGAGTTTGGCATAAACGGGTTAGACTGTATAGTAGTGGCAGTAACTTGGTTGATATTTTTTGTTTCTTTTTGACAGATTTTTGACAACCGGATAAAGCTGCTGCGGAACCAGTCCAGCGAGCCCATCGTGAACTGCTACGAGCGCTGCACCATGTACAGGGAGACGGGTGCGCCTTTTGTTCTTTTGGTTGCTCTGCTGGGTAGAGGCTGGCTCACACATGTTCATTTGGCTGCACTAAGACCGCTTGGAATAGCTTATGAGAGAGCACACAATCTATCAGTAACCTTGAAACACTTTCGGTCTGGGTATATAATTGGATTGAGGGCATTGCAGCAGTTGCAAGATCAGATCTACACCCTACCTATGAGAGATGGTCGTGAATAATCATTGTCGGAATTATTTGAAGCTCACGGTGAAGGAATCATATGCGTAAATGAATTGCAGACGAGAAGCATTCCTGGGCCGACGGACAGATGGCGCCATCGTGGTATGTGTTTATAAGCCATCGCAAGTGCTTGTTGTAGTGCAGTTGATTGCAGTCAAACGCAAATGTGTGAGCACCTACACAAAGCAAGGCAGCTGTAGTAGCCAGCTGCGTAAAGTGGTATGCGGTGTGCCTCAGCTTGTTTACAAGACCTGCGACCGCAATATAAGATGTCTGAACGTGTGGACGCGCAGCATGGCGAACGCTCGGGCACAATCAACCAGATAAATAGCGTTTTGTTGCTTTGGCATCTTTGTGCGAGCCCATTCCACTCTGCGCGTCTGCTTTCACCTCGACAAACGCTGGCTTGAGCACCGTGTCAGAGATCTCTAGATCTCTTCACTTCAAAGCATTCATATAACTGTTTTTGTCGCTTTTGAGACAAAACTAGGGTCACTGGCGAAGTTGTGTCTAAGCAACACGCACATCGCAAGTGCCGAGTTCTATGTGGAACACAAGTTTGTCTGCTTGTCTTGCAGAAATTATGGCGACATCAGAACGCCGAGCTCTGATTGGCTCTGATTGAAGGATAGTGGGCAGACCTCAAAGCAAGCTGTTTTGAGGTCTGCCCACTATCTTCAATAAGAGCCAGTCGGAGCTTGGTGCTCTGATGTCACCTCCACCCCTGCAAAAGAAGCAGACGAACTTGCGCTCCGCATATGATGTGGCACACCCAGAAAACGACCTTATAAACAAGCATGTCTCTCATGAAGGAGCCTGGGAAACTGGACCCGCGAAAAGCAACCACAGGCCTATCGTTGAAGAGTCATCTGGTGGTGCCGGTTGCAACCGAGGCGAGGAACGGACTTTATCTGGCAGCTGCTAGACACACAGTGTCCACATCTACAAATATCTTGCACCGTACCCGCGACTGGCCGGGTCGTCGTGCTTGACTCCTGTCCTCCTCGGTGCAGAGGTGCCCATCGAGAACCGGTTGTCGGCTCCCGACCTGGCGGCCCCCAACCCAAAGGTGATCGACCCCTCGGTGGACCTTCCGGGGCGGAGGAACCACCGGGCAGGCGTCTTTCCCGCCCTCGACTCGGGCGTCCTGAACCGGCAGCCCGCCCAGTCCAAGTGAGTGCGCCCTTTGGTTGAGCTATCCACCTATACTCCATTTCACCTTGCGACAGACCGCACCAAACTCTGCAAGGTGTTTTCAAATGTTGTGTTGGCGTAAAAAAAAAAAGAAATTCCTTTAAATAAATCAATGAACTATGTGCAATAAAACTTTCCTCCAGGGTGTCTTTTTGTGCTGCATTTGTCGTTCTCAAAATTCGTGTGTAGATTTTAGGAAACAAATTCAGGCCTAAAAAATCTTTTTTTTTTTCGTATGCACAAGGAGAAGAACGGTAAATAATGTCTGGTTGACGCCATCTCACAACGGAAAGCTAAAACGCGAACGCTTCTTTGAAATGAACATGTGAAGGCAAACCCATCAGATCCGAGCGTATGTGGCGCCATCTGTTAGTTGCAGCATCAGCCAGACAGTTTTTTATTGTTTTCCTCCCTGTGCATAGGAAAAAAACTGTATTTTTTTAGGCTTAAATATTTTTTTCCCCAAAACCACACTCTTGTGGTTTGAGTACGATAAATGCGCCACCTCAAGACACCTTTGTGAAAAGTTCCAATGCACTTCGTTCGTTGGCTTATCTGTACGAGGATTTTCTACGCCCGCATAGCACTCGGAAACGCAGTGTACCAGCCGTCTCTGCCGATCCAGCGCTGGGAACGTATTGCGTGACCTCGCGCCCCACACACTGCTGCGCCTCTCCCGAAGGTCACGTGTCGCTCGCACGGCGTCGGATTCGCTAGGTTGGCTCGTAGCATCCGCTGCTATCCATTGTGAGATGAGACGGAGTGTAGTGTTGTGACTTGTGCATATCAGTTTGTTTCGCTTATGACCTTGAGTTCATCCTGAACATTTTTGGGGGGCATGGGCAATAGTTTGGCTCAGATGAACCAACAAATCTTGGTGGTTTTCTTTCATTAGATGCTTAGATAATAGTTTAATCTCTGGGATGTTGCACTCGTCGAACATGGCTTGACCGTGTGTCACCCTTGCAGAATCAAAAAACGGGCGCACGCCCAGTTTCGACGGAAGGACCGCTCCCTCCAACACGCCGAGCATTTGAAACTTAACGCAGAGCAACGGGAGGTGAGCCCCCTTCTTGTTATTTTCTTTTTCTTTGAGTATTGTATTTTAAGGTTTCAAGCATGAGAATGATAGTTGCTTGTTGCTGTAGGTGTACTTCCTCTTTGCTCGAGACAATCCTCAAATGTCTTGGAATAAAATTTGTTCGCTACAAATGCTTTTCTGTCATGTGCTGGACTTTGTATGTGCCATTATTGTGTGGCTTTAAATTTCTAGAAACAATTGCATGGTATATTATTCATTAGCTTGGAAGATATTAATTAGTAGCATGCACGGCTGTGTGATTGCAAAGCCACAGATTGCGAGTTTCCATCAACATACGCAACTAAGAAATGTACCAGGTATCTAGGAGATTACGTATATGCATGTATGTTCCAGAAAAGTGGACGTTGCATTGCATCACGATTTCAAACACCTTGCTTGAAGACTATATATTTTGTGCACATTTACTCAGTTTGCTCGTTTTGCACCCTTAGTGCGATATTGTTATGTTAGGAGTACCAGACGTTTTACGCCTGGACAAGTGGCTATTTGTTTGTTCGCCTGCCAAGTTTTGCAATTTTACACACGCTGCATGTCACCAGATGCATTTTTGACACATGGACATTCTGTTGCGCAAGGATTAGCGTCACCTGACGAAGTCACGTAACTTGTATCATTTCTGAATCTTGCGTCTAGTCTGCCCGTGCCAGCACAAAACCAACGCATGCGCAGTTGTGGCAAGTGAGTAGCAATTTGTGGTCCTTTTTGTTTGCATTTATTTGTGCCTGTTTTAGCTGGGATGCTACCTAACATTTCTCAGTGTATTACTATGTTTTTGCCATTCAAATGTGTGCATTGTGAAAACACCTAGTGCAGTGGTTCTCAACAACTGATGTTTAGGGGACCCCTTTTAGATCAGCGGAAGTGATGGGGGGGCTATTGGACGATTAGTATAATTGTGTTGCATACAGAAACATTCTAGCATCTCAAACATTTTCATTGTCATTTAGCAGCACGTCTAGCCTGTTCAGCCAGACGTCTACATTCACGGCGCCCTTCAGCAGATAATTTAGCGTGTGGCGTGTGTACACTTGAATTGATGATTCTGGTGATCTTCCAGAGCCTTGTAACCCACTGCTCCTCTCTCACCTTGCCTCCTCGCCTACCTCTCCTCCTCACCCTACCCCTGGTCACGTAAACCAATTGGCATCGAGCACCTCGCTCCTCCCCTCTCACCCGTCAACCAATCAGTGTCTAGCCTCGTTGCCACGCTTTTATCCAGGCGTCACTTTTGGGCTTCACGAAAATCTGAACACCTACCCAAATAATGTTTCACATTAAGCATGCAAACGAGGTTTGACGCTTTGAAAAGGAGAATAATCAACCTTACTCTCATTTGGATCACTTGGTTTGGTTTATTTAGCTTTGTGAGACAGCCAGTATCAACAAAGAAAAGAGAGGTTTATTGCTCGGCTTGACTGACAGTCGAGGGCTTTGCAGACCCTGATAAGACCTTCAGGGGCTGTCGTTTTGAGAACCGCTGACCTAGTGCATTTGGGAAGTTCCAAATAACTGCCTGACATTACCTCTTTTTTTGGGGGGTATTTTCTAAACTACTATATGTAAGGTGTCTGTGATACCCAGGCTCGATCTAAAATTGGCCGTAAAAATTGGTGTTTGCACGTAGCAATCTAAACATTTGGTCAAAGCTGTATATTTCACAGGCCGGTTTTATCATGCAAAATTACAAAGCATAGCTCCCTTTCTGTAAAAAAATGGAGCCAAGAAACTTGCCTGGGTCAACGGCGGACGGCGACGCAGACGATCGAGTCAAGTGGCGGAACACGTTAGGCATTCATATTGGTAGATGGCGTCAAGAGCAGCGTCAGAAGGTGTAGCTGACCAGAGAAAGAAAGCAGGCTGCGTGCAGACAAAATCCGTCAACAGCAAGAGCGCCATCGTTATGCAACCGCGTTTTCTTTAATTCTTGCTACGTCAAGTTTTGCTCTCATTGTCTGCGTTTATTTTTAAACCAAAGGTACATTACAAAAAGGGTATCTTCACTTTAATAGACCACAGTTGTCACGAGCAGTCTCAATGATAAGGAGGTAGCATCATCTATCAATATGTGCTCCAAACGCACCCCGCCACACGACTTGGTTGTCTGCATCACCATCCGCCGTTGACACTGGCAAGCTTTTTGGCCAAATTTTTTTACAGAAAGGGAGCTACGCTTTGTAATTTTACAAGATAAAACTGACTTGTGAAGTACACCTTTGACGAAAAGTTTAGATTGCTACATGCATGTGGCAATTTTTACGGCCCAATTTAGATCGAGCCTGGGTATTTCAGACACTCTAAATATCTAAACATATCTAATTTTTTTTTTATGACACTGTTTTTTTAAAATTGGGGTCCAACTTAAATAATTGGCACCAGTTCTCAGCTCATCATGCTAACCAAGATACTCTGCTGCATCATCCGCGTCTCTGAGCGCATTCTTCGAAGTGGAAATGCTATTGAGCATCTTGTTTTTCTCTCTCTGATTTGATTCCTGATGTACAGTCGCTGGCTGATTTTTCGGACTCGGAGGGGATCCTGAAATTGTCGGAATAATCAACCAGTCACAAAAATATATTTCAGCCAAAATATCAAATTTCCTACATATTCTTCTGTGCATTGACCACTTTCCACTTGGTTGATGTCAATTTTAAAGGGGCACTGACACATCAAAATCATATTTTTTTTTATTATCCGAAACGATTGAAAACGATGCCGGGACATTACCCTCAAAATTTGAAATCTGGGAATTCAGTATTTGTGACGTAAAAAAACAATTTCCAAATGCCGAATTCAAAGTTCCCGCGCGATCTGCGCCGGTGCGTTGACGTCAAATATTGCGGAGTCCTGAGAGTCCACTTTCTTTCACGACTCCCTGTTGTTGCCATGGCGACCCAAAGCGAGGAGGAAAGGAGCGAGCGCCGGCGTTGCGGCGGACCGGTTTTGAGCGGTGTCGCCTGTTTCCCGTGGGAGGATAGAAATCCAGTAGACGGCACCACAACAAACTCCCGATTTTTGGTATTTCAAAAAGAAGGGCCGTAGTGCGTTCGCAATTGCGTTAAAAAAACATGTTTTCGGATTCCCGTTATTAAATGTTATAAAGACGTCGCCTACAAAGCTTCTAAATTTCATGATTCTTGACGTCGCAAATCAAAAGAAGCGAGGAGGCGAGAGGCGGGAGATTCAAACGCCAAAAATAAAAAGGCGCGCGCCGAAAAGTTTCTTTTTTCGCGATGCGTTTTTTTTAACGTTTTTATGACTGCAACTTGCACCGTTTTAGACAATAAAAAAAAATACGACCTTTGGGGTGTCAGTGCCTCTTTAAGTTCTTGTGAAACTTCCGCTTTATATTGTTCACTTTTCACTTGTTTGTTGTTGTTGATCTGTTGATCACGGTGCTGCGCTTTGTTGGCGCCTTCGTTGGCACAAACAGTGAACTTGAAGTTGGCGCCATTTGGCACATCTCACTTCAATACTAAGCCTATCGGTAAAAAACTTTTGAGCTCGAAAACCACAAGAATGGCGGATGGCCGCTCTTCTCGCAGTCGCACTCAAAAAACACGGACCACGAGAAGAACTGGAAGTCATAAGAATGGGCAGGCGGCAGTCATGTTGGCTATAGTGGAACCGGAAAACCTGACTATAGCCTCAACCTAGCTTGTTTATTGTGTAGGACATGGTATCGAGGCTACAGGCCAAAATTATGACAACCAAAATGGCAGTGACTAAGCTCACGGCACTATCGCAGCGGCTGTTTAATGGCTGTAAACTGAGTAAATCACACAAACTATGTCAGAAATATCAAACAATAAGCTTTAAGGCGACCGAAATTTTTGGTTACTGTTATACGTTAACTCTATGGGGTAAGTGACATTTCAGCGAAAACGTCCAAATAATCGGTGTCCAAAAAATTGGTCGGCGACTGTAGGTCTTATTGCTTGCTAGAGTTTGTTGTCATCTGGCTTTGATATTATAATGGGGTGATGATAAAGAAAATTTAAATTGGAATAGTACACGAGAAACAATATTCAGAGATAACTAGGGAGTTTAACATTTGCTGTAATATCCTAAAAGGGATGAGTCTCACCCCCGAAAGATAACTCGTTCGTAGTTTTGACATGATTTGCTATTTGTTTTTTCAGAAACACCAAAAGATAGTCCACTTGTAGTAGTAGTAATTGCAGTGCTCTGGCCAACGGTGACCTCGGCTAAAATGGGGTTAGTTAGCTCTGGCTGGAGAGAAGCAAACATAGCTGACTGGGAAGGACCGTTGTCCATGTTCTGTTGTTCCGCAACGTAAAAACAAGTTTGGAAGGTCGCAAAACACGGAAATACCGTTATTTAAATTTTTTTGGTCGCTCCCTCCCGTTAGTTTACTTCTCATTTTCACGCTATTTCGTCTCAGTTGTAAGTGAGCTATCTATATTATGGCAATGAAGAAAACAAATACATTTAAAAAGAAAAGAAAACTTAAAGGAGCATATGCACTCACTGGGTTGTTGATGCAGCATAGTACAGGAGATTTAATTCACAGCACTTGAAGAACTTGATTCACCGGCTTTAGTACATCTTTTTTTTTTTTTTCTTTCTTTTTCTTTTTTAAGTACCAAGTGAGTTGAGCAACCAACGATCACACCTTCAGCATGCTCTGGTTTGTAGGTGGTGGCTTCAGCTCCGTGGGAATGCCTTTTCGAGCATGCTTCACTTCCGGGGAATCTGTTGGGAAAAGAGCATTGGAACTGGAGTCTTGACCCAGTTGTGGCCTATGCCACCGGGTCCAGCTTGTCCTTGCACGAGGCATCCCAGTCTGAAATTTGTGGTTCTTGGACCAGGCACGTAGCCAGGATTTTGGTTCGGAGTGGGGCCCGCCCATGACAAAATGCTGTCTGAGGGGGAGGGGGGAGAGGAGGTTCCAGCAAAATAAAAGATATCGGAGGGGGCCCGGGCCCCACGGACCTCCTCCCTGGCTACGTGCCTGTCCTGGACACTTGCAGCGTGGACCCAATGACGTATTAGTCCTTCGAAGAGACGGCACAAATTGTTTTTTTCAGCAAAGTGCGATGTAATTCAGTATAGAGGTGTAATATTAGGTGGTTCGTTTTTTTTTTTTAACAAAAACATGAAAGGAAGATACCACCTGAATGAAAAAAAAATTGCAGAGAAAAAACTTTTTTTATTTTTTATGGGTTTTACCTAGCTTACGTAAAACCATTAAATGACACGGTGGCCTCACTGTGTAGTGCACTTTGGCAACGTGAAGGAGATAAAATGTGAGACAATTTTGGTTCCTGTTTTTTGCTTTTCTTTTTTTTAATTTTGCAATTGCTTGCACTGTTCTTCGATGACTTCACAAAAAAGGCTTAACTAAACATTGCTCTATTTAAAACAAAACCAAATTTGTTTGTTCCTTTTTTGCTGAAGCGGGCTTATATTTTTGCACTTTTAATAATAAATACTCTGCCTACAAACATTTTTGTAGTAAATCGTATCATGATACAATAAAAAAACAATTTACGCGGTCCTTTTAAAGAGCCGATGTGCCGTCAGGTCCACGCTGCACTTCTCTGCTTCACTGCACCAGTACAGTTATTTGAGTAAAATGAGCGTGACTTGATGTTATTCGAGTAATGCAACACGATCAAGTTTTACGATATCTGATTCTGTTACAACATTCCAGTTGTGTGGCTGGTAGCACTGCCCTTGGACATTCAGCAAGATGCGTTAATTATATGGCATTCACTGTGAAGTTCTGTTGAATCAACCCGGTTGGGGTATTTTTTTCTTCACATTTTACCACGGAATCCTTGTATAACTATACATAATGAAAGATAAGTTTTTTGTCAGCTGTAATACCTATCGCAGGGTGTGTACATATAGATTCATGCAGCAAATGTCTGCTGGTACGATGGAATACATTTCTTTGCTTTACTTTATTTAGCTTAGCTTTATAGAGGGGATAGGCTCTGTTCAATTTCTATGTCCTGGAAACCACAAATTTGAGCTTGGGCTGACTGTTCTGAAGGCCTCTTTTTGCACAAGCAAGCAATGAATTTTCCGTAGCTGATGTGGGTATGCCAAGATTGACAAAAAAAAAGGGGTTTCGCATTTTGCATAAATAAGCTGTGTTGCAGGAAGTTGAAACTGAGCATGAAAGTATCTTTTAGCCCAAATGATAATGTTTCTCGAAATTTCAGCTTGTAGTGGTGCTTTAAAAAATAAAAAAAAAAGAGATGGAAATGTTTTTTGGAAATGAAAAGAAGTAGTGATTTACTATCGACGGAGCAATTGTCATTTGTTTGTGAGGATTGCTCCTAACTTTATTTCTCAATGTTATTACCGAAACTTTACGTTTAGGCTCCGAGTCACTCGTACTAAAAGAGTTTCGCCTAGAAGTGAGGTCTACTTCTAGCCGACGGGTCGTTTTATCTCCCACGTTTGGCGGAACCCCATTCGTGGTTGCTAGACCGTTGACATTCTCAAAGGTCTGCCGAACATTCCCACAACAATCTGCTCCGGCTAGTGTCAGCTTCGGTCGGGGTTTGAGCTTCCTGCAAAGCGTAGCACGATTGTGCGACATGGAAAACCACAATCCGTCTTCCTGGTGCACGTGGATGGTGGTGGCTGTACTCTTTGTATCGGGCAGTACCTCGTGTCACCCAATGTAGCCACGTGCCATTAGGAGTACGGTGGTTGCCGGACACGTGTGTGGTGCGAGCTCCTTCTTCCCACCTTGCCACCCCGGTCAGAAATACATGCACGAGGCGCGGGCCAAGCACATGAAGCAGCCCAAGCTGAGCGACACGGCGTCGGCGGCCGTCATCGCGCAGACCAACTGGAAGTTTGTGGAGGCTCTGCTCGGCGAATGCAAGACGAGGGTGAGTGGTTTGGGCGCACTTCCTGTTGGCAGCACTCATTGCACGGGACTGTGAGGTTTCGTCTATTGACTCCATCTGGTTGATGAGTCATTTCACATGGTGCAACCCTCTGAAGAGGCGAGTGCACGTTGCCCCGGAGGAATTGTCACCGTTCTCAACTCCTAATGCTGATGGTGACGTTGAGCCAATAAATGTTTTTGTATAAAGTAGCTTTACAGCGTTGATAATGTTTTAGGGGTGACTTCCAAGCTTAGAATGCCACGGAATGTTGCAAAGAAGATGCGGTAATACGGCAAGTGTTTTTTTACAGAAGACTGCGTCCCTCAATGATTATTGAAACGCTGTTCTCTTGCTGAGTAATCCGGTACTCAGCCAAAGCTGCTCTGCGCCAGCAGAGCAGCTTTGGTTAGCGTGGCAATAGCTGGTATAAATGAACTCGTTTTGCCGTGGACTAAGATGCATCCAAATATTTTTAGACATCTTATCGATTAATGCCTATAAATACAGTTCAGTTTTTTTTTTCTCATCTTCATCCTTTGCCTGGCGGTTTTGTGAATTTGTCTTAAATTATACAAAGAAATGAGACAAAAGCATCTGTTCTTGCCTCCTTTCTCCTAAACGTCTTCCTAATCTGAGAGGTAGAGCAGAATTAGTTAAGATTTAAGTTTTCCTTATTAAAGTGAGCCTTGGGATTTGCACGAAATTACAGTCGGTGTGCAGGCAGCTCGTAGAAGTTTACCATAATGATTTTAATCCAAAACTGGGGCAGAGAGAGGAAGAATTTTTTTGCAGTGTAAGAGAAAGTAGCGGGGTCAGGCATCTCTAACTCGGCTGATAATCTTGTCAGTTTCTCATATTTGGGGAGAAATAAAGCTTAAATTCGGAATTTGCATCACAACATTATTGGGGTGCCAAATCAGTGGTTTGGTGTTGGATGTTTTTAACAAAACAAGTTGAATTAAATGCTCGGGGTCCCAGAGGTTCTGTCGCACATTTAATTGAGTTGTTACAAAATTGATGTTATTGAGAAAAAATAATTTAGGGTTTTAACATAAAAGATTATACAAGCTTGATCATGCTGGCAAAGATGGTCAACGCAAAATGTGTGATAGGCTTCCCAGGGAAGAAAAGAAGGGCACCTGCAGTGCCTACCGAAGATTCACCTTAATTTTTGAAAGACACCGTGAGTTTACTCTACATTACTGGAAAGGTCGCAAAGTATGCGAGCTCGTTTATGCGCCACGCGAGCGAGCTTGCTCTTGCGTGGTCCCTACCGCTGACTCTGGATAGCTCAGTCGGCGAAGCACTTGGCTCATAATCTTAAAGGGATACTGAACCAAGGAATTTAGTGTCTATAATAGGTGGCACACATTCTTTCCCCGAGCCAGCAGCCGCCGGTGTGCACGAGCACAGGCAACAAAAATGACGTCAAAGACCTCCATTCGCGGTTAAAGGGCCCATGAAACGAATTTTGGGTTGGGATAAATCATTTGAGACTGGGATTTTACTAATAGCACACTGTTCAGTGGGCCAAAAGAAGAAAAGTAGAAAGACAAAAGCCTGGCTTTCAGTGCGAAAATTTCAAAAAACAGCGGACTATTTCGTACCTCCTCCCCTTCGTAAGCTCTCTGCCTTTTCACTGTGATACATCCGCGGTCCCAAAAGCGCGTCATCGGGTCCAAACGCACGTCACAGGAAACCGGACCTCACTTATTCCCTTCACCCCTAACCTGACATAGTGGTGGAAGCTACGCGCTTGCCGGACCAATCAGCCGCCTCCCTTTCATCACCTTACCTCATTATCTGGGGATTGATGGCCGAGTGGGCTGAAGCGCACACCCAGCTCGACGCGTGTGGAGCGAAAGCTCGCGCTGCAGAACCCAGGGATCCTGGGTTCAAGCCCCACCCCTGCCCGTTTCGATCTGGATGAGCATCGTACCGGCGTGCGGTCGTGTATCACTACTGCGTAGGCACGTTAAAGATCCCAGGTTAGCAGTCGTACTGCACTGGCAAAATTGCTCATCTACAGTGTAAACCAGTGTCGCCTCTACTGGCAGACCAACCTTACGCTGTATAAATTACAAACGTCCAATTTGACTTTGATTTTTGACCTCATTATCTGCGCGTGGGTATGCGCGAAGGAGCGTGATCACGTGTCAAGTGTGGCTGGCCCAAAGAGCACGTAGCTTCTACAGCACTGTCAGCTACGGGGTGAACGGGGTGGGGAAAGCAACTTTTGTCTGAATTTTGAGCGACGGGCTAATCTTCTAGGGGGACAATGGCTCTGTCCAGCTATACAAACGAGATCCCGAGCAAGAGGGGACTCCCCCCTTTCCGTCTTCTTGAACTATTTAGTGGAATGCGCGATTTATGAGTCGAGGAGGAAAGCTAAACAGGAAAAAGTTGGAAAAGCGTTTCATGACCCCTTTAAAATGACAGTGAAATGTATGGGCTTCGGGCCAGAAGAGAATAAAGACAAGTTTTTCATCTGCAGAGTGGTGTCTGGTGTAAAAGATAAGCGATTAATTGGACTAACAAGCACATACCTTTCACTTGTAGAGATGAAAAGCCTGTCTCTATTCTCCGTTTCGCCCGAAGCCCATGCATTTCACTGCCCTCTTAAGCGCGAATGGAGGTCTTTGACATCATTTTCCCTGCGTGTGCTCGCGCACACCGGCGGCTGCTGGCTCGTCAAAAGAACGTGTGCCACTTATTATGGGCACTAAATTCTTTGGTTCAGTATCCCTTTAAGGTAGTGAGTTAAAATCCTGCCTGGGGATGGAAGTTTTTTTTATACAGTTCCCTATGGGCGTTACGTTTTTGGCGCCATTATTTCGTCATATCAGAACTCGAAAACAATCATTGCAGAAAAACTTTGTGGATATCTCGAGCTCAAAAACGTTTTGCACTCCAGGTGCTTACGGCGGGTAAACCGACGGGCTGCGTTCATCGCACCCTAAAACGTGTGGTCTCAGTAATTACTTTATAGGCAAACCAAAGCTAATGTCTGGCAGAGTGGAATTTCGGTCGAAATGCTGGAGAAGGCAACCGGTAACTGAGAAATGAGAAACAGTGAAAAACGGACAAGAGGATTACAGCACCGTGTCTGTCTACTTCTCATTTTATCGTCTGTTTAGTGCCCTTTCTCATTTTCCTTGGAAGGGTCTAAAACTGTCAATGGACCCGTTTGATTGAGCCCCCAGTCCCCTGGTCTGTGGCACGGGTGTCAGACTGGCACGTTTGCACTGTCCTCATTTGTGGCCCCTGAACTTTTGCCTGGTGATGTCATAGAAGCTTCATGCTGTCACCTGTCCCGATCCTGGCAGTAGCACAGCAGCAGAAATGGATGTGGCAGACGCCTCTTTTGCTACAGGTAGTTCTGCAGTCGGACAGTTGATGTAAACCAGGGGTCTTAAAACCCCGGCCCATGGATCAGGCCCACGAAAGCCTTCCGACCGGCCTGCGGCTGGCCGCACGTCCTCAAGTTAGGCCCGGCCCGCGGCCCGCTTTTGGCAGGCCCGTTGCCCTTGGCGCGAAAATGAGCGCACGTAAAGAAACGGCGTTGTGACGTGCAGTAAGCGAATCATATTCGTTCCGATTGGTATCCCACTGATAGTTTTGTGCCATATTTATGGCATATTGTCATCATAGTGTTCACCAATGCTAGTCCTTTGTGCTATGTCACTCTGTGTTAAAATACATATAAGGAGATGGATGGCACATTCACGAAAAATGTGACTGTTGTACCTTTGCGTCTTATGAACACATTGTGCTTAGTGTGTTTTATCATAACTGTCGCATATTTTTCGCACAAGTTCTACCATTCTAATATAGTTTTCTGCCCTTTGTAAATATGTGAATCTTCTATTCGCTCATTATTTATGTCTTGCATGTTTAGTGGGTCAAAGCTTTTTTAATGTCACAATTAGCTAAATGTGTAATGTCAAAATAAAGTAAACGTATTATACACCTTCCTTTATTTTAAGATTCCTATAAATTGAATTAATTAATTTAAACGATGATTGATTTACTTTTTTGTCGTTTATATTGGCTTATTTATTTTTCGGCCCTCGAAACTGCGACAACTCCCCAACCGGGCCCCTCATCCATAATGTTTGGAGACCCCTGATGTAAACTAAAGTAGAGCCAATGTGGGACGCTGCAGTGACGGCCACCTTTGAGTCTGCTCACTTTCTTCGCCAGAATCGTGACAACTGACAGATTGACATGTCGGGTCTTGGACATCATTTGTTGCCGCCTCGGGACCGCTTTTGGTGCCTGGGCTGTACGGGACGCCAGAGACGCCAGTCAGGGATGCATTCCGGACACTGTACCATTGTGAGAGTTGACAGTTTTTCAATGTGGCTTCCCAGACCAAGCGCATGCTGGTGGAGAAGATGGGGGTGGAGGCCGTGGAGCTGGGACACGCCGAGGCCAGCATCACGGGCCTCGAGGAGAACACCCTCCTGGCGTCCTTTTGCGACCTCCTGGAACGCATCTGGTCGCACGGACTGCAGACCAAGCAGGTGCGTCCGCCCGCCGCCTGGGCCGCGGCACGCTCTCCTCGTTTTGCATCGTGCTGTTTCAGAAACAATGCCGTTGAGAACTTTGGTTTTTACGACCGTATATGTAGAGCGTTGTGTAGTTGAGTGTTACTGGATGTCCTCGTTGAGAGTAGTTGATTCAGCCATCAGAAGATGGCGTCACCACCTCTGGTGTCAGTATAGACCGGCACGCTGTTTACAAACAAGCCCGCGTCTGCCCACACCAAATGTGGGCACTGCGCAAGCGCAGAAACCGAATTTGCATGAAGTGAAACGTCTGAGCATGGGCTGCACCGTCGACAGCGCCACCGCAGCTGCGTGACGTCAGGGCCGCATGTTGGTCTGTATGTTGTACAGGACTGATCAAAAAGGTTCCTAAATGCGTGCAATGTATAAGGTTCGCCCTTTTTGTTTTGGGGGTCCGTGCCTGAGATGTAGCCTCGGTGGCAACATTACACTAGAGACGTCGCAGTGTTCACGATAGCTGGTGTCTGACTGCGGTGCTGGTACAGCGACAAGTCCTTAGAGATGGAATTCTTGGGTCATCTTTTTTTTATGTGATAATGTGACTTCGTGCAACTTTGACATGCCACTCTGATAGTTGGAGCTTTGCGGAGTGTTTGGTAATTTTTTTCAAAGAATGGAGTCTTCTTGCTTCTGACGAATGGAACTTGCAACGGGTGAAACAGTGTTTCCTAGTCTCTTGTTGTGATTCTTGTTAACTAACCTGTTTATCCTGACGGAGAAAGTTTTTTCGAGGACCAAGATATTTCTACTACAGTAGTTTGGTTCCACAATCAACAACAATCCTGATAGCAATCTTTGTGATGCAGCTTTTCGAATAAAGAGATTGATAAATGATAAAGATTTAAAATTTGGGCAAGTTGGTTATGCATTAAGGAGCTAAAAACCACGGTTTTTGTCTCTCTTTGCACCAATTTTGTTTTCTTATTGTTTGATAAGGAGCAGCCCACCACAGTAATAGGCCAACAAGAGCATTCTTAACACAATGTCTCTCTTCAAATATGGAGGAACAAGAAATTAGCTCATTGAGCTTTCGCTCAATGAGCTAATCTTTTGCTTGTTGAGCGAGAGCTCAACGAGCAGCGGTGCACTACTGCACGCCGCACAGCGGCGTGCAGTAGTGCACCGCTGCTGTGCGACGCGCATTAAAGACGCCAGGCTAGCAGTCATGCTGCACTGGCTCAATTCTTCGTCTACAGTGGAGACGCCAGACGACCATCGGGGCTGGCCGATTTCCAGCTATCCGAGCATACATGCTACACATTTACTTTGTACCGAAAAGCCTAGCCAAGGAAAATCGGTCGCCAAGCTGATGGGTCCGCCGCCGTCTGTCCAGGGAAAGTCAGCGCTCTGGTCACACCTGCTGAATTACCTCGAGGTCGAGGAGTGCAGAGCGAGTGGGAAGCCCATAGACAGGAATTTTTTAACTCCAGGTAAGATGTTTGTATAGACTTCTTTTATTTCTTTTTTTACTGCTAAAAGTTGAATGCTGATGCATTGTTATCAACTGACAATGCTGATGCATTGTCGTCAAGTCAAAATGCTGATGCACTACTGTCATTAAGCTTAAATGCTGATGCATACCGTAATATCCCGAGAAATGCCCCATCCCCGAAAGATTACCCACCCCTATTTTTGGCACGATTTGCTACTTTTTTTTTTTTTCTAAACCATCAAAAGACAGCTTACATGTAGTACTTGCAGGGCCCTGGCCAAGGTTGACCTCAGCAGTTATGGTTTTACTTAGCCAAGATGGAAGATAAGCAAACATTGCTGGCTGAGAAGGAGAGTCGTCTTTGGTTCGTTGCCCTTTTCTGTAATCAGAAGTTTCACAGGTCACAAAATCTAAACCTAGCTAGCATTTTTTTTTCAACTTTTTCGATGGCACTTTTCATGTTATCCCACTCCTTGTTTTCACCAGATTTGCTTCCGATTTTAGGTGGGCTATCTCTCAAAGTATTACGTTCGTCATCAGGTTTGAATGTTGGTGCATTGTCGTCGAGAATCCATCTCCCCTTTTGTCCTGTTGATAACTTGTCTTGCTTTTGCATGTTATGCCTTCTTTCTTGCTTCTGTGGCGGCCTTGTCTTTGGGCTGACAGATTCTATCATCTTGGTACTGTTAGAAGAGGCTTTATTTGTCTGGTTACTCGGCGGGCTTGTGAATGTGTGTGCGATGCCTGTGCTTGAACAAAAACGGTATGTCTATTTTTGTGACTAGCAGTTACTAAACAGTAACCTACCACCTTGTTGCATCATTGCAGTATTATTAATTCCTCCAGTTCTGCCAATATTTTTTACATAAAAAAATCTTTTTGTAACTTTTTTTTAGCTGCATGATCCATGTAGCTAGTTACAAATCTGTATGCCTGAAAGCCTTTTTTTAAAAGATCGCAAAAGTTCTTTGTCACTTACTGAGGCAAGGCTTGCTTTGCAAATAACTATTCATGAAACCAAAAATATATTTTTTTTTTGTGTGTGTAGAGTTAGCAACCATTATTAAATATGGCCAAAGCCTCGAATAATATTCATTATTTAATTGTATTCATACTGACTTATGTTGGAATTATTTGGAGGAAAAGTGTTGTGAGGCTGTTACATTGGATAACGCCCCATTTTAATTGGGTTTATTTTTCTCTTCTATGTCCTTAACTTCTGCTGAATATTTGGTTCAAGTCCATTGTAGCTTGTTAATAGAGTGGAGAAATGTACTCTGAAAATGCAGAGTTGCTGCTCTCCCTGTGAAGAGTAAAACAAACAAAAATTGGAAGTTCCCTGTTAGCCAGTCTCACACACGTGCACAACATGCTCATTTACATGCATTACAGATTTATTGTGGGCACACGTGCATGTGCAAGAATGACTGTGTTTCATGCTCCTTGAGGTGCATAATTGAGTAACTCTGAAAGGTTTATTCACACGGTCCATTTTTCAGCGCGCAGTAGTTTTGCGGAATAGGCTAGTTCACTCTAAGAGTTTGACGTGTTGACTTACAAGGATTTCGTCAAATCTTGTCGTCCGCACCGGGAATATTGAGCATTTTGCTTCAAATGATATGAAGTATGCTCAGTGTTAAGAGACAGTCTGCTTTATTAAAGGGAACTCCGGTCGAAAACGAAACCAAAATAAATGACTGGTATCGTAGCACGAAATATGATTACAGCCGAAATATTACACAAAGTGAATCCGCATACTTCATTAAAACCGATTTTAAAGATGCGACCAGCTGCTCTTAGCGGGCAGCAAGCGGGTTAGCTTTTAGTCAACGAAGACTGGCGCAGCACTCTTGAGGCGTCACAACGCAGCCGTACAGCTGACGATCAGTGTTGCCATCCTTCTAGCAGATAGTTTCAGTTTTACCGTAGATGCCCGAAACCAAACTTTGAGCCGTGATATATATATAAAACTATTGGCAATATCGAAAAGAAAAAAAAATTACCCCTTATAATTCAGGGACACTGCTTTAGCTGAAAACAGTTGTAATTCCAAATTAAAAAAAAAATATTTACCAAAGTTTCTCTTTAATATCACTTTTTAAAATTTATCGGATTTTTCTCATTCTGTTTGCTAGGCCTGCTAAACCGAGGAATGACCACAAACGCCAATGATTATGCAAACAATCTCGAAATATTTACTAAATTTTTGCACCGCTAAACGGTCAGTTATCTCCAGGCATCACGTTTATATGCTGCGCTTGCATTTGTCCCAACTGTTGAGAAAGCTGCGCTGCGCTAGCAAACCATATGTCTAAGCCGTACCTCCCTTATGCACGGCTTCTCCACTTCGTCGCTCGCTGCCACATTAGTTTTCTTTTTTCGGCTTTGGCTCGGATACAGGATTGGCCGAAAATAAGGCTCGCCCAAAGGCTTACTTTGCCTCAAAGATCAGACGTCACAGCAATGTCGAGCAGCCATTGGCAGTGTCAGCGTTTCTGCTTCGGGTGGTTGACAGGTCTCGGTGAGGCTTCGGCAAAACCCCACTCTAAGAGCGAGAAGCACGCGCACCCTTTTTCGGATGCGGGCGTCTTCACTTGTAACATTCAAACGGCACGTCTGTTTCTCGAAACCTAGTTTTACTACACCAGACTTGCCAAAAAGATGCACCGTGTGAATAGAACTTTAGTGGCATGGATGTTCAGCAACAGTATAGTAAATATACACTAGTAGTCTGCTAATTATTGTAGGTGATGTAGAGCTTCTCAAAGTGACTGAAATTAGTATCCAAAAGCCGGAATTGCTAGAGCCACGATTAATCAGGGAAACGGATTCACAAATTGAAACATGTCTAGGGTTTTGTATTTTTGGTAAGTACCGTTGATCCCCAACAATTGACCCTTGTGCCGGTTTCATTGAAATCAGAGAAAACCGGAAAACCCCAAAGGGCAGTTATCCTTGACTAAGAAAAGACCAGGCTTCGTGGCAGGAAAATTTTTTTCTACAGCCTTATTTTGCATTGACCCAGAATGGCCTAGGCTGCATTCTTTCTTTGGAAGCACACACCTCGTCTTGCTTCCTCCGCATATTGGTTCGAGGACATTTTCCAAGTATTCAAGATACGTGCGTGTTCCATCGAGTTTGGAGAATTCCGTGTCCATTCTAGTGCTTTCTTCGACGTTAAACCCCCGCTCGTTGTTCGACACCAGAAACTAATACCGCAAAAGATGCCAAATTTCTAAGAAAAGTAAACCCCCGTATAAAACGCCCCCAAATTCAAGAAAAGATAAACCCCGAATACATGAAACCCTAGACGCAACTTATCCAACAAAAAAGGCGAAATCTGCGAACAAAGCTTTGGGTGCACGTCCCTTGCCAATTACTGGAGGGGGAAAGAAATAAAATCAGAGATACCATATCTGGGATGTTTCGGTATAACGTAACCCTGGGACATTGTGTTGAGCGGCTTGTAGACGTCGTGCTACTCAGGTTCTGTTTCTAACTCTCAAGCCTGTAAGCCGACTCTGTGCAACAAATTTAAATGTATTTAGGTGCCCACTTTGCACGCACGTGTGTTTGCTTAGTGGAATCGTGCAATATTTTCAAGCACCACATAGTGCTTTTTCTCAAAAGATATCAGTATACTATGCATATGTAAATGGCTTCGTAAAAAAAAGTTACACAACTATTGGCAAATTGTTACTTGAATGTCATCAATGTAGACGTTTGAGCTGCTGCCTTGGCCTACGCTGTGGCAAATTGTGTACATTCATCTTTTAACCCTTTGATTTGTGTCAGCTATTTCTTTTAGCTTGGGCCATGTGTGCTATCCAGCATTTGGTCCATAGCCTCTTTGCTTGCTAATTTTTTAATACTTGCTTTTAAGCCGTCCTTAACAGTAGTTTCATTAACCTATTGCTTCCAATGCTGCGCTAACCCTAACCTGCTTTTTTTCCTTTCTCCTTCCTTCTTTTTTTTCTTGCACAGCCCTCGCTTGGTGCGTCTTGAGAAGACGGATTGACTGTATGTCCTAAGTTCCGTGCTTCCTCTGATTGCTAATTGCCTGACACCCTAATCGACGTGTGGTGTGACTTACTGCCTTGGCGCTGTTGCGCTGCTTGCCACAACATATGCTCAGAATAACATCCTCTAATTTTCTTTCGCACTTGCATCAGTGCTGGGATTCAAACAAATGCCAAGGGTGTGGTGTTTTCACGCCAAGGGCTTTTTGCTGGCATAATTTATAGAGGTATTAGTTGGTTCTAACGTGCTGTTTATTTATGCTGCCGTTCTAAGCCATTAGTTTGAACCATATTGTTAATTAAGAAAACATAGAAGTCTCACTGCCACTGTCAGATGTGTCGATGATTGTTTGTAACCCGTAGTTGCGTTGAGTCCAGACAACAGAGCAGTGAGTTTTGACAATGTTATAGGTCATTAAGGCAGGCCACTGAGAAAAGACGTCCGGTTTGGGATTCTAAAGAGCACTTTTGGAAAAGATTTTTTGTTTTAATTACAGTCGAACCTCGATATAACGAACTTCAATGTAACGAAATCCTCGATTTAACGAAGTATTTTATTTTTCATAATTTCTTGCCCATAGACCCCATGTATTTTTAGTCCCTATATAACGAAGTCTATTTTGCTGCAATTTCAATATAACGAAGCGCCATTGCCATAGAAGGCAATAAATAAATCAACTCTAAAAAACAACTTCGCAAAAAAATTGTGGTTAAAAAAAAAAATTATGCGCAAACGCGAGCGCTTGATAGGTTACTTCACGGGGACAGGCCTTCCAACGTTCCTAGGCTGCCCGAGGATGCGGCGTTGGTAGCGCCGGCGAGGCATGCGGCAAAGCGGATTCCGCGAGGCTGGCCAGAAAATGCCGAGCAAAAAGTTAACACGGCATAACAGCATCACCACTGACATTCACTGATCATCATAGTCCACTGTACCGCGGGTAGCGCGGGAGCGACGTGATGGCGCGACCGCGCGACCGCACGGGCAGTGCCATCTAGGAGAAGACCGAAAAGACCGATTATCGTCTTGCGAGCGTGATGTAAAGCAAAGGAGCAAGCGGCGCAAGCACACTGTGGGCGCAAGGGGGCAAGTAAACTGTGCGGTCAAGAGTGCTGTGTAAGTTGGAAACATTGGCACCGCCTAAACTAAACAGCTTTATTTTTTTAACCGGGCGGTTCACTTACGTGCTTGCTGCCATAAGGAAACGTAAAGTTCTTTCTTTGGATGAGAAAGCAAACGTTTTGGACGCCATCCGGAAGAAACTGCCGAGATCACGAGCACTCGGGAAGTGCTCAACGCAATGGACGTACTGAGGAGGTACACGGCGTCGCATGGGCAGCAAGATGCCGTGCAAGCGCTCTGGGCGCTCGAACGCCGTGTGACGCCGCCGACGCCGCTGCTACTGTCGGACAAGGCGCAAGCAAAACTCGCGGACTACTTTGCCCCTAAATAAATGTCATTTTCGGTGAGTTTTCATACCCGTAAAATGTATCGGAATTTTTTTTTTTTCCCATGCTAAAGCCAAATTTCGATTTAGCGAAATTTCAATGTAACGAAGTAAATTGCGAATTTTACCGACTTCGTTACATCGAGGTTCAACTGTATTAGCTTTTTGTCAGGCACTATGGTTCTATGACACTTTAAAGAAGAAGCAGTTTGCTGTGTGGGGTAAAAAAAGTTCATCTAAATAATACTTGTAGAAGTAAAGTACAAAGTAAATGGGAGGATATGTACTTCAAGTAAAGTAGTAAATACACGGGGCACATTGTACTTGAAGTAAATACTATAAATGCAATGTACAGTGAGTTCCCGAGAAAAGAGAACCGTGTTTCTTGGCCCAGGAAAATAAAATATGAATCACATATAGCTCAAACTCCGTGAGAATGTGACGCTAGCAGCGGGAATAGAATGGAAAGTTTGACAAATGGACGTTACCTGGATCAAAAGATAATTGAATAAAAACGAAATTTTTCTATGAATTGACATCCACCTAAACCTAACATAGTCAAAATGAGAAATGACATTGGGTGCATCAGTAACGGCTCTCTCGGCTCTGAACGGTGTAACTCGAGTCGGAGTTCTTGGAGCACCTACTGAACGTCTGCTGAACGAGCACGATTGCTTTTATTTGGCACCGGTACTGAAGAAGTCTCGACAAGGTCGTTAGAGATCGTTAGGAAAAAAAGTGAGTGACTGTAGACATCAGTGCTGCTGTTCAAAGCGATCCAAAGCGATCGAGCCCTTTGCGGGGCAGTGCAAAGGCTGCTACCATTGGCGGACTTAGCAGTTTGCTGCCCTTGGCGTCATTTAACAGTGCCACCGCCCTACAAACAGAAAGGGTGGGGAAGTAGTTAAGCTTAGAGTCAAAAATTTTGTAAAGTACCTAGATTTAAAGCTAAAATTCGGAGCTAGATTCAATAAAAAAGCCAATTAATTTGTGGGTGGCCGCACGTGGGCCACCCCAAAAATTGTGCCACTCTAGGCAGCTGCCTCCTTTGCCTATTGGTCACTCTGCCCCTGGCTGCTACTGTTATAAGAACCGACAAAAACGTCTTCAAAACATGTAAAATGTGGAGCTCGGTGAATCTACACTACTGGTTACGATACTTTTATACGGCCATACGTTTGTTCTACAGTTCTTTACAAACTTACTATAAAATGTATTCGTATACAATCAGGAGGTCGGCCGCGCATGGTGGTCGAGGTTTTTTCGACCGAAGCGAGTGTCGGCCACCGTCTCATAATTTCACACATTCCGATTTAGCTATGCACAGAACATTAATCGGGATAGTATCTAACCGCGCACCAAAGTCATGTCATAAACTGTCCTACTCTGTTGAGCACGAACAGGACTATCGTCGATAATCACTAAGTTTTTGTTCAAAGGCAATCAAAACCAGCTTCAAATTAATGTTTTATGAGGTTTGTTAGCATCTCCAAAACAAATTAAATACACTCCAAGTCATTTTCCGAAAAGAGCCCGATCCGGAAATGAAATTAGAACGCATTATTTATCTTACCTTGAACACTTTTCATTAACAAAAGCGAGCAAACCACAAACCCACACCGTAGCCAATGCAGTTCCTCCCGCTATTTTGTTTGGTTTTGTTGCGTGAGCTACACTGGCCTGGTTGAGCAGTTTCGCGTGGCACGCATAATGAGCCGTGCTCCGTGCTGTGCATGCGCAAGGAACAGTGATGTCACACGGTGCACAGCTGGCGCACCAAAGCCGCCGCCGCCGCGTGCTCCGCCGCTGCCGCGCTTGCCTCGCCGGTCTGCGCATTCGAGAGGAGTGACATCATAGCCGCGGCAGACGCACTGGCACCACCGCGTGCCCAGCTGTGCTACTCCGTTGCGCAGTAGCCAAGTCTGACGCTGCACCGGAGCTGCTTGATAGCGCCTCTCATTTTGTGCGCATAAGCTCATGCTACGTATATCCTGGCATAGCCGAGCTAAGCCACCGCAATTTTTTTTCTCTTTCAACACCGGAACTTCGTTGGTGATCCGGAAATATGTCATACTGTGCTCCTTTCACTCCTCCTGCACCGTCTGCGGACTCGGTGTACCAGAGCGCGACTCTTTTACTCCGGAGTAACATGCATTGGAAGTCGCTTTTTACTGTCTAGCGGAAAGAGCGCGAGCTCCTTGACTTGCGGATTCGCTACTGAATGTGTCCATTGTGGGCGCCTGTAGTATCTTTTGCACTGAAAAAAACTCATTAGCAATAAAGAAGACAATATCCTTTTTCTTGCTGACAAGTGTTTTCCACTGACCCACAAGCGTCCACAATGTCAAGTTCTGTTTTGACGATATTAGGCTTACGTGGATGTCGGCTCGTAGAAAAATCTCATTTTTCTCAATTATCTCTTGAACTTTTGCGTTTTGTCTTGACTGCTAGCATCAGATTCCCTTAGAGTTCGAGCTTTCTGCGATGCATAGTTCATTTACCCAGGCCGAAAAACACGGGTCTTGTTTCTCGGGGACTCCCTGTATTTTCTAAGTAAAGTACAAGTACTCATATGTTGCCCCAGGGGTAATTAGGGGTGCATCAGTTATTTTCAGATATGGCAGAGAAAATTGGATAAAATCAAGTGGCCAAAGAGTGATTATTTTACTCTCTCTGGTGGCTGATGAACAATTTAACAGAATCAACTTGTAAGGCACTTATTTGTATCGATCTTAAAGCCACCATTACTTCACTCAGGAATGACTGGATGACGTCTCGAAAGACTTTGCGCATTTTCACGTGATGATACGCCATTTTGTTTGTTAGAGGTTGGACTTTACCTTACTGGGGAAACCAAAGACATAAGCATGTTGTTCTGGAAAGAGCTTAATTTCATTGCGACCAAATTTGGGGAATGCAATTCGAATTTGGGAGTTCTATTTTTCTCGGAACTACCGGAAAAAAATACTTTAGGTAAAATACAAGTACCGTAAAGTTCCGAAAGAACGCCCCCCCCCCCCCCCCCCCAAAATGAAGAGATAAATGGTGAAACAAAATGGGGTGGGCTATCTTTGGGGATGACACAGCAAAACTTTATCAAAAACTATTGATAAACAAAAGAACCCCCTCCCCCGCTACAAACCACGTGACGCGGGAGCTGATACTCCAGATCGCGGACACCGCAAATTTACGTTTCACGATGCGATAAACACACGGGAGTTCACTACGAACTGCCGTGTCACGGAAAAGGATATTGAAGGTTGCGGACGCAGCAGATTCTCGTTTTGCCGTGCGAAGGACCCGCTGAAACCCGCCGAGAACTCTCATCTCACGGGAACGAATACCACAAATCGCGGACGCAGCAGATTCAAGTTTTATGGTGCAATAAACGCGCAGGAACCCACTACAAACTTGCCTGTTACGGGAACTGATATTGTGCATGCAGATTGCGGACAGAAACGCGGGAATCCGCTGCGAACAATCACGTCACAAGAACGAATACTGCAGATCGCCGACGCAGCAGAATCATATTTCACGACGCAATATACACGCGGGATCAACTAGCGTGCTACGGGAATCGATATCGCGCGCAGGCAGGGGACACAAGCGCGGGAATCCGCTACAAAGTCTTATGTCACAGGAACGGATACTGCAGTTCCTGGACGCCACAGATTCTCATTTCACGATGCTATACACACGCGGGAAAAACTTGCGTGTTATGGGAGCCGATATCGCGCGTGCAAATCGCGGACAAAAACGCGGAAACCTGCTATGAACTTGCTTATCAGACGAACCAGTGTAGCAGTTCGCGCGGCGAATGGGATTCTTGTCGGACATCGCGTAACGTCCAACGTGAATCGGGGGGGGTGGACGATGTTTCGGAATTTTTATGTTAACAGATATTTAGCCAGAAAAACAGGATGGGCAATCTCTCGGGGGCGGGCATTCTCTTGGAACTTTACAGTACATCCTCAAACAATGTACTTCAAGTAAAATACAAGTTTCCTAAACCAACTTGAAGTAGTAGTTTAAGTATAATGTACCAGTATGTACTTTTAGGTTGAGTCACCCTGCAGCATTGTCACTTTTGGAAACAGCAACTAACTTCCAGTTTACAAGTGTGGGGTGTAAGTGGCTTAGGGAATGCTCAAAATCCTTATTACCTCAATACCAATAGCCATGGCAAAGTTGAGAGTTTTTTGCGTCTTCGTGGTTTCAATGCACTTATTTCCCGCCACTTTAGGCGCCATTGGTACTGTCGTGAACTTCAGTAGTTACGCTTTGTTGTTCAGTTCTGCTTCTGTTTGTGTCGCTCGGGCGCGCAGTGCTGGATTGTGTTGTCCCTAGCCTGCCCTTGGTTGCCGTCTCTTGTTTTGTTCGACGTTTGGGCGTCTGCTTCTTTCTCCTAGTCCCGGTGCGCCCTCAGGTCCCCAAGAGCTTCGGGTTCCCCGAACTAATTTTCTCCCTTAAGTCGGGCGCTCTAAGTGCTGTAACGAGACATCTTGCCAACCTGGGTAAGTCGCAGGCTCTTTCGTTTCTTTCATGGGCTCGGAATGAATTTTAGCCGATCTTGTCCCTGACTATAGCCAACGTCGGGCCAATTTATGGCTGACCTTGTGCCGGGATATAGCCGACCTTGTGCCAGACTTTGGCTGAGCTCATGCCAGGCTAGGGCTGACCTTGTGCTAGACTATAGCCAACTCCGTACTGTACTACAGCCGACCGCGTGTCAGACTATAGCTGACCTCGTGCCGGATTATAGCCACCTTTATGTCGGATTGAAGCCAGCCCCATTTCTGATTGAGTCAACACTAGCCCGTTCACGAGCGTATGCGTCACAGTGCATTTGTGTTGAGTGGGGTGCAGCTTATTTTTGCTTTTGCTTCTGAAACCTCTTAATTGTTGTCGCAGACTTGTGCTGCCTTGTTTTACGTGGAGTCAACTTTCTGTGGCATACAGGAAGTTGCCCCCAAGTATAGAGCTGGAGCTTTGCAGGCTAACCTTGAAGGATCACTCTGGATTAAGAGCCTGTATGCAGCAACCCCTCAGAAGGCACCAGGTAAAATGTAACGGTAGAAGCCAACTAATTTCAGAACTAGTCCAGTCCACACTCTTGTTGTTCATTGTAACGAGTGAACATCTGCAGAAAAGTAAACCTAGGCTGCAGTGTTTTCTTGAGAATATGCTGCATACGCTATGGAATTTTTAAATGTCACTATGGTATAAATAGAGAAGTAAAGTTTCTAGAGAAGTCCTATTATTCATTTAGCAAATGCTGCTGTTGCTGGTTCGCAACATTGAGGGTATCTTAGGCATGAAAAGTACTGCAAAAGTTTTGACATATTCATTAGCCAATCTCAGGAGTGGCAGCTCTCTGGTTTCAAAATTAAGAAACATAATTCTTTAAAGGGGTACTCAAGCAATTTTTTTATGGTCGCTGATTTGCCTCAAAATTGGTTCAACTTATTGATAGACACGGCTGTACCGATCCCCAAAGTATTATGTGAAAATTAAAAATAAAAAAAATATTGTGAAGTTGTTGAATTTTTAATTTTGTTCTCATTGGGTTTCCCCGAACCGAGCCCCACTACAGGCAACACTGAAGTGTGACGACAGAAATGGTACAAAGTGGGCAGTAAACCACGTTACCAGCTGATTACAAGAGGATTGCAAGAGGCTTGGAAACTCATTCACTGAATAGCATGAAGAAATCCTGGACGCACCCTAATTAAGACTACCATGCCTGCACGACCTGAAAGCCTGTACCATTTGTGACGTCACACCACTGAGAGCGCGCAAAAGTTTGAATGTTGGTTTCGGCATCATCTTCATTTATGGTTTTCTCAATAGCTATTCTGAATTTCGAGACAATAAATTGCATACCATGAAGATTAAAGTCCGGATATTCAGAAATGCAATTTGTTTGGTAGCTCAAAAAACTGCCAGAGTACCCCTTTAAACAAGAGTGGTCTTTCACACTGCCAAAATGAATGCTACTAATATGCTTAGGGCAGCTTGTTACGGTGACGATGCATCTAACATTTGTGTGTTGCTTATAGGCTTTTGTTAAAACGTGATTGGTAGTATGTTTGCATCTGTGTGTCTGTCTGCATATTTGGGTACATATACAAGCCATACCTTTTAGGGTTCATGTTAGTAGAGTTTGAAGTTAAAAACATGTTGCCTTGGGGATGATTGTATCGTGAGAGATGTTTTCTAATGCATTTTGACCAGTCTCTTAGTGACAAAGGCAATTTCTCAGTCTAAAAACTTTGTTTTTAGGGGCAAAGCTCCTTAGGGGCTAGCCATGTCCGTATGTCCGTCCGGCGTCGGGTGCTCGTGCTCACGAGCACGTGAGCACATGCTCCCGTTCTCGTGTACGGCAAAAAAAGACCGCATCTCCACGTGGTGAATGATGTTGATTGGGGCGAAGCTCTGGTGGTGCTTGTCTGCGTAGACGGTGCGCCGCAGCATGCCGAGCCTTTCGTTCGTTTTCATCCATGTCAGAAAGAGAATGTGTGGTATGGAACGTGGTTATACACGCATTTGAGCGTTTGACCGCAGCGTGACTTGGATGAAAACGATCGAAAGGCTCGGCATGCTGCGGTTCACCGTCTACGCAGACAAGCGCTACCAGAGCTTCGCCCCAATCAACATCATTCACCACGTGGAGATGCTTTTTTTTTTTTTTCTTCCTTTTTGTTGATGATTTGATGAAAACCTCCTTGTATTGTTTGCCGTGAGCAAGTAACCAAAAAAAAAAAAAAAAGAAGACATATTGTTAGGCATGTCGTCCTTTTGTGGACTTGTGCCAGCAGCCGCTTACTGCAAAATCAGTCATTTAGTATTAAAAGTTAACCTTCACGCAAATACGACCAATTAGTTTACCGTCGCTCTCGTTTTATCCTCTTTATTCGAAGCATGTACAATGCTCTGCTCTTATGCAAGCTTGAAAACACTGGGGCACGTTTTTTCAATGGCTTTGTTTGCTTTATTTTTGTTTTTGCAGAGTGTGCTGGTTTATTGCACTCTGTACCAGTGTGTTGTGGCAAAGCAGCTGATGGTGCCAAGCTCGAAGCTCTTTAGCATCAAAGGTTACCTGCTAGTATCAAAGGTTATTTGCTAGAAACAGAGTCTTATCTAACACTGTCAAAGAGAAAAGCACCCATAAAGTCAGTGCATGAGCAGAGGCACGTGAAGTTGAGCCCCTAGCGCCAACGTGCCCCAGGCTTGACAGCCTTTTTTTCTGCTTTCAAACAGTTTTAACTAAGACAATGTTCCTAGCTATCTAACCCAGTGCTCGTTTAGAAGTGAAGTGTGCTAAATGAGGTGCATTCTTGGCTTGAAGTGGTATACTGAAAGGCATCAAAACTAAATTGCAGAGAGAAGGCCAACAGTGTTGTGAAGTAGATAGACACAAAAAGGTCAGGGCTGTGAAGTACCTAGGCACAAGTAAACTGCAAATCAGTAACTATACTCATTGTCACCTCAAGAAGAAAGCATCTTTTGCACATAGTTCATATGTCACGTGAAGTAGTTCTTACAAGATTTGGTTGTCAGTGAGAAAACCAATGCTTGTTTTGATGAAATAATCCTACGGTGCAATCCACTTACAACACTGTTAAGAAAACCCTAAAATATAATCATTATAACTGATTATTTTTGTATCTGGACTCACCTTTAAAATTATCCAAAACAATACCTTTATGCTTCTGGATGGAGCAAGTTACTCAGTATTATTACAAATGTATCGGATTCAATAGACTTGGAATTGTACCTTTTCTTTATTTAATAGTTTTTAAAGAAACATGTAAACAATTGTATCATTTACGCATAAAAAGATTGGAAATCCATGTCTTTTGCAAAAGCTAGGGGATCCTAATGTGCAATGTGTCCTGTTGCTATGCACGTGCCAGTTGCAACCTTCTCACACGCACAAAGTCTACCACTATCTAGAGCACGAGAAAAACGCCTTATGTTATTTTTTTATTATTTCAGGAACACTGCGGATAATTTTTCATCATTTAACCAGGAGAGGGTTACGTCAATTCTTGAACAGAAGATTCAAAATAGTCAGTATTCGGAGCGTGTACTTGAAACAGAAATCGGACGCAGACAATCATTGACGATGGTGTTGATGTCGTCATTAATGCCATCATCAAACTTGCCGTCGACAGCGGTACCAGCGATGAAGGTTGTCTGGTCGCGACACCGTCTCGGGCTGCGGAGATGGTGCAGGGGAGGAGCTCACGCATTTGAACAAAATTTCAGGCTTTTATATTTTTTTAATCTTCGCTCAAACTATGGAGACTTGCATTGTCACCTTTTACAGCTGATGCGATAATGACGATAATGACCGGCTCTCGGGCCGTGCGTAGCGTCTACTCGCGGTTTATTCGACTTGCGTCGAGTGCCGCGTTTTCATTCCGTGCGACTTATTTGTGCATCTCGCCCCTGACCAGACCTGTCCAACCTGGTGCCCGAGGAGATACCGCAGACGCGCGGCAGGGAAGCCAAGGAGCGGAGTCGCCGGGTCAGGACCTCAGACCTGCCCGGCATCAAGCCGCTCGCTGTTTCTCTGCTCGTGGATGTCAAGTGAGTCGCTGGCAGTGTGGCCGACAACACCGCAGATTACTTCGACAAAGCAGCCATAGTCCTGATACCTTACGACAGGCCATACAAAAATACTTTGTGTCTTCCCACAGTGTCGACGTGTAAGGAAGGCTGGTTACGTGGCTCAAGAAAAAAATGTTTTAATTCACCGTTCCATTTAAAGGTCCGTGCTCCCGCTCGGGCATCCCCCCCCCGGTGCTTGTGGATTAAGGATATTTCTACAGATTCACTATTTTCTAATGCACGCTCGTCATAAGAAAGAACTGTCAACTATGAGACGAATCTCACTGATGATTTGGGGGAGTTGGGGGGGTGCTAATAACATTAGGCACATATTAGGTAATATTTTATCGTTGTGTGGAATATTCTATGGAATAGTACTTGATTTTGTATTTGCTTCAATCAGAGTACTGCCCTCCAGAAGTTCTTATTCACTGCTAGGAAACAAATGTTTCAGATGGCAGTAAAAATCTGCTCACCATTGCAAAAGGCGCAGGTCCAAGCATGTGGTCATATAAAGTGCTTTACTTGGTCGAGTGCTAGGGTAAACAAAGCCTTTTGCGGAGCTGCGCTCTTGCATCCATGTTTTTGACGGTGCTGCAAGGAATACTCGTGCAGCGTCATAAAACAGTGCTATTTTAGGTTGCCAGGATTTAGGATAGTCCAGAATCTTGGAAAGGAAGAGCCTCATTAATCGCTGGAGCAGTGAAGCTGTGTGCGTCTACGAGAAAGTAAATGTGCCGGCATTGTTCATGAACAGTTTGCCCGAGATGTGGCACGTAACATGAAATGTGATGAACCAGACAAGCAACTCTAAGTGCGCCCCATTGCAGATGCACCACACGGCAGATAGTAGATCCTTTCTATATTTTCGCCAAACAATCTTGGCAGTTGCCATTTCTTGGGCATGAACAGTGTGATTCGATCCGAGTCCTCGCTGAGCACCGACGCAGGTCTCGATGTGAGCCGAGCCAAGTTCATGCCAAAAGCTGATGCAAATTTTGCGTCTGATACATGCTCAGAGTGCCTCTCCAAGCGATGGCAGTCGAATAATTGGTGCTGTGGCTATTAGAAGATGGTGTGCGCATTTTGAAAAGGTCTATTGATGCCCCGCTCTCGTTCCATGTGCGCAGAACGGTGCAGGCGATGAGGGAGATCAAGACGGACATCGGCTATGCGAGGGCCTGGGTGCGACTCGCTCTGGAGAAGAAACTGCTGTCAAAGCACCTCAAGAAGCTGCTCTCTAGTCAAGAACTACTTAGGTATTTTCATCCCCCTTTTTTTTTTTTTTTTGTAATTATCAGCTCTTTTTATGTTTGTTCACATCTTTGGTTCATGTTCTAAGGTCAGCAATTGGTGCTCATCAGGACCGCCTAGTCTTTTTTATCTTTGTAATTGTGGTTTTAGCTGCGAAACGAGGAAGACGTTGACTCGTTCATGGTTCGCTACATGTCGAGCTCGTTTCTCTTTTTCGCTCGGTTCTTCATTTTTTGTGATGCATCATTTCTGAACCCAACGACACACTTAGTTTGTGCATAACGATGCTGGAGGAGAGGTCGATGTTTGCAGCGCGAATTTTCAACACAAAATGTGTTTTATCGGTCGATTTTTATGGAGTTCTGTAACTCTTTGCTGTAACAGAAAACCGACACCGAAAAGTGATATGCCCATGGGGGACCATATAAAAAGACTCCCGTCCCCCTGCAGGATTTCAATTCTCCACCTTGAGCTCGTGAGCCAAGTGCTTTGTTGACTAAGCTAATCAGGGTCTGTGGTCAGAGCATGCAAAAGCAAACCCAGTGGTGCAAAGACATGGTCGCGTGCTTCGCGGCCTTAGTTGTTATGCTGCGCCATCTCGTGGCGTGTCTCCGAAACGAGAGCGAATCCTAGGTAGGCTGTGTCATTCCAATACCCTTCTCTTATTCCGTCGAACGCTTATCAAAATTTTTTGCTTATCAGTTTCTGTCTGCATGATGGAGCTTGTATAATTTTTTTTATGAATTTGCGAGTTGCAAGTATGCACCTTCTCAAAAGCCCCAGAGCTATTCGTGGATGCAGAGAAATAGCATGGATTGCCAAAGAACTGCTGTGCATAAACTAACTAGCACTTTTTTTTCGTCTTTGTATGGTTAGAACTTTTTATTGCCATTTTAACGGTTAAGGCACTTGTATATGTGCCAGCACCTAGCAGCAGGTTGATACATCTTTAAGGGGGCCACACAACGATATTGGGTTGGAATGTTTCTCACTTGACAAAAGCTTGCTGGTATTAGTGTGATCCAAGTATTCTCATACACGACACCCCTGCCCAAGAAGCGTCTTTGTCACAGCATAATTTTAAGGATAAAAGCAGACTTCCTCTTTCGGCCTCTTTGCAAAAATTGATGACGTAGTCATGGGGATTGCGTTGTTGACGTGGCCACATGGAGTGTACCCTATGGCGACGACACCCAACTGCAGCTCATAGGTTCGACGCTAGCACTCGATTTGGGCTCGTGTGATGATCAATGAATTGACAGACGTTCAAGTAGTATCTCGTGTCCATTTGCTGCAAAGTTGGATGTAGCGAAACATTAACAATATCCAGAACTGATAATGTACCATGTGCTTTTTCAACCCCAGTGTGTTGCTATGGTGAACATTGGTAGGATATAATCGGCATTAGATCATGTAGTGGCTTGTTCCAACTGCAAACTAAAAAAATAAATGCCGCTATGTATTTTTCTGTTTTTAGAGCGCAGTTCTTAGGCACCCGTTTCCGGCTTGAGCAGCTTCGCCGTTGGCGTAATTGTGCGTAACCCTCGTAACCCTCATGAGGGTTACGAGGGTTACTCTCACGAGGGTTATGACAGTTACCCTCACAAGGCTCATGGGGGTTACGAGGGTAACCCTCGTGATCCTTGTGGAGGGTTACTCTGGTGAAGCTGTTTAGGTGACATTCACTTTACGTCACTCACTAGGTGCGCTGGCATCGGCCACCACGGTCGCCATCTTCGAGGTCTCCTTTTATCCCACGTAGGTGCCGTCTGGCCAGACCTTTCAGCGTTGGTTAGCAGCATTTTACGACTTTAAAGGGTCTTTTTGACCGAAACTAGGGGTTATTCTTAGACTTTGGTGCTTTTGAAGCGCCGTAGGAATATTTTTTGTGTGTGTTTTAGTTTGTTTCTGTCGTTATCAGGCTTTTCCGCCGCGGCCGCGTTGCTCCATCGGCTCCATGCAGCGCTCCGTGTCGCGCGTCGTGCCCACGGCGGTAGCTCTTTTGCAAGAACTGTGATTTTCTACATTGGGGCTTTTGTAGCACGGTGTGATTACTTCGTTTTGTTTTGCTAATTTCCTTGTTTTTTTTTTCTCTAGCGGATTTTCCGCACTACGGCCGTGTAACCGTGTTGCTCCATCGCCTCCGCGTCGTACGTCGTGCCTTCGGTGTTCGTTCTGTGCAAAAACATACCGTGCGGCTCACCGAGTTCGCAGCTAATGAAAAATGTGTCGCATTTTTCAATAGCCCGAACGATCTAAAAACCGCATGCAAGCGATTTGGCGAGCGACGATACAAGCGACGGCGACCTGCTTCGCTGTTGCTCAGTCACTCGCGCGACAAGGCAAACCGCATGAAAGCGACGGAAGCAAACGACCAAAGCGATGAGCACTAAGTTTTCTAAAAATCCAAAAACCGAGCTACACGACAAGCGACAGTGAAGGGTGAACCGCATGTAAGTGATTTAGCGAGCGACGGAGATTTCTCACCGTTGCTCGTCGCATCGTTCGGTTTTTAGATTTCTGGAAATCGTCGCTCATAGCCTTGGTAGCTTGCTCCCGTCGCCTTCATGCGGTTTGCCTCGTCGCGCAAGTGACCAAGCGACAGTGAGACGAGTCGTCGTCGCTTGTCTCGTCACTGTCGCCGTCTCGTCCCGTCGCTCGCTAAATTGCTTACATGCGGTACAGCCTTTACACGCGGTACTCGGCGGCAACAAAGGAATTAAAACGGCCCGCCCCCAAGATAAGCTGTTTTCTCTATTCTGTTCAACGAAGCTGCTTCAACGATATGAAATTAACACACACTACCAACTGACGACCGCATACACAAGCCAATCAAACGTCAAATCGCGACCTCGAAGATGGCGGTTCGACGGTGGCGCTCCCTGGCAAAATCAAACCTGCAGGCTCAGTGAATACCACCTATACTGCTTCACCAGAGTAACCCTCGTAACCCTTGTAACCCTCGTAACCCTCGTGAGGGTTATGAGGGTTACTTGGTAACGAGGGTTACCGAGTAACCCTCGTTAGAGTAACTAACCCTCGTAACCCTCGTGAGGGATATGAGGGTTAGTTACAGTCTAAAGGGTTTTCCTTACGAGAGTCACGAGAGTTACCCTTACGAGGGGTATGAGAGTTACCCTCACAAGGGTTACTAGGAAGGTCACGAGGGTTACCCACACGAAGGTTACGAGGGTCATGAGGGTTACCCCCCCTGAGGTCACGTGACCCCCCGCCTTGAAATCGCGTGACCCCTCCTAAGGTCGCGTGACCCCCCCAAGGTCACGTGACCTCAAAGAGTCACCTATCCCTCAGTACCCTTCCATCCTATCCCTCAGTACTCTTCCATCTTCTCCTCAAGAGCTGTGCTCTAATCCGGCGTTACAGGGAGTTGTAAACGGCTTTAATTTTTTTTTCTATTGTTGCAGCATAAAGAAAAAAAAACTTGCATTTTTGTTATGAGCATTATGGATTTATTCTAAGTGGTATCTACTGCAAGTAAAAAAATTGTTTTACTGCCCCTTTAAATAGTCCTTTGTTCTGCTCTGCCTCTCGATTACCATGCGCTGCCGGCAGGAGTTCCTACAAGCGGTATGCATTCCTGCGATGCGAGGACGAAAAGGAACAGTTCCTGTACTACCTCCTCACCCTCAATGCGGTGGACTACAACTGCTTCACCAACACCTACACTGCCACGGGTGAGTGGCCAGGCTTCTTCGGCAGTTCGCACACAAGATTGTTCGCACGAGCACGATGGGCAGTTCCGAGGGGGAGAATGAACTGATTCAGCTTGCACTGCCGTTTAGTATGATTTTGAAGCGCCACCTCTTTTGCTTTTGGCAAGGCAGTTTTGGACCTTGGGTGGCTCCTGGTTTTTTTTTTTTCCTTTTAAAGCGAAGCTGTATTCGCGACTCCAGCAAAACGGACGCCGCCAAGCGGGAAAACCGGGAACCAGCCGGTCCAGGTCGCTCCGCGCCCCTCCGCGTCTCTGGTGGCTTTCGCGGAGACGTGTTGTCGGCGCGGTGGCGAACAATGTAATTTGACGAAGGTCCGAATATTTCTTAAGTTCGCCTGAGTGATCATTAGTGTGGTGAAGCCTCAGTAGATTGTTTTCTTCTATTACGTGTTTGAAAGCCCGTTTACTCCACAGCACACGGTCGCGTACTTTCAATTTCTTTGATGGGGAGGAATCACGGAAAAACTTTTTGATTTCTTGTCTGTCTCGAATCACATTCAAAGTGACGACTGCTTGGTAACTGATACTGGAGGGAACATCAATGTTGCAGTCAAGTGAATGGGGAGGTTCGATAGCTGCTTTTCTTGAGTTTGGTTGTGTTCGGTTAGCTTCAAGTTTGAGCCACCCACGCCGGTCGGTGCGTTGGCTATTCACCTTGGCTGCTTTTCGCCGAAAAAGCCTCTGGACCACACTGAAGGAGTTGGGCTGATTTCGCAATTACTTGATTCAGGAAAACTTGCTCGCTGCAAATGATGAATGAGGGAAATTATCTGTTTTCAAAAGGTGGGAGACAAGTCTCGCAACGTTAGATGCTGTCACGGCATTTTGACCTATCGCGCCTCCAATATTTATATTACGAGGACGTCGAAGCCAACAGCAATCTACGTCTACATTGGTCAGGTGGACCGGCCACAAAAAAATACTAAATTTCTCCGTTCAGGATTCGAAGCTAAGTTCAATGCATAGAGGTTCTGCGTGGATGTTCAATGAAGTCTCTCTTCAGTCTGTCTCCGTGCTGCGGGCTATAGAACCATTTGGCTAAGTTTAAGTAGTATGTCTCCGTCTGTCAAATATACTTTTATTCAGCAGCTCACCTAATAGCTAGTCAACTAAGCTCATATTTCAACCCGAAGGATATACTAATATCGCTTTAGTGGGACCTCCCCCCCCCCCCCCCCCCCCCCCCCCATAGTACCCGCTCGGCAAAATGACTTCTCGATTGCTACTAAAACCTGAATTGAAATACGAGTATCAGCTGCTTAGCGGCTCGCCGGTGGGTTAACATGGTACTTGGCTCAAGAAGCGGTTGCTTAATTTTCGTCATTTTCCTGCAGCCTGTGTTGTTGGCCGAGCAGGCGACTGGAGTTGTTTCGTAATGCGGATACGCACAAAAGCTCGATTTCGCGGACAGATAAGTCGCATGGTCAAGGCATGCGAGTTAGCTGAGAACTCACTCTCTGTGGAACAATTCTATAGTCATCGCCGCTTTCCTTAGATGATCAAAACTGATTATTATCTTACCGTCTCTCCGGAGCCCATAGTTTCGGTTTTGAACGAAATCTCCGAAACGAAAGTTTGACACGAAAAGAACAAAAAAACACCGGCAAAACAAAACTATGCTTTGCAAGTTTACCTGCACCAGCTACACTTAACCGTCTCAGTTCAAATACCTATAAAATTGGAAAATTAAACAAAAGAAAATCTGTTAAATTGAACGCGCCACCTGTTCAGGCGGCCCGGCCGAGCCGCCGCGACCTGGACTCAGCCGCCATGTTTGTTTGGTGGTGGCGCCCCCTATAGGTCGCTGGAGTCGCGAATACCTCTACCAACCAAGGGAATTTTCGTGTCGTCGGCGTTGTAAGCGAAAAACGCCCGGTGAACAATTGAAGGCAAAACAGTGTATCTCCTCTGAAATCAGGCATACAGCATACTGCTCAGTATCTGTTTTAATAAAGGAAACCACGAAACAAGCATCAAAACCACATGATGGATGATAAGGCATGTGTGAACAGTAGGAACACTCTCCCACGCGTTCCCGTAAAGATTAGGTTTGCAGCTGCTTCGAAAGGGGTTGACGTCATTCGAAGCCTTCAAGTGGAGTGCAAACCGCATAATGGATGATAACGGCGTCTGTGAACAATGCGAAGCATGTTTCTTCTCCCCGCATGTGTTTTCCGGTAAAGATTACGGTTGCGTAAGCTACTTAGAGTGGAAAAGTACCCAACAGCATAGAAATCACATAGTGACATCACCACGCTTTTCAAGTGACGTTGCAATGGGTAATCATTGTGGGTGTCGTTTACAGCTTTGCGTCCAACTATCGTCGCAGCGTGGATTGAAGCCACAGTTTCTTTTTCAATTTTTTTTTCTTTCCTGGCAGCGTGGTGAAAACGCGTGAAAAAGAGATACAAATAAAACGAGAAAAATTTCTCGCTTTTTTCTCGGTTCTTTTTTTGGACGGTTCAAACTATTTGAGTGGCACTTTGAAGGTACAAAAGCAAATGTAAAAAACACACCAGTTCTTTTTTTTTAGCATCGCTTCTGTGTGCTGCCGTGTATCTTCATGAACTTAGGCCTGCTTCCAAGTAGACAGTGGTGGTGTTTTCTTTTTTACAGCAGAGCTGTTAAGGGTTGGTTTCCCCAGGATCGTGTCCATCCTCAAATGACCTGATGACACAGAACTCTGGACAGCTACCGCCATTTATGAGCGACGGCAGCAACCGGCTTGCCAGTTGTCTGGTTGCTGTCGTCACTCATAGATGGCGTCAACCTTTCGAGCCTTTCCACTCTGGCTTGCCGACTTGTGGCCAGCCATTACTTCACTCCCATCATAGTACAGCTTTGCTGGTCTTCCTTCTGCACCAGAGTGGAAAGGCTGAAAGTTTTTTCTCATATTCTTTAAATTTTTATGCATTCGGGCAAAATGTGCCATGACGTATGTTGCGCCGAGCCTTTCTCCTTCTCCGGCATTCGCGAGACCTTGAGTATGGTGGGATGGTCGCAAGACCATACAAACTCAAAACTCCGCCGCCTCGGAGCATACCAAGGGGCTGGTTCACCTACTGTCGAGAGCGGCTATAACAAAGTCAAATCATTTCGCTATATCTGCTATTTCGTTATAACCAACTTCGGTTAACGAAGTGCAAAAGGGAATGGGAAATCGTGATCGCTTCACTGTAGCGCTATTTCGTTATAACTGACTTCGTTATAATTGGTCTCGACGGTATTTGTGTCCGACTGTGGCCGACTGCATTACAACAGCCTGTGATAGTTCCGGCATCACCTACCAGGCAGCGCCGGAACTGCGTGTAACTATACTCCGCGACAACTTTTCTTGGCAATGCAGTGGAAAATACAGGCCCGCGTCCCCTCTCCCATTTTGAGTGTACGCAGGCTCTCCTCCTCCCCCTTTTCCGGGGAGATGAGGAGAGCCTGCGCACACCCAAAATGGGAAAGAGGACGCGGGCCTGTACCCTCCACTGCATTGCCAAGAAAAGTTGTTGCGGAGTATAGTCCGAAGGCTTCACAGAATCAGGTCTAATGTACATATTGTTTATGAAAAGCAGTCGCTCGTATCATTTCTGGAATTATCTAGCTCGCAACGAAAAAACAATGCATACGAAAATGCGGGACGGAAGCGTTCCAGAGCTACCCAATAGATTGTGCCATTGCGTCTTCTCGACGGGAGCGGTCTCGAGCCACTGCACCGCACTGGTCACGGTCAAACGCAAGTGCGCAAACTGGCCGGCCGAGTTATAATGCGAGATGGGCAGGGCGCTACAGCGGCGACAAGGTTTCCCCCATTCTCCGAAGTGCGCTTTGTCCGCCGCAATTTGTGTTAACGGCATTGCTCCTCTTCCCTCTTCCCGTCGTTGCGGCCATCAGAGATGCCGTACCGGGTCGTGGTGTTCCCGAGCCGGAAGCTAAGCGCCTCCACGACGTCCGCCAACGCGTGGGTCAGCCTGTCAGGCACCATGGGCACCACGGGCGTCATCCCCGTGCCCAAGCAGTCCCTCGAGTTTGTCTGCCACGTGAGTCCCTTTCCGCTCGTCTCGCGAGATGTCTTCCCGCCGAGCTCGGCCATTCCACAACGGGTCAACTCTAAAGCGGAGTATGTAGAGAGCGAGTCGTCTGCTTCTTGCGCAGAGATTGCGGCGACATCAGAATGATGCCGAGCTCCGATTAGAAGGGTAGCGGGTAGTCCTTCAGGCAGCTAGCACTGAGGTTCACCGACTATTCCTTCACCGGAGCCAATCGGAGCTCGGCGTTCTGACGTCGGTGCAAACCTTGCGCAAGAAACAGACAAACTTTCGCTCTTAAGGCAAGACACTGGTTCTAAAATCGACTTTTTTGTTTATTAATGGATTATAATGAAAATTAGTGTGTATATGTGTTTTGGCTTCCTCTTTTCAAATATACAATTAGTTCTGCAATATCTCAACTACTTTTTGGGTTACGAAGAAAATAATGAAGCCTAATTAGGTCATTTCTTACGACTCATTAAGGAACTTTCTAATACGAATTTTTTTGCATAAGTGATATGGATTTGTAGCTAAAGACCTGTCATGCAAGATGACGCTATTTATATTTTTGTAAAGATAGATCATTGTATAAAACTAGTCTAATTAGGTCAAGTACACTATTTACAAAGCTTAACAAGGTCACATTATCACTAATAATAAAATTTCGGGCCCATACTGTCATACAAAAATAGCATCACCCTGCAGTTCACTTCTTTCTGAATTCAACGGTATAAAGTTTATAGAAATCCTCGAAGAATAATCTCATGAAAACAACCGTAAGGCTAGGCATGTAGACGAAAAATGCGAAGCTGAGAAAATTGCAGTGTAAGTTTTGACACTCATTGCATAAAATTGAGTAAGGGATCCCATGCAATAATGTTCAGCAATATGAAGCATAGCTCTATCTGAACAAATTGAGATGAAAAATTCTGCAATCCGTTCCCAAGAACCTTTAGAAATAATATAAAACTGAGAAATAATGTCTGCAATGTAAAATGAAGTTATAAAAAAATGAGTAGACTCTATAAGGGACAACGGGAGGAGGCACCAAGGCTTGCACGTTCCGAAAGCAGATTTTGTTTGGCCCTGAAAAGGGCCTTTGTTCGTGTAGTACTTGAAAGGGGAGCCCCCTCACAGCTGTACAGGACTGTAGTCCCCAGCTGTTCCAGTTTGGTGTTGCCTGGAGAACCTCTGCTTTGCATTGCTGCTGCTCTGGTGGGCAGTGTTGGCCTTACGCAGATTGTCCTTCTCCATGCTTTGAGAGCTTTCATGTCCACTACAATGAACTGTGTCCCAGCGTCGCGCGTCTGGGCTCCTGTGGTGACGCCGAGAAGGTCGAATTTGCGCTGGGTCGCCGACTTTTCCGATAGCGCACGCTTGCATTCGTCCGATCGTGCGACTCGTTGCGCCTGCTCGGCCGTGGAGTAGTATGCGGTGTCGACACGAACCGCACTCGCAAAGCTCGACAAACTGCCGCTGCTGCATGGAGTCGCAATGTCTCCGGCTGATGTTTCCGGAAGATCCAAGGCATCCGGCGGTGCCGATCGCGGTGGCGCACTTGTAGCAGACAGCTTCGGCTTCTTGTTCCACGGTCGCTTCCTCTTCCTTCCGAACGCTTGCCGCGTGCTCAATTTCAACCGAGCGTTGTCCGGCATCTCGAGAACTCGAAGCGAAACAAAACAAAACACGCGCGACTTTGTAGGAAAACGAACCAACAATATTCAACGCAAGCGCGCAAACAAGAACTAAAACGTGCGCTCGACCACGGAGGAAGCAAAGCAGACAGGCCTAAGAAGACGGGCGGAGACGGGCCCAGGAGCAGACGACGCACCTCTCGCCAGCGCGGGAACGGAAAGGAGGAAAGGAGAAAAAGAGCGGAGGGGCGCGTTTAGGCCAATAGCAGGGGCGCTAGGCGCCGCGCGTGCTCTGACGTACGGGCACTTTGCTAGCTGGCCAATGAGCGATCGCGATTGGGACTTTCGAAACCCGCGGAATGCGGACGTTTCCCGATGTTGTCGCGATAACGAATGGCATGGGGACGTGGGGAAAATAAGCGGCTTTCCAACAAGACCAAGATGGCCGCAATCCGACGAGCGATCGCGAAACGCGCGGGGCGCGAAGTTCCACTTGTTTTCATTGAACTTGCTGTGTTAGGGCTCTGCGGGGACATCGTAAATATCATTTTTTTCATGCTTAGACATTGAATTCGACATTGAAACTTTGCAGGCAGGTACCTTAGACTACAATTAATCCAAATATGTGAATTTTGAAACACGTGAAATTTCGCGTTTTTTGACCATTTTAAGACCCGCGTCTCCCCTTAATTTGGAAATACAGTGCCTGGAACGCATCTTCTACTGGTGTGTTTGGTGCCCTATCCCACCCGTGCTTCGAAAGTGGTTTCGAAGTGGCAACAGATGACGTCGTGGAAGCCGAAGTGTCATAATCCTGGCGGTGAGTGCTAGAGGTCCTGGCAAAAAGTAGGAGCAAAAGCGAGTGTCGCCGTCTTCACGGCGTCCCAACTCCCGACTGCCAAAGCTTCCGTTTACTGTCACGCCGGAGGGTAACCTGCAGCAGAAGAGCCATCTGCCACATTTACCATCACCGCTGCTTCGACGCCTCCACTTCTTGCCGGCAACAAGAGGACGCTTCTACGACGTCGTGAGGAGGATATCGAGGTACATCTTTTTAGGATGCGATAAACACACCAGTTGGAGACGCGTTGCAGGCACCATAATGGAACACATTTAGCCCTCTCGTATAAGTTCTGAACTGTGTGTGGACGGACGCTCTTGTCGTTCCCGTTCTTCGTTGAGATTTTGTTTTCCGGCCGCACCTGCAGCACAAGAACCTGGGCCTCCTGACCACCCTGAGGATAGGCCACGACAACACGGGGCTCTCGCCCAAGTGGATGATCGAGCACTGCCTCGTCAGGAATGACGTGACGGGGCACACCTACAAGTGAGTGGTGCCAGCGCGCCGCACAACTAGCATTGGTTTAAAGGCTCGCGTGCGGGCAGCACCTTCTGCCAAGCAGAAGAATGTTTTCCCTCCTCCTCACTCAAAAGGACTGGATCTGGCAGGTGCCCCCTGCAGAAGGGGGAAGGGGTGTCCTCTTTTCGGGAAGAGAAAACAAAAATCTAGGGGCAGTTTTCTCCTTTTTGCTCGTCTGTCTACCTTTAACGAGGCACTGACCTCCTAGAAAAGTTTTAATTAGGTTTCGTCGAAAAATAAAAATATTTATCATAATGGTTTTTGTCACAATGTGACAAAAACCATTAGGATAAATATTTTTTACTCAAAATCACCAAAAATGTAAATTATTTCACTTTCTTTTTTTTTTTTCCCCGGAAGTGGGGGAAGTTGCTTATTTTGTGACACGTGTCGCTCTCGGGCACTTAAATTAATTTTTTTGGGAGGAGTTCAGTTTCTCAGGGGCAATTCCGAAATATGCTTATATTTCGGGTCGTTGCGCCAAAATGGAAACATGCTCAGAATCGCTCCTAACTCAATATGTGTATGACATACATGTCCTGTTCAAGTACTTAAAGGGGCCCTGCAAGCACTTTTTTACTGGTTTTTTATTTGCACCAAACCTGAGCGCACTGACCGTAGTAACGTAATGTAACTTTTCTTTTCTCGAAATTCCCTTTATTTTAAAAGTTATAGGCAAATTAAAATTACAAAAACAAGCAAACAATAACCTCCCTCATGACGTCCTTGGTTGCTTGAGTGGCCGTGAACTAGAGGAGGGATAGTCAGCTCAGCGAGCGCTCACGGCTGCCGCACTGCGTGTCGATGACGCGAGAGGGCGCCACTAAAGCATGTTCTGGATAGGCTGTATAGAGCGGGCAGCCAGATCGGCTCTCATTGCATTTGCTGCGCGATTAAACACTAATTCGGCATGACACTTCATTGGCCACAAACGACAGCAAACACGGGGTAAAGACCAGTTCAGAATGGGAGCCACTTCACGCTGCCGTCCCGCGAAATGGCCAAAACGCAAGACAGAGCTACTCGCGGAAGGCCTTCGGAACGCTCGGAGCCGGTCGGATCCTCCAGTCCGTAAACGACCGCAGCGCCACCGCGTACATCCGGGATCTTTCCGTGTCGGTGCCTGATCCCACTATTCCTTTCTAGTATGCGCCGCCTTTTCCACCGGTTTGTGGCCGGTATGTCGACGGGTCATTTCTCGTTTCCATACTTTATAAACTGCATTTGTTTCTTTTCTGATATAAAATACTGAACAAAAACTACTTTTATAAATAATTGAAACGGTTCGGCGCCACTTATGTTTTGTATTTCAACCAAAAAGAAGCTTTTAGCGGCTCTGACCAGTAGTAAGCCCAGGACCAAAGACGTCACATTTCGCGCGCTTTCGGTACCGCGGGTCGCCCCCGTCTGTGGAGGTGGTTTCCGCGTCGCCCGGTGAAAATATGATGCACTGATGTTTAGTTACTCTCTCCGTGCCCGCTGGCTTGCCCGAACCCCAAGAGATGTGGAAACCGCAAAAAAGGTAGACGCTTAAATATGATTGCAGGGCCCCGGGACATGGCCTGGGAGGGTCAACCTTTGAACCGTTCCCTTAAATAGATTCAAACTTTCAGGATGCATTGAACCCAATTAGGATTGATGACATCTAAGATTTCAGTCTTGTAGGCCAATTCTACTACACGCAATGCTTAAAAAGCTCCAGAAAAAAGTGACTTCAGTAGGAAATGTATTTAAAAAATATAATAATTGCAATCCACAAAACATTTGTTTTAATGTGAAGTAGAATACCTATAGCACAAGTTAAGGTAAAAATTTATTGTAGAAAATGCAATTCTGGAGAAAAACAATAACACCCAAAAAGTGCAGAAGATTTTAACAAATTCTGTGTTTTAAAATATTCAGTTTTTGTCATGAAGAAGTTAGCTTTTTCAGAGTATGATTACCTTAACTTGTTCCTCAGGAAAATTCAGCCCATGACACCACTGAATGAATTCTTTCAACTTTCAAAATGTCAAATGATACATTTCCTCATACCACATTTCCTGCCAAAAAGTGGAACTGAGAAAAATGCATCTGAAGTTTCAACTTTAGGTTTCTTTATTTTCTATGAGCCCGAGGTAGGCGAAATTCACCTGGGGCATTGTTAGCACCTTCCTCTTTGAGACTTTGTTGTTCCCCTAGCAATAGCTACCAGTTTGTGTCATTTGCAGGCAAGCTAACTTGTGCAGCAGGCATTCCTTGAGAGATAAACTGGCTAGAACTAAGGCAAATCATACTAAAGAAGAGCAGCAAAGCAGGAATATGATCTGAAGTGATACTGTGAATGGGTGTTACTGAAGATGACAGAATATCACGTCGCCGGGCAGGACCAATCGTAAACCCTGTTTCGGGTCTCAACCAATAAGATTGCTCATACCAAATTTTCAGGATTTCTTCTGTTTGGATGTAAAGGGTTCTCTTGGGCATTGATACTTTTAAACTTTGAAAGCTTCTACGGGCGAAATCTAGAGTAAATGGCGTTTCCAATGAGGGTGAGATGTTCCGGCTATGTTAAACGAGTATGAAGCAGTACTAAACAAAAAAACACACAAAACTTGCTCCCAGCTGACGCGGAGGGCTGCCGACTTGTCGAAAATAATTTATTGTGAGATAAATCCTGCACGTTTATAAATGAAATTTTCTGAAACCATTCTTTGGAAGTTAATAAACATAAACATAATTTTTGAAAAAAATTTTTTCTGAAAATTTGGATATCCGAGGCCATGTCCCCCCTTAAAGGACACATGCAAAGGAAAAAAACATTTTTTTTAGACAGCTGAGATGGAAAAAGGATGTCATAAAACGATTTTACAACGAAGAAAAAAAATTTTTAGAGCTATATTTACGGCGCTATACAAATTTGTAGTTGGCGCTCGCGGGAGCCGCCGCTGGTCACGTGGTAGGCCCGCGCGCCGCCGCGCTGCGTCGCCGCCGCACGCTGAGCGTTCTGCGAACGCCGCTTCAACGCGTTTCTCCACGCCGCCGTCGCCGTCGCCGCACAAGTTCGTCTGCTTCGGGGCGCCGCCGCCGTCGTCTGGCCGGCGCACAGGTCTATCAAGTCTGCTTGCGCTTTTTTAGGAGTTTCCTTTGGGCTTTAAAAGATACTTATTCATCTTAGATTTTTGTTATACTTCAAACAAAGATGAATAAGTTACTTTTAGAGGCCATAGGAAGCTTCCGAAAGAACGCAAGCACCACGTGATACATAAAGACCAGTCACGTGATAAATACAGACCACTTTTCCGCGGTGCCCGCGGGCGCCAACTACAAATTTGTTTTGCGCCGTAAATATAGCTCTAAAAATTTTTTTCTTCGTTGTAAAATCGTTTTATGGCGTCCTTTTTCCATCTAAGCCGTTTAAAAAAAATGTTTTTTTCCTTTGCATGTGTCCTTTAACAAAAGAATGTTGGGGGGGAGTTCAGCGTTTTTTTAAAGTGTGGTTTGGATTATTGCCTAGTAATGCCAGCTCAACTTGATTGGACAATCAGTTAATCTAACATTTCGGCCCCGACATGGCTGACGTCCCCGTCGGTCCTCTTTCTTTTTTTTTTCTAAAGGGTGAATTCAGCCAAAACTTCTGTTTTGTTTCTTCTTTTTGCCCCTTATGACAACCACTGTGCAGACATTCATAGGCTTAAAGGTGCATTCAAGTAAATTCTGAGACTATCTATTTATGATGTTAACTCAATCTACGGGCTTTAAGCATCCCAAGAAACCCAAACTACACTCATGGGCAACCGATTTCCCTAATAAACATTTAATCAAAGATCATGACATGCCCCCTTTTCTATGCCTTGGAGCAGACATTAGGGGGTGCCGTCGGAGGCCGTTTTCAAACAATAATTGCTGTGCTACATCTCCTACACCTAAAGGTTTGACGTTTTTATCAAGATATAATTCACAATGCACCTAAAGACATAGGTCGGCATTTTAGAGCCCCTTCATTCACAATCACATCATGAACAAAATCACGTCTCCAAATTCATTCGCCTTCACGTCACAAGGTACTCCGACCTCCCAAAGTCACGGCCCTTCACATCATGGCGTTCAACTGCTCCAAGAACTCATCCCCATCACATCACCGCCACCTCTGAATTCACGAAGTCATTCACCATCACATCACCAATTCCTGAAGTCATTCACCCATCATCACGAATTCATCGGAATTCACCATCACATCATGAATTCATCCGAATTCACCATCACATCATGAATTCATCCGAATTCACCATCATTTCGCAACGTTATTCACCATCACGGTCAGCACGATTTCACTGGAATTCACCATCACATCATGAATTCCGCATAATTCACGAAGTCATTCAGGTTCATTCTGACTAAATTCGACTTCACGGCTGGCAGCCTTCAGGAGTTTGCAGTTCTTGTGGAATAGGACAGTGGCACCTTTTTGTGTCAGCCACTTGAAACCAGGACCCGACTTCGTCGGGAAAGTGGGGTGTTTCGAGTGCGCGAAACACAAACCAGATTGATAGAGCGCCAACCCAGCCAATGCTGCGCTGCGATCGTGTCACGTGAATGTGCTCCGTGCGCCCCCGCGCAGAACCGACAGGTCATGTGATATGGTCTCGGCGCCGGATTAGGTGCGCCTGCTCGTGACGTCGGCTTCGGCTTTGTCTCTTTTGAAACGATATATGGCTGCGCCGAGTAGGCAAAGCGGCACCTGGTGCTACTAGTGCCCGTGGACAGCGCGGCTGCGCCACGCACGACTCACGAGCGAAACGGCACAGCGAGAGCCTTCAGGGATTCCGGACCATATGCCCCGAGACACGGAAAGACAAGGTCGGCAAGGAGCTCAATTGATTCACGAGGAACCACTCAGAACAACGGCAAAATTAAATGTCAAGTGCCAAAGAAAACGACTAGCCCCCCCCCCCCCCCCCCTTCCTTTTGCCTCCATTGCCACTGCCACCGCACTTCCCTTATAAACAGCTGTTACTACAAAAGTGCTCGACAAAGGGCCATTGCGCTGAGGCGCGCACGGCTACGCAGCGAGACTGGTGCCCAAACTGCTAATGTCAAATGGGTTCCTGTGGTTTGCGGTGAATGATGAAAACAACCAGCAAGCAAGCAAGCATCTGCGTAACATGTTCTCCACCTATTCTGCATTCATAACCGTATTCACTATCACTTCGAGAATTAAGTTCACGGTATTACTTCCCATCACAAACTTATCCAAGTTCGCAAGCCACGCACATCACAAATTCATCGTGTTCATGAGCCATTCACCATCACGTCACGAATTCATGGAGTCATTCACATCACAATGAATTTTATTTACTTCACAAAGTCCTGCACAATCGCAACACATCATGAGTTCATTCAAATTCACGAAGTCATTCACCATCACATCACGACTTCATTCAACATCACATCACGAATTCATTCAAATTCACGAAGTCATTCACCATCACATCACGACTTCATTCAACATCACATCACGAATTCATTCAAATTCAGTCATTCACCATCACATCACGAGTTCATTCACCATCACATCACGAATTCATTCAAATTCACGAAGTCATTCACCATCACATCACGACTTCATTCGCCATCACATCACGAATTCATTCAAATTCACAAATTCATTCACCATCACATCACGAATTCATTCAAATTCACAAAGTCATTCACCATCACATCACGAATTCATTCAAATTCACAGTCATTCACCATCACATCATGATTTTTTTCAAATTCAAGAATTCATTCAGAGCCATTCAGATTCACACCGTGAATGTCAATGTGAATGAAGGTGATTGAGCGAGTTCATGAATGAATTTGCCGAGGTATGCCTAAAGAGAGCAATAATATAACTTTTGGAATCTCCATGCAATTAACTATTTTAACTATTTTCATTGGTCAAATTTTATGGAGGTGGTGGGGATCCGAGGATGCCCCCCTCCCCACCCCCCTTCCTTCCCCCCAAAAGAGAAAATAGTGCCCGTGCATTTCTGTTGCTGTGGGTCTACTGGGCGTCTTGCCATCTAGAACTGGTCAGTTTTATTGACTAAAGCCAAATAAACAGTATGGCATCAAAAACAAGCTTCTGCAAAAAGCACTCGAGTGCCCCGGTTGTAAGCTGCCGCAAGTGTGTAAACCAGCCTTGAGATGGAGTATGAGTATAACTTTTTATGCCTCATTCGCAGTATAGAGAAACACAACTTTGTAAGCAGTCTTATGTCGACTAAGAAAGGTAGTTCCTGATTCCTGAGGCGACAAAAAATGCTTTTGTGGGCCGGAGCAGCTCCTTTTAACACCCACTTGAAATTGGCACAATTGGAGTGGAACACGGTCGGTCTTCAGGTTCCCGTGTGGCCGGTGGCTCGGCAAGGGCATCGACGACGGGAGCACGGAGCGGCTTCTCGTGGCTGAGATGGTTCCTGCCGACGTCGACAACGAAGGTAGCATCCCTTCTCCCTGCCCCGATACTTCGTTCACCCCTAGGCTGATGGTGCAGTGAGAGTTACGCGATTGACGGACGTATCAAGTGCCTTCCTTTCTTCTTTTGCTCCCACTTTCTGCACACAGGTAGGGGTGGGAGTGTGATCATCAGGTGGTGAAAGATAAGGGTGTGAGTGGTCAATGTGCACGTAGTTTCTAGTGCTCTGTTAGCTTAAGGGCGAATGGAATAAAACTGACTTCTCTGCAATGTCGGGAAGGTTGATTCACTCCTGTGTTGGCTTGACTGTGTCACCATGAAGCGATAATTCCTTTTAATGCGATTGCATTATTTAGCTACTCATTGCAGATTTCTGTCTGTCTGGTGTCTGGCCTCCTAACGTGCAGTAGGTGTGTGCATCAGACCGTATCAGCTCACCGCTTGCTCCCCATTGCATTGTGCGTATGCGGAGTGGCAGTACTCTCTCCCTCGCATCCGGACCCTCTTTGAAGGACCTGATGACCTTGACGTCGTCCTAGACGTTCTTGAGGTCGTCCTTGAGATCACATTAGAGGTAGTCCTAGGCGTTGTCCTACAGGTCTCCCTAGATAGAGGTCATCCTTGAGGTCGCCCTAGAGGTCATTCTAGATGTCGTCTTTGATGTCATCCTAGAGGACAAAGTTAAAAACGTGTCTAGAACGACCTCAAGGATGATTTCTAGGGTGATATCAAGGACGATAAAGATTTAACTTGGTCCTAGAGGACAACTTTAAATTTAGCGAGGATACTCCCCGCCAAATTTAGGAAAAATTGACATCATGACTTATGCACCAATTCAGTTTCCACACTAAATTTGGCAGTGTGCAATGATAAATGCTATCACATTCATAGATGATCACCCCTGTGGTTTTTACAAATTTGCCTCGACCACCACTTTGCTACCCTGTATATTTCTTTCCTCTCCCAGTGCCACTTGTGCCACTTGTGGTTGGACTTCCACTGCTTCTTGCTAACTTTTCTTTAAATTTTCCAGCATTAATAGATATCCGCTTCACACAAAAAGAACCTGCCTTTGTAGTCCGCTCGTTTTTACGGAAGCTTTTACACAAAGCTGCAATTGGGGAAAGCAACCATTGAAAAGCTACTTATTTTGTTGCTACTAGGTAGTTGCTGGAAATTTGTTTTTGAAAAAACTAGGATTAGTTACATGAAAGAATGAAATGATGACTTATGGTGAACCAAAAAATATCACAGCTTGTCTGTGTTTGTTTATGTATTATTTATTTAATTTGAGTAAACTCAGGGCCACTAGCACATTACAGAGGGGAGGCCAACAAAACAAAATAAAATACAAATGATGTAAAACATGAGCAGTCAAGGTTAGTATCAACAAAGATGGTTGGTTATCGTGTTTTTGAATGAATCGGGTGATGATATGGACACTAAAGATGCGGAAGGTGGTTCCATTCGGAAGACGTTTTGGTTATGAAGGAGTCAATGTAGGCATTGGTACAACATTGATGAAATCATACTTTGCATTGATGGTCAAGGCGAGCTGAGATATGTGAGGGAGGAAGAAGAAACTTTTCGTTTTTAGAGTAGGGGTAGAGTAATACATTTTGTGAAAAAGGCACAGGCGAGAAATTGTGCGACGCAAAGACGGAAGAGACATAGATAAGTGAGTTTTCATAGACAAGACTTTTTGCGGTACGGTGATAATTACAAAAGATAAATCGTGTGCCACGACTTTGTATGGCCTCAATGTTTGATGTTAGATGATAGATATGTTAGTGACCGGGATCCCAGATTGCTGCAGCATAATAAAATTTTGAACGTACCAGTGTTTTAAATAAAAGTAATTTTAATGACACGGGGGCTATTGTACCAATTTACCGAAAAGAGATTTGTCGCTGTTCTCTGGTATGTACCAAGATGTACATGTCTTGCGTAAATTACAGTCAGACGAATTTCTGGCAGCGGGGGGTGGGTGATGACTCGGAATATTATGGTAATTTTACTATTTGCAGGTCAGGTCAGGTCAGGTTTTTACTATTTGCAAAACATTAGTTGCACAAATCAGTTGGGCAAGATGTCGGCATTTTAGAAAAAACATTGAGAGATTCAGTCTGACACGAGTGTGTGTGAGATGGGCACACTGAGACGGAGCATTTTCACATCTCTTTTTATGGGGGGAGGCTAGAGTGGTGGCAGTCACGAGTAATGTATGCCCTAAAATCATTCGCGCTTGGGCACAAAATTCTTGGATCCTACCTCAAGTGAATCCAGGAATAGCATAGGCAACCACATACAACAAAGCCAGCAAGAACGCCAATCTGTATTTTTGTCCTTTTGGTGATAGACACTTAGGAATGAGCTAAGAGCTTCCCATTCTATAAAGGGGCTGGGGAGTTAAACCGTACCTTTGTCTCGCAATATTTATTACCCACGAAACATTTCAAAACCATAATCTTGCACTAATTTTGTCTTGCAAGTAGGATTAAAGAAAATGTTAAAGAGGCTAAGATGGCATTGTCGTTTTCAGAGCTGATGGAGGCCTGCAGAACCCCTCCCCGGTGTCGGTCGCCAAGTGTGCCAAGGAGACCGAGCGAACCAAGTAAGTCCTTTATTAAGGCATCGTTCAGTCGACCTTCAAAGTCCTTGGGTGAAAACACGTCGTTCTAGATCAAAAACCTAAAATTAACGGCACTTTCTACATGTATTCCTTGGCTCCTTATTTCGGCGTTGGCTGTACTTGGCTTTTTGTACTGGGCGAGTGTTGTGCTGCCAAAAACGAATGGAGCGTTCACGCATTCATTGCAGGTGGCTTTGGCGCAGGGAGAGGGCGAGTACAGCAGTGATGCTCTTGCCCTTTTACGATAATAGTTGCAGTTGAGGTATGGTGCGTTCAGCCAGGGTTGGGCAGTATCGCGATACAAATGTATTGCGATAGTATTTCAGAAATACATTTTGTATCTGTATTTCTGTATCGCGATACAGTTTTTTCACTAGTATCTGTATTCCTGTATCGAAATACATTTAAAATGTTCCTTTGTATCGCGATACAATCAGGGTGAAATGTATTTCATCACATTTCTTGAAAAATACTCCCCCCCCCCCCCCCCCCCCCCCCCAAAAAAAAAAAAAGAATAAAAAAAATCTGAACGCGCTTTTTTTTTTACTTTTGAGGGCATCAGGGTTAAGGAGATGCTGGGGAATTGTTACCATGCTGAACAATTTTCTTCCCAATTCTTCAAAATATTTTTCTATGCATCCTCTTCTTTCTTCCAAGAAGTGTTGCATAGTCGGGGACTCAAACCAGGCGGCGTGTCAGGAGTGGAGTCAGAGCATCTTCTGCCGCAGGTCCTTAGAGGGATTTCTTGAGTCATTGTTTGTTGGCATCCAAAGCCCGCTGCTAACCGTCTCTCTTGCCTTAGCGTACACAGTACACCCAGCCGGCAAAGCTGAGTCACAGTCCGTTGCAGCACAGGCCTGGCGGTGGTTGACTTGAAATAGTATAGGATGACTCACGCAGTGAAGTTCAGCACATATTCGAATGCGTCTGCGGCTGCGCCCGTAATATTGCACGGCTCAATGGTACGTCATCGGCCGACGTGAAAGTGACCCGCTGCTTTGGTGATCCGAAACCCAGGAAGGAGGTCAGACGTGGCCACGCTGTGCCGATCCAGACTTCGTACACGGGCGACTCGTCTCGTGCGCGCCATTTCTTGGAGAGCTTGCACCTGTGCCAACAATATCAGGTCGCAATCCACGAGGTCTCTATTTGGTGTATGCAAGGCGGAACTTGAGGACTGCATTCCATGCGTCGGTGGTGGAGGGTCGGCAGGAAGGACCTTCACAGCCGGGATGCCACCGTATTGTTTTTTCAACCGTAACAGAAGATAAGACGTGCTCCAGGATGCTTCAGGTAGTTCACCATTCTTGAAAGTCTTGCACAATCTTCAACGAGGTAACCTTCAACGACGCGTATTGTTCTATCATACAACAGCGCGGTAAAGTTTCATGTTCAAGGCCACACCTACAGATAAAGAATGCCAGTTCATTCCACCGTGACGTCATGTGAAAAATGTTGGCAGGGCGTCCTTATCGGGCAGGGGCGTGGTGACGTTTTCATGGGATTTAGGAATACATAGAAGTTATTTAGAGGTCGAAGTATTTTCGCATCCCTCGTCAGACAGACAGGATGTCAGGAGAGGGACCGCGGTCAGTCCTTGATGGAACATTTTTTTGAGCCCATTGAAGACTCCTCGTCGTCTGAAATCACTACCTTCAAGGCAAATTGCCAAGCCTACGGGAAAGTAACTTCAGGATCACAAACTTCCACTTCCAACTTCAAGCTTAATCTCATTTGGCGTCTCAAACAAATCTGAAAAAATGTATTGCAGTATCAGTATTTCTTTATTTGTATTTCTGCCCTCCCTAAAATGTATTCCTGTATTTGTATTTCTAAATACTTTTTGCCTCCATTTAAAATGTATTTTCGATACGTATCGCAATATTCTTTTACAGATATATTTCAGTATCAGTATTTTAGCTCCTATTTTAATGTATCCCGGTATTTGTATTTCCAAATACATTTTCGAGTATTTCTGCCGAACCCTGCGTTCAGCCAATCGCGATTGCTCTGGGGGTCATGCGATTGTGCTCCTTGCCACCTGCACTTCCCCGCCTTCGGTCGCTCGTTCCGTCGGCGCTCTAAGCCTTTGTGCGCATTCGACAGCATGACTGCATGGGACGCATTCGACAGCAAGATCACGATGTGCGTGAACGTGAAGTGGCAGGTGGAAGAGAATGTTACGGAGCAAAGAATGGACATATCAGTGCAGCTAAGCAATTTGTGCAGCGCGTCCGTGAGAATATGTTTGGTGCTGGCCGTTCTGTGCTTGGTCGGTCGGGGTTTACGTGAGACACTGCACGACGCTACGTCACCGGAATTTTCAGTCATTCATGATGCAATATCCCTGAAATGTTGCACCAGGTGATGCTGTCGATTCACATCACGTCGCGGGATCGTCCGCGCAATTTTGGGGGTATTTACTTGGAATGTATTATACAGAAGACGATCGCACCTGCGATACGTGTACTTACGTTCTCGTCTTAGTACTTGGGTAATTTACAAAAGGTCTATTAAACATTCCTATGTTTCTCACTGGGTTCTAGTTTTTGCGGCGATTTTTCTTTCATACGTTGCTTTAATCTGATTGATGATCTGGGTAATATTAAAGTGAAATGCCACAATTTTATTTGCTGACTTTTTTAATGGAAGTAGAGCACCTCTGTTGTCCCCCGGTTCCTCTTCTCGGCAGCCGCAGCAAATCTTTTGCTCGTGATTATGGCTCATGAGCAGCCATTTCGGAATGCAGACAGCACTATTCGGTGCACCATTGCATGGCTGCAGTGGATGGAACGATGAGATCAATTCGTCGCACCAGTTTTCTAATGCCAGTAATGTGTGCCGCAGCAAATGGATACGCAGTGGCTGCCTTGTATAAAAGCGCATTTTGGAAAACTGAGTTAATTATGAGCAGTCTGCCCCTTACCACATTGTTAAGACCGCTGTCCGAGGCTCTAGATGCAGAAACATGGTTGCATTTCATGCGGTTCACACAACGAAACTCGGTTTTGCAGGGCTGACCGTCCCGGAGATTCAGCAACTGCTGGGGGATGCCGTCAACAACATAGTGAAGTACTTTTACAAGTCGGAGCGGGAGGTCAGTTTCTTTTTGCTGTGCCCCGTCTGCACGTGCGGCGCCCGCTGACAGCGGGAGGATGGCGGGCTTTTCGGAAGCATTAACTGGGCGGTGGCACAGTTTGAGTAAATGTTCACCGACGGGCCGAGTATGGCGGGGAGATCTTCCGGTTGTCTTATCTCTGGTGTGAGCTTTCCACCTTCGAGAACGGTTTGGCGTCTCTCAAGCCACGACGGAAGGCAAGGAGCGCGTTGGAGCGTCCAAGCGAGACACCCGGACGTTCTCATTTTGCCGTTGACTGTATATGACAGCAGGGTGAACTCTGTCAAGTATTTGGTACAAAAAAGCTTTTTCTCGTAAAATTGATCTTGCAAGTCTTTTCTTCTTTTTTTAAGTTTAGGATTTTTTAATTTACCGATGATCTGAAGCCCGTAAATGAAACAATATATCATTGTTGTGTCTCGCTGGTATGGACACCTCTGCTTTCCCCAAATATCTTCCATCGTCTGTAACATTATAGGGCTTCAAAGGTAAAGGTGGCTGTCAATGTTTATCTTCTCGCTTCGTGATTTGTATTTGAGCATCCTCATCGGCTAATGCCACCATCTCAATGACTGTAAAGCGGTAATAAGGCACACAACTTGCCATGCCCCACATTTCTAAAGCTGTCATGACTACAGTTTATCTATTCGACTCCCGAATGCTGGTTCACATACACGTTTGAGTGTGATCGAGTGTGTGGTGTTCTTTCGTAACCACTTACGACGTGCAAACGGTCTTGCGCACCGGCGCCGTCTGCTGGGTAATCCTGGAACACTTTCAATCCCCGTGTAACTGAAAGCTTTTTGGTATTTGCATAATCAAATCTACACACTTTTACGAGAAACGGTCGCGTATAACTCGTCGGAATTATCTGGAGCGCACGAGAAAAGAACGATGCATAAAATATGTGTAGATTGGAACTGTTTCCGGGCTACATAATAGATGGTGCCAGTGTACCCATATGTTCACTCGTCGTAAACGATGAAGAGTGAGCGCGGCGCACTCGTTCACACACGGACACAAATGTGCAAACCGTTCTTAATGTGGCCACGGCATCCGAGGCCAGTAACAAAACGTGCCCGCACGGCTTTCCTTGCAGCGGGGCAACCTGACGATCCTGCTGTGCGGAGAGCTGGGTCTCGTGTACTGTCTGGAGCAGGTCTTCCTGTATGGCTTCAAGGACACGCGCTTCTTCAGGCACATCTACCTCTGGGAGTACTTTGGTACGCTCCAACCCCAACGGTTCTATAGCGGTCCATCTTGACTCGAGAACTGATGTCCAGACGTGATGAGGTGGGGAAGAGGGACAATGCACGGTAACCATTCAGCCATGGACGCGCTTGCTTGGAGACATGCGTGGCAGTATTAACTGTCAAATAAAATTTTAGCATCAATTTTGTGTACTACTGTTTATGCACTGAAACTGAAGAGCTTGTGGCATCGTGAAACACTGGATGTTGTGCGACAATGTTTCATACTTTAAATGGGTCGCAGGGTAGCAGAGTTTGGGAAGCATCGCATTGGCTGGTTCGACAGCAGGTGTCGTTAGTGAGATGAATGCATGCGGGAGAGAAGGGTTATCTAATTCCCCCTCATCGACTTCTATTTCATGGCTTTTTTTTTTAAATGTGGCCGCTCCTTCAGTTGCGTGCAACAGGATAGGGAGACAAAGCGGCAGAAATGAAGCGGTTCAGAGGATGACTGTGCAGTTCCGCTCGTGCGTTGCGCAGTGAAGGTGAAGGAGTTCTTTGAGTCGGTGCTGCAAGACGGCCCAGAGGAGGACGAGCGCCCCAACGAGGTGTGGCGCGGCTACTGCCGCCTGGCCAACAAGGTGGACCGGGCGTCCCACACCATGGGCAAGGATGGCAAGTTCCAGCTCTTCATCTGCCTGGCCGCACGGTGAGACCGCCGCTCCCTCACGCTCAGAGCAAGAGCTGCCCACGGGTGTGCACTTCGTTCATCTCACACTTTTTTTTGCTTTGGGCAAAAGGTGCAGTGAAGAATGCTTGAAAGTAGGTCACTTACCATTTACCTTGTGGTACCCCTGATGTTACTGGAGGGAGGGTGGAAATCTTGTCATTAAAAGATACAGGCTGTCTTCTATTGGACAAACAAGAAGCTACCCAGTTAACTAATTGATATCTGGACAAAATAGCAGAAAGCATCAAGAGCAGTTCAGGGTAAGGTATGGGATCGAAAGCTTTTGATAAGGCAAGAAAAATTAAGTCTGTCTGGCTCCTATTATTGACTCTACTTGAGATCTCATAAACTGATTCACTAACTAAATGCTCGTTGATAGAGATCTTCTAAAACCATGTCGAGATGGGATAAGAATATTATGATCATCAAAATAGTTTATCATATGGTGAAAAGGTTTATATGTTCTAGCTGTCTTGTGACAGCAGGCTGTAGCGGCCGGCCGTAACAAAAAAAAAAAAAAAAAAAAACGGAAAAAAGTGTTATGCTTGTAAAGAACCATATAGAAAGACTTCAGTCTTTTGGCAGGAATGAAACTCATCACCTCGAGATTGTAAACTCAGTGCTTTGCCAACTGAGCTGTCCAAGGTGGGTCGGCAGTCGGAGCACGCAAAAACCCAGTCATTTGCACGCGAGGGTGCGGTAACACACTTTGTGGCCTTTTCTGTCATGCTGTGCCATTTCACGGCATGTGTCAAAAATCAGTGCGAATCTTCGGTAGGCGATGCCGTTCAGAGGCCCTTCTCTTCTTCCCTGGAAGGCCTATCACATGTTCTGTGCTTACCAGTCTTTGTAAGCATGAGCAAGCTTGTATAATTTTTTTCTTACTCGTGCTAAGATAAACGCTATAAAACATACGAGCTGCAGCTTGTTTCGACGTTATAAACATTTTCTGTACAAGGGTAAAGGATTTCCTAGTACTCGTGCATTCTTTTCTTTTTTTTTGAACCGTCGTGTCCTGAGATGTTTGTTCTTTGTGGGTGTGTCTCCCCTGGCCCCCAGGGAGCACCTGCTGCACCAGCTGCTGTTCGAGCTGGCAGCGTGCCCTGTGACGGCGAGCATGTACGAGGAGCGGTCGTTCCTGCGGGAGCCCGGCCTGGTTATGTTCCTCGTCCAGATCCTCGAGGCCCTAGCAGAGTTTGACATCGCCCTCGAGGCCTCCATAACCAGGGGTGTCGACAACTGAGCGGGTAGCAGGTGAGCCGGGCAGGTCTTAACCCTTTGACAGTCGTGTTTTAAAGCAGAAGCTTTATAAGGCCATCCAACCTCAAAAGCCCCGTAAACCTGAATAGTAAAGGTCAGTCAGTCCATATCTGCCAAACAGCCTTGAAAAAAAAAATGGCAACCGGTGCCGTGGATTAAACCCCAGTCACCGGCATGGAAGGCGAGTGCGCTGCTGACCGAGATACAAGCATGCAGGAATGGGAGGAGCAGAAGCAGGTGGTGTGAGAAAGAGCGCAAAGCAAAAGGGCAAGAAAGAGAGGATCAGAAACAGATGGTGTCGGAAGGATGAGCGAAACAAGGAGGAGTGTAAAGGGCAGGAATTGTGCTTCCCCTCTCTTGGTGATCCAGAAAATTTAGCACAAAAGCTTTGTGGTGGTGGTGCTAAAGGGAAGCATGTGCAGCGTCACAAAGAGACAATGGTGTGACATTACCTGTTTCCATACAAAACCCTGTCTTAGGCACACATGAACTAAGAGCACCACCTAACCCAGGCACTGAAAGACTAAGGATCATCCTGCCCTACCCAAATTGAGAGCAGCACCCACTTTATAAGGCTACCGCATTTAAACGTGTTTGGCAGAATGACCAAACATACACCCAACACCCAATTTTTCTTGCTTTCCCAAAAGATGATTTCCAGTGGTTGGATTTTGTTTCCAAATAAAATGCTAAAAAAAAAAAAATCGATACACTTTTTTTTTTATACTGGCAGGAGCATTTATTGTGGTTGCAAGCTATTCAGATTGAGAAGCATTGAATGTAAATATTAGAGGTTTCATTTTGGCGCATCCAATTTTGCAACATTCCGGCAATTTCAAATTCCGAACCTGAGGTAAGTACTTTACAAAGTTGCTCCTTCGGAAGGTAAGCTGTCGTCCTCTGAATTCAATCCTAAGAGGCATCAGAAGTTTGAATCAGAAGAGCTGGCGTTTCAATAGCCAGAAGTGCACGTATCATATGCGCGGAGCATCTAATTTCATTAATATGAAAAACCCCAGCAAAGCAAAACACTGTGAATGTAATGTATGTAGGTTGCCAAAGACATTAGAAGTATGGTAGGCTCTCAATAATTCAAACTCGGATATCTCATACTTGTGGTTAATTCGAACAAATTTCAAAATTTTGGTTGTCCCGCTATGTTTTCAACGAATTGATGTATTTATAAGCCTCTTAGTTCGAACGGTGTTTTCGTGTAATTCATACTTTGTGTTCTCGCGGCCTTGTTGAGCATGCCTCTTACCGAGCATTGGTGTGCTACGCAAAAGCAAACGCCCGCGGAACTCGCTTCCGCGGGCGTTGCTTCTTTGCAGTGCACCGGTGCTCGGCAAGAAGTGCGCTCAATGGGGCTAATAAACAACTTTGTGTTAGATGAACATTTGCTGGATGAACAAAATTAATTTCGTTTTAAGGTTTCCTGTGCTGTCTAAACAGTCCATGATAGGCAACATTTTTTAGGGATAAATAAACATATCTCGTACATTTCAGCAGTGTTTTGGTGTACCTGTTTATGATTAGTAAGTCTGTGTAGAGAAGATCGTCAGATATCTGCTTTGTATGTGTGGTCATCCATATAATAAATCATAATTTTATCTCGTGTCATATTTAGGTGAATTTTCGATAATCCAAACTCGCAATAATTCAAACAAATTTGTGGCTTCCTGGAGTTTGAATTAACGAGAGTCTACCATAGCGACACACCCCGTGGCACGTGTGGCTTTTTGCGTTTAGGCAAGCACTTTGAAATGTGTGATCGCTGCGTACATGTACGGCGACGACCATGAAAGGGTTAAAGGCAGGCCACGATCCTTCTTAAAGACACTGTGCAACGATATTAGTACAGTGCCCATGCATCGAAAGCGTTCCCGAAATGGCAACAAATGACGTCGCACAAGCTGGCGTGTAATGCCGTTGGATGTCGCAATTCTGGCGGCTGGCGCCAAAAGTCTCGGCAAAAAATATGAGCGAACGCGAGTGTCATCGTCGTCACGGAGCTCCAACTTCTGGCCACTGTGGGTCCCGCGGATTGCCATGTTAGAGAATGACCTGCTACAGAACAGGCCACATCGGCAGCTGTGACATCGCCAAGATTGTGGTCGGCGACAACGCGACACTTCTATGACGTTGTCGGGCAGAAATTAAGGGGTCACTTTTTAGGACGCAGTATGCACACCAGTCGGAGACCCGTTGCGGGCACCACCATAATAGTGGCTCGGAACGTTTCTCACTTTATGTGAGCTTGCTGGCACTGGCATTACCCAAGCACGCTCGCTTGCAACGCCACCGATCGTGAGGGTTCCTTGGCGCTGTGTAATTTTAAAGGGGCACTGACACCCCAAAGGTTGTATTTTTTTTTATTGTCTAAAACGATGCACATTGTAGTCATAGACGCACAAAATAAAATTTTCTTACGCGTGCACATACCTTTTTAGTTTTGGCGTTTTCCTCTCCCGGTTTTCGCCTCCTCGCTTTTTGTGATCGTGACATCAAGAATCATGATATTTAAAAGCTTTATAGGTGACATTTTTTTTACATTCAGTAACGGCAATCATAAAACATGTTTTTTAACGGAATTGCAAACGCACTACGGCCCTTCTTTTTGAAATACCAAAAATCGGAGTCCGTTGTGATGTCGCCTTCTGGATTTTTATTCTCCCTCTGAAAACATGGCGGCGCTTGACGCATGTAGCAGAGGGTGATCGGTGAGTGGGGGAATGGGACAAAGTGGTCTTTTTTAGGCGCCCGATCGACCTCTCAGACATCGGAAAGGAAATCGTCAGATGGTCAAAACAACTAACTGGGTTTGGTGTCTGTGTATCGTAGTTTCAGTTGTGACACCGCCGGGGCACCGTCTTCTGCTCGAAGCGATAGGCAGCACGGCACTCACGCAGGCAGGAGACTGGTTTCCCGGTATGGTGGTTCCTGCGACGCCGGCGCCCTTCTCCCGCTCTCACCTCCTCACTTTGGCTCGCGGAGAAACGTTTTGAAGCGGAGGTGCGAAAGAAACTCGACTCTCAGGACCTCTCAAAATTTGGATTTTGTTTCTTTACTTCACAAATACTAAATTCCCAAGTTGCGAATTTCGAGGGTAATGTCCAGGCATCGTTTTCAATCCTTTCAAACGATAAAAAAAAAATGTCTTTGATGTGCCAGTGCCTTTTTAAGGATAAAGGCAAACTTTTTCTATTAGACTCTTTCGCAAAGCTCGATGTTTGTAGCACACAGGGTTGCAGTGTTGACAAATTCATATCCGGATTGCCCCGTGGCAACGATGTTCGAATGCAGCTCATAGATTGGACACGAGCACTGCACGAGCGCCCAATTCCCAACTCGTGACGATCAATGCTTCAACGAGTGTTAGGGTAGTAGCTCATGTCTAGTCGCTGCGATGACGGGAATGACCGAACCCTCACAAGGTCCGGAGCTCGACGCATGCCCTGCACTTTGCCAATCCCAATGGGTGGCTACAATGAACGTTGGCGACATATCGTCGCCACCAGAACGCATGACCACTTGTTCTGGCTGCAAGTTGAGAAGGTGAATGCTGCTCTTTTTCATGTAATTTTTTCTATGGCTGCCATTGCAAGGAGAGAAAGACTAAGCTATGTTTCGTAGGTTATGAATGTCGAGGAATAAATCCGATTTACTGGCAATCCAAAAATTTTTGCACCACCCCCTGAAGGCCGGAACAGGGAGCAGAAGTCCCGTTCTTAAGGCTGCCCTTGGCTTGAACTGTTTCTTAAAGGGAGGTTCAGCAAAATTCTGATTGTCTCCGATTTTCTTCAAAATTAGTTTGACGCAACGGTAGACACGGTAACATTAGATAATGCGACAAAACTTCTTTGATGTGTTGTGTATATTTGCTGGTGTGATATTTGTAGCCAGACATTTCTTTGTAGCTTGGAAGACATGGTGAATGTGGTCGTGCTAGGCAAATGCTTTTGATACTGAAGTGTTGAAACTACAGGAGGGTAGTGTACTGTTCTCCACCCCAGTTTAACACCTACTGCAGTGAACAGGGTGTCATTTTTATTGTTATCCAAACTAAAGAATTGGAATGACTCATCAAGTTGAAAATTGAGATGCCGAATTTCGGAAGCTCTCACGCATGTAGTAAAGTATAGGAAACCGTAGCATTTGGAGGTAATTGGTAAACTTAGTTTGTTCTTTTACGCGTTTGGTTTTTCAGGCTTCTTCTTGACCAAGACTCAAGATTAGATTCATGTCAGCACAAAATGGAGGTGTCATCACAGTGCAGCCAACGAAACGGCTAACAGCAGGCAAGTGGTGAACGGTGCTCCAATTAGCTCTAACTACAAGCTCCAAAGACACCGCCATCTCAGAAGCATCTTCCATCATCCGCAACGAGCCTGTTAGTCGTGGCGGCGTTCCTATGTCATAGACACGGACAGCACTGCACATGTGAGCATTTCGTCATCCCAGAAAGTGGACATTCTTTCATGAAGGACTTGCACTCGGCCGTGTGTCTATGTACGTTCGTACAAGTAAGCGCAGTTCGTGGAGCACGAGCCACGAATCTCCGGAGGCCTTTATGAAGCCTCGCCGTGATAGCTCGTAACCACAAACATGTGCCTGTCTGTAAAATAAGGTGCGATCCCGTTTTTGTAAACTGACAAGACGCCATCCATAACCGGGTCCGTTGGAAGTGTGTTTGCTTTTCTTGGCAAGCATGTGCCGTCAGTCATGTGTCTCAAAGTGCCATCGCAATTTTTTCATGGTTTGTTTTTGCCTGTCGAGTCAGTTTTTTTCGCGGCTTGTTAGGATTTCCAGGGTTTTTCGAGCGAGTCCTCTGAGCGATATTTTAAGGTCCGTGTTTTAATGCGTGTGTTTTTAGGAAGCTTGTCTAAGTGTCGTTAGTTCAAAGACGCCCGTGGGTTCCAAATTTGTGACATTCTAGGGATCCCAAAAGGGCCGTGTCACATTACTAAACATTGCACAGATGTGTGCACACCTGAATGCGACATGTTTTGCTGCAATATTACTTGCATTTCGGATTGTTTTGCCATGTAAAGTTGCTGTTAAAGTTTTGTGGTACTGTTTAATTGATGTATTTGCAATGCATTAATGTTCATCTTGGGGATATGATCTGAGCTTTGCTTGATTGGAGAGAATCTTTGTAAATGACTCAGTCACTGCTGATGAAGTTGAGGTGTATATTTTCAGGTGTATGTTTGGGATCCTTTTTTGACCCAGGAAGTTTTTAATTCTTTCCGTTCATTGCTTTATGTACAGGAGTTGTTTGGATCCATAATATCAAGACATTGCAGTTGCTGTTTAGTAGTCAGACAGTTTGGCATCATTACCCATTGCTCTAGTTATTGCTCAATTTTCATTTCCATACAAGTTTCACTAGTGTGAAGTGTTCAGCAACTCAACTGTCACTTGATTGGCCATAGTACTTAATTTAAATGGCTTTACTGCTGTATTATGTTGCTAAACAAGCTTAATGTTTGCAAATGTAAATGCTTAAGTTGTGTATTTAGCTTTCATTTAGTTCATTTTGTAAGCAGTCAAGGAAAGAGCTCAGTCTTTGTTGAAAGTGGTCTAGATCTGAGACTTTATAAATGTTTAAACATTATTTGCATGTGCATGACATTATTTTGAGTGCTTGGATATTTTATTTTAGCGACAAAACGATGTTCTGAGAATATGATCGATGACTTGATATCTGATAATTGCTTATCTTTTTTTAATCCGATGCATTTTTCCAGTGGGGCTTCCTAGCTTGAAGGAGTTATTGGGACATTTTTCTTTACAAAGATTTGCTGGTCAATTTTGAACCCAAAAAACATTTACGGACTGTTTGGTGCGGGCAGTATTCTCATAATGTGTGACCTTGAGTTTAAGCTTGTTCTCTTTCCTTCGTCATTTTTGACTCTAGATGAGTTTGCTCAAGGAACAGCATTTTTGCCGCTACATAGTCGATAAAGCTATATCTATATAGAATGCATAGTGGGCGCACATTACCATGCTAGTCTTAAGGTCCACACCGCTAAAAGCAATGCCATGATGGTAGCTGGCAAGACAACTTCCTGCATAAGTTTATGTTTGTTGTATTCTGAAACAGATGTAAATACAGACTATTTCTTAAAATGAAGGCCACTCCTTATGTCGGTTGATGCAACCCTGAAGTTTTATTTTTCTCGCTTTGCAATGTGTTTACACGTTTTTAGTGCTTGCATATTTACTGGATACTTAACAGCTGATGTGCACTCTGTGTGCCCTTTCCACGTCAGCCCTTAGTCCTTGCGAGGAGGAAGCTGGGACCTTCTGACTTGCTGAAGATCTCAAGGCTCTTCTAGGATGCATGCCAGCTTTTAAGTTACTTTCAGCTCAGAATTGCTTGTTTGACTTCCTATGCCAGTCATGGTCAGGAAGCAGGGGGGAGAATAAAAATCTACATTTTAAATCATGATTGAGATAGTGATGTAGATGAGAAATCAGACTGCGTTTACTATGATAATTTAAATCAAATCTTTTCCACAAAAACAATCCCAAAAGTCTTTTTTTTTATTTACCTTTCTTTTATCATTTTATGTGGCTTTGTTTTGTATTTAAATCAACGAATCATCAAGCTAGAAATCTTTATATGGGGCTGAACACGAGCACAAAACAATTGTCTTCTGAAAAAATTGAAACAATAACCCATTCGCTACCGCGCGCGCTTCACGCGCTGCCGGGCTATTCGTATTGCACATATTTCCCCTAAGACGGAACCACATCAGGCGTGACTGTTTTGCTTCTATAATGAGCTTTTACAGTAAAACTCGGTGCAGAAAACAAGGAAACATGTTTATTTACATGCTTAAGTGGTTCGTTCAAGTCCTTAAATCAATAGGCCCTCACAGATTCTTCCTCGTATGAAAGGTTTAGAAGCACTGCAGCCTCGGTCGCTTAGGCGTCACACAACCAGTGCGCTCTTGTCGTTATTCATACTCAAAACTGGTGTCGGAATCGCTCCCGTCGTCGACAGAAGGCTCCGAAAACTCGCTATCTCCACCAGACGTCCCGCCGTCATCGCTGTAGAAGAGGATATATATGATTTCATTGTCAGAAAAACCACACTGGACGCTGCCATCTTCTCTAAGCAGGCAGCGATCGAGCGGGAAAGACTACACACAAAAGAACAAGCTCAAACAAACACAGCGGGCAGAACGACCCTCGCCATCTGTTGGCAATGTATCTAACTGCACTACCCCAAGTCTACATAGCATGCCATCTATGAATGACTCTTTAAAACAGAAATTCATGCAGACCGGCGAATCGCCGGCTTTGGCGATATGGCCCCTGACGGCACACTCGGCGATTCGCCGGCTTTGGTAGCGAATGGGTTAAGCTTTCTTCCTGCCATCCACTTCTTTCGTCAGTTACATCCTACTGAAAGTAAATAAGAATGCAAAATAAAGAGACTAGCACTCTAAAAGTAATGTTTTATTCAAAGAAACTCATAACGCGAAAAAAAGCAAATAAAGCTTTTTACTAACTAAAAAATATTAACATTTTTATGTTCTACTATTGCAGGGTTTACTCGATAAAAAGCTGTTAATTAAACTGTACTTTACAGTAATTCCTTCTTTGCCATTGTTTTCAGTGATCAAATGGAGTGATCAACCTATCTGTCATGTTTAAAAATACATCTAGGGATTGAGAAGCACTTTTTTGTAGCTACATTGATTTAAATCAAGTTAATCAGATTTAAATTTTTTTTTTTTTAAATCATGATTTTTTTTACCTTGTTAGGAATGCAAGGTACACCAAACAGTAAACAGTCCTGGGTTTATTCGCAGAGTCTGTACAGTAGATGTGTTTGTCCTTCTACATTAAGCAAGTTTGTTGAGACATCTGGGGTACCTCTTAGGGTGGCATATTTTCTTGGGTCACCTTAGTTTTTGTAAGACTGGACAAAGTACAAAACTTTTTGCGTACATATAAATGCTTTTGGCTGTAACAGGCTGCTGCTACTAAAACTCCTTATGGAAATGCTTGGTTTTAGAGCTGAAACATTGTCAGGAACAGGCTTCGCAGGATGTTTAAGTATTGAGTTAGATAAACATCCCAAAAGCCATTCATGTTTCTTTATACAAGTGGCATGTGCACGTGCATGCTTGACTTGCCACTTGAACGCATCGTGGATCTGTCGTCTGCTGTAGATGTATTTATTCACCGTCAACAGCCCGCACGCAAATTAACTGCTTTTCCGAGCCTTGCGTGAAAAGCTTGCATGTGAAAGGCTCGTGTAATTCAGAAAAACATTGCACCAGAGAACCTTTGCTGTCTGTTTGCAACCCTGTTTTGGCTGCTGTTGCATGTTTTCTCGTTTTAAATTGCGTTGTTGGCATCGAGGGTGCATCCATGACTATTAAGGACAAAGTTGCATGTTGTTGGCACTTTTAAATTTGTTGCTCTTCCATACAGTTTTCTTAGCATGGAGCAGATTAGAGGTTTTGGCGCCTCTGGTCAGGGGTGTGTTCTGGGTTGTCATGTGCAGTATGGGGTGACATAATGCGCAACGGAAACTAGTCGGCCATAATTAATCTGAGACTTGTGCTTCTTTTTTTTTTCATGCAATGATTTAACTAAATGAAGGTCAAGAAGTGAATTCAAAATATGGAGTTAATCATTTTGCATTTATTTTTTGTGTTTTGTTTTTTAAGTGGAGTGCATGGTATTTTTAGGAACCACATGCCAGTGTTAGTTTTTGTGGGAAGTCTTTTTTTTTTTCTTTTTTTTTACTAAAGATTGGTGCCACGTGAGGTTTAAACTTAATGCAACTCATTAGTGCCTTGTTCTGATAATTGGGTACATGCAGTCTTCATTTGGCTCTTGCCTCAGTTGTGTGAAGTCTCATATTTTGACTAAAAGGAGAGCACCTTTCCAAACTTGTAGTCTGGTCCTGACTCCTGCATATGCAGTCTAGACTAAAAGCTCCGCCTTCAGCGCAAGCTTTCTGCCCTTGCTAACACAAGTGTGAACGCTCATGCACGCGCAACCAAAGCACTGCGGAAGCCAGCAAGCTCGCGCTGATTGCGGAGCTTTCTCTCAGCGCAGTATACATGCCCATAGTCCTGGCACTGCCTGTCCTCGTGCAGATGGCACAACAGAACTTTAAAGAGAAAGGAATGGCAGCTAAAATTAAAACACTTAGTACAGGGATAATGTTCAGCAAGGTGGCGCAAATCGCTGCCCAATTCAAATGGGACCATCATCGTGCATGCATCCACTCATCTCTATCGGTCTACTGCCACCAAACTTGCGCCTACGTTGTTTTGGCCGCGCGCTCCACTTCTTCCGGCACCATGTCCCGTTTACAATTTTGCAGGCATCTTCTCCGTACCGTGCTTCGTACACCACATCTGGTCAGTGGAGAATGCAAGACCATGGAACAGGGTGTCTAGCGACCGGGAAAACCGGAAATTGTCAGGGAAATTTCAATTACCGGGAAAAATCGGGGAACTGTCGGAGATATTGTCAAAAAGTGAGCCATGTCAGGGAAAATGAACCGGAAACGTTATAGGGTTCCCTGAGCAAAGGCTCGACGACGACTTGGGGGCAAAATAGGCAATAAATTCTGCTTAGAGCGGAGCGCGGGCTCTGCTCACCCGATGTAGACTGTGCTACCCAATGCAAAGGGAAGAGCCAACAAATCCGGTCCAAGCCTTGGATTGGATCGAATTGAATTAAGGGCACGACACTGGTCTAGATTTAGTTAGAGCTACTAGATTTAGTAACAGATGGGAAAGTCGCAGACCGTAATTTAATCCAAACCTTAAGCCGAAAGTGTGAATCTGGCAAGAAAGTGCTCATTTCTCCGTGGTGGACGAACCCGAATATTTCGGAATATACAAGTTGGATTAAGCCCGTGCAAAATGATCCTCACTGTGCTCAATGCTCAATGCCTTGTGTTGTAATGGTCTTAATACTTAACCGGCTCTACTCTGGTCAGGGAATTTCACCTGAAATTGTCAGGGAAAACCTGGAAAAGTCAGGGAATTTCAGAATCATAATTTGCTAGACACCCTGATGGAATCTGAAGTGCAGTATGACTAGAATATAATGACCAATAGCTTAAAGGGCAACTCCGCTTCATTTTTGGTTTTGAAAAAACAATGCAGTCCTCTTCAGTATCGCCTAGGAAGACCACACGTCAAATATTACGACGCAGTTCTGTCTAAATGTTTCTTAAACGGTGCGGCAAACTTTGCAACTCGCCAAGTTGCCGAAATCGGCTGACTCGAGCGGGCGAATTCAGGCGCAACCAACAGCGCAGTCAAGGCTACGGCATGGGCGGAGCCAACATTGAGCTAAACGCCATCTACATGGCCCCCTTTTGCTTGTTTACACTTCTCCGGGCGAGCGTAGCGCATGACGTCAGCAACGTTGCCTCTCGGCGCTCAGCGGTGTCCACGTGATTGGCGCACGCGCCTGCGCAGCGCGCTTCTTGGGAGCAGACCAACCACCCGCCGTGGTCCCGCCGTTACCGCCGTCTTCCGCGTCACAACCACCGTCGTCGTCTCACCGTTTGTGATGAGTTTCGTCCACACTATGGACACCACGTGCGCAGAGTCGCAGACTTATGCCGCAGTTGTGCAGACGTCGTCGAATGTCGTAGACACCAAAACGTACCGAAGAGTGGGGTGCAGACGACACTCGCGCCTGCCGCACGCCCGCCCGCTCCCATCCCGCCCGTCGTTGGGCCGAGGATCACATGACATCTCGTACCACGTGATGGCCATGTACTTGGCGGCCCGAGGCCAATGTTGCCGGACGAAGCCGAAGTTTCGGTTTCCGCTCGTGTTTGAAATTAGATTTAAAAATATATGTCCCATTTTTCGCGAAGCAAACGACGTAGTGTCTTTTAATTGGGCTTTTTAATTCGAAATCACTCATTATCCCGAAATCTTCGGAATTGAGCGGAGTTGCCCTTTAATCGTCCTGTGTGCTGTTGCTTGCACTTGTGCGAAACATGTTTTAAATTCCCCAGGGCATATTAACGTAAATACGTCAATATCTGTACGCAAATATACAATGCAGTCTTCTAATAAATAAATAAAAACTTTTGACGCTGGTTAAATTGTTCCTGAGAGAAGTATGCATCGTACTAAAAAAAAAAAGGTAATGTAATGATATCTTTTATAGGTATGGTTTCCATTAGAAACTTGCTGAGGGTTATCAAAAAACACTAAATGAACGTATTCTAGAAATGTAGAAGACGCAGCATTTTACTGCGTTCTGAAAAAAAACAAAAAAACATTCAATTTGTTCTTCCCCCCCCCCCCCCCCCCCCCCCTTTCCCCGTGGCCGAGCCGACGTACGCGCGCAACGTACTACGTGCGCCACACTTCCTTTCCTCCTACCGAAAAGGCGAAATGGCAGCTGCGCGCCTCGGCCCCAGAGCGCATGATAAGACGTTGAGGCTATTTTGGCTTACAAAGATGTTAATTCACTTTTCAAATGGCCTTAAGGGTATCTTACAAGATATCCATTGTTTCTATGGCGTTGTTCGATATGCGTCGCCGCCCCTTTTAAATCATAATACAGGGTGTCACGAAAGAAATTTGCAGGGATTTTTTTACCGCAAAAATAAACTAGGCATCGCCGAGCTCTCATTCTCCGCCCAAAGGTAGCGCTAGAGGTCACAACCAGATGCCAAAGTTTCAGAGTTCAATGGGAAAATGGCGGCGACGGAGTTTTCGAATACATGGAGCCCTATGGGCGCCAGAAACCAAAAATGGGCTCCATTTTTCCATTGAACTTTTCAGAAAATCACATATAACTTTTTAATGAATTATCGGATCGGGCTGAAACTTTGGCATCTGGTTGTGACCTCTAGCGCTACCTTTGGGCGGAGGATGAGCGCACGGCGATGCCTAGTTTATTTTTACGGTAAAAAAATCTCTAAATTTTCTTTTGTGAGTCGTGACACCCTGTATATCGGGCGTCTGTGAGGAAACAGAACCCTGTTTTTCGCACCGCAAAAGTAAACAAGTCGTCGCGGAGAGCTCATACTCCGTCAGAACGTAGCCCTAGCCGTTCGTGCAAGATGCCAAAGTTTCAGCACCAACCTTCATCTTATTCGAAAGTTATAAGCGATTTTCTGAACTTTGTATGGGGAAAAAGGGACCCATTTTCGCCTCAGTTGGTCGCCATTTTTCCATTGAAATTTTCAGAAAATCGCTTATAACTTTTGAACAAGATAACGGTTGGTGCTGAAACTTTGGCATCTCGCTCGAACGACTTGGGCTACGTTCTGACAGGGTTTGAGCTCTTCGCGATGTCTAGTTTTTGTTTGCAGTGCGAAAAGCAGGGCTCGGTTTTCTCATGGGCGCCTGGTAAATTTCAAATAAATTGATTTATTTAGGTACCTTTACCATTTGAAGTTCACCAAAAGTTCCTCTCAAGCAACGTACAGTGCGAAAGTTCTTGAAGTTCGTCAGTGTACCATCGCTCGAAAATTGATCGGAAGACGACACCTGCACCAATGAACTTGCCACGGCAAACGACGGCGCCGATGACAGTCGGCGTAGGTTTACGGCGGTTCAGGGACGGTTGTGCTTGTTGCGCTATCTCCCTGTAAGTGATGCGAGCAGACGACGCACTCGGTCGAAAGCAGATGACCTGCTCACTATAGTTATTGAGAGATGGCGCCCCATGCGCCACAAGTCCAGCACAAGTCTTACGGTTCTGCACAAGTCCAACCGTCGCTAACTCTGTCGTCCGCCATTGACCGTGGCAGACTTGTTGACCTCTTTTATTTATTTATTGAAAGGGAGCTACGCCTTGAAATTTTACAAGGTACACACCTTTGGTGAAAATTTGAGATCACTGCATGCAGGCGTCGATTTTTCCGACCGATTTTTGAGCCAGTTTAAGTGCAGTACAGGGATCGAACGAGAAAATAAAACCCGGTTTTTCGGCCTGCATAAACCTAGCATCGCAGAAAGCTATGAACCCGTTCACACACTTGCAACCGAGTACGACCGAGACAGACGAGACCTGTTGAAAACTCTTAAAATTTCTTAGGACGATTAAAGTAGAAGTTTGGGCTAGTTGGTATTTCATGATCAAAGATTAAAACGCCTTGTTTGTCTACCTTTTTGTTCTTGTCCGTGTCCTTGCGCTGCTTTAATCTTTAATCTTAGGACGAGAGTACACACTAGAGTTCCTGTATATGCTACCTACGGCTCCCGTAGGGAGCCTATACAGGAACTCTAGAACACACTGGCACTCGGCGCCATCTATGCGATGACCGTGGAACTGCATTTCACAAGAGCGAAGGTTTTGCAGAATTTCCGAGGTCAAATGTGCATAATACCTATGAGAAAGGCTCGTTTATAACGTTGACAAAAGTTTTTCGAGCCAAGAAAGAAAGGATAATGCGCGGGAGAAATAGAAAATATGCCGGACCGCCAAGTTTACACTGCTAGCCAATAGATCGCGCTAGTGTGTCCTCTCGTACAGGCTCTGCTCTCGTAGTAGGAGATATTAGAAGGTTCCAAGGCACCCGGTTCTAAGAGGTCGCAAGTGTGTGAACGGGCCTAAAGGGGTACCACAACGAAATTTCGGCGCTTATTTTATGGTCTACCGTATATGTGTTCAAAGGAGCAGTATCACGTCGGACACACCAATATCTTCTTAAAAAAGACACGAAAAGGAATTTTAAAACGAATTGATTAGCAAAGAGCACCTGGCGGATGTCGCTAATGCCTCGTTTGTAATGCCCATCTAGGAACCTTGAGAGGTAGTGACGGTTAGGGTGCCTTCATGTCCCCCTTCGCGAACATGAAGGCGCTCTAGCCACGACGAGAGAAGAGGGGAAGGAGGAACCCCCCTCTTTCCGCGAATTCCTTTTGTGCGTCCCAGGCGTCGCTATTGTCTCTCTACAAGATTATAGAAGATTAACCCGTCACTCAAAATTCTTACAAAGGCAGCCGCTTCGTTAACTGGAACGACTAGGCCATCCTCTCGACGTCAGCCTCGCGGTAGCTTTGCTCGTCCCGAGACGACCTACGTCACGATTGCGTCGGATGTCACGTGGTCTAAGCTGGGCCTTCTCCGAGCAATTGCCAGAATGGGCCGTTTATAACAAAAAATAGAGTCACAAGGCTCAAAATACAATCGTGCGATTGTCATTTACTGATATTGTGGATCATATTAAACCTATTTTTGAACACGACGGATATATTTTAAATTTCGTTGAAGTGACTCCGTGAGATAGTGACGCTAGCGGTGGGGATAAAATGCGAAAGCGTGAGCACGTGACGTTACGTGAATCAAAAGATACCAACGAAAAACAAAATTTATGAGTCGACGCCCACCTGTCTAATATTCATGAAACCAAAATTTTAGTTTGGGCGTCCATAGCAATTATGTCAGTAAAAAAAAAAATCGTCTTCCTGGCTTTTTTTTTTTTTTTTTTTTTTTTTTACTAAAAACGTTTTAAGGGCGTTTAGAATATCAAATTTTGGTTTGATAAATTAGGCTTAGGTGAGTGTGGGCTCATAGGGAAATTGTGTTTTCTTTTGTATATTTTGATTCCCGTGCTCAAATTTGCACATTTTAACACCACCGCTAGCGTCCCATTCTCACGGAGTGTCGGCTTTCTGCGATACGTAGAAAGGGCCATTACGGTCACGCTGGTAACGCGAAACAAATTTCTATAATATTCTTTTTTCCTTTTTTAAATGGTAGCCGGACGCAAACAGGAAAAACCTGCTAACTCCGTTGACGCTACTCAGTGTGACGCGGGTGATGTGTTAACATGTACATACACTTCTTGTTACTCGACAAGACTTGCTGCACCACACCCTTAGGAAGTATGTTACATAAACCAGGGCGCCAGTACGGCGTTTCATGACTCTGGTTTCGAGTCTTCTGTGTCCTGAAAATATGCTGTCGAGGTCGTGGCGGGAGCGCTGATGCTGACGGCTTGCTTGCCTCTTGAACGGGTGCCTGCGTATGCGCGAACGAATAACGTCACTTCCGGTGATTTCACTCCTCTGGTACCAACGTTACTTCTTGTCAACGTTACTAGTTGACAGTATACTAGAATACGGGGTTGTATTTGAACCGCCGTGACTCGACAATGGGAGCTCGCAACGCTGCTGGGCCACTGTAGCGCTGCAGTCGACAGGGCAGCGGAAACCGAAGGTCGCTGCAGCCCGCACGTGCCGCCGCACGTGTACATTACAGTGGTTCTCCAATGGGGGTCCGCGAAGGCATCCTATAGGGGTACCCGAAGCTCTGCCTCATCAGTCAAGCCGGACAATAAAAGTTGTCTTTTTCAGATTGGGAAGAAACGTTCCAATATTGGGGGTGAGTTTTCTCCTGTGTATGTCAATGAGAGAAGTGTACTTCGCACTAGCTCTTAGTTATATCCATTTATAAAATCAGTATCATAATTAACTTATGCATTTCCCTTCCCCTCACCATAAACGGGGTCCTCCATCATTTCCGCCGATGCACAAGGGGTCCGTGAAACATCAATGGTTGAGAACCATTCTAGTACAATGTATACGTAGATTACGCCACTGACCGGAGGATGACTGCTATGGTAATTGCTCTGCAGTGTAAATGTGTGTGTGTGTGTGTGTGTGGGGGGGGGGGGGGGGGGAGGTAGGGAGGGAGGGAGGGGGAGGGGTACTGCTTTTCGCGAGTGTTCCACAAAATTTATAGTAACCTTGAAGCATCTGCGCCCACTCCGTTTTGGAGTTAGCGCCACTGACGTGATGTGGCGTCAGAAACATGATTGGTGTGGTACTAGTTACTCGTGAAGTATTTTTTGAAAGCTTGTTAATCTAGCCTGGTTTGATCTTCCGAATCGCCTTGCTTGCGTAGTTTCACTACTGTCCAGAGATTTGGGGAAGGATCATATTTTTCAGTAAACGAGTATACCGAAAAATATGATCCTTCCCCAAATCTCTGCGTCTATACATATGGAACTATTTACTTCATGCAAACGTCTAATAAATTTGGTTACGATTAACATTACTTAAGTAAACAAAACAAAAACCATCGGAAGCTCTGGGACTCTGTGACGCGAAACTTGGTAGAAGGCGCATATTTATGTCGTCCAACTCGTGGGAAAAAAAAAAAAAAAAGGAGATCTTTCAGATTTTTGAAATGTTTGGTACCACAACATTCACCTTATCGACACTGCATGTTTCAGATAGATTTAAAGCACATTGTTCTTGTCATCAACCAGGTAATTTTTTTTATAAAACAACAACAAAACACCCGCATAATGTTTTTAGGTGAGATGAAAAGCTTTTTTTATACTTTGTTTTACTGAGACGCAGATGTACTGAAGCTACATTATGGGTGCCGATTTCGCAGAATAATGACGCAGAAGCGTTGAACTGGATGCTACGAACTCTTAAACATCACGCATACATCGATATCTCAAACGGAGGGCGCGTGCGATCAAGCGAGGACTTTGACGTCACGATCCTCCTGGAGCATTTGAGAAGGAGGGGAAGCAGCCTTACTTTTCTCCTCGCTTCGGCTCACCTGCTCGAGAAGGCGAAGCGAAGCGAAGGGAGAGGGAATAAGAATCGTGACGTCACATGTCTCGTCGGCCTCGCCGGCCGTGTTTAATCGCGCACTTCAAAAATACGGCCAACCTTTTGAGATATCGCTGTCTGAGGGATGGTTTTGGTTTCAGAACTAGGCTGGAGTGATAGGCGGGGTGGGTCGCCTAACGCTCTCGCCTTGTTTTGTGAGCTCCAAATTTCGGTTCAGCATCCCTTTATATATATATATATATATATAATGATTTATAACAACCCAAATTGGGATTTTCTCTCGATAACACATTTTTAAACGAGTCATATCTGTTGCCCGAAGCATCGTAACTTCGAAATATTGATAAGAAAATGCCGGGGGCGTCGGCAGCTCAACGCAGCCTATTTCTGTAGAAACCAGAAGAAAATAAAACCATATTATGATTATCTGATTTCCATGTTCAAACATCGTCCCGTCTCGCTCTAGAAAATATTAGCTTCTTTTCGTTACAGAATAAGCCTTGTGTTGTTCCTATATTGAAGGAACGCGTAACGTTAAGCGGTTTGAAAATCATCCACGAATAATCTTATCTCGTAGTGAGGGGAAAAAAACTTGCATTATCTTCCTTTTTTCGCCAGACTTACCTTTTTTTTTTTTTTCTCCGCGATGCGTTGGAGTTTTTTTGCTCAGCATCGTCTGCAAGATGCACAAACCAGGCATCGCATTCACCGCCAGCTGATCGGCAAACGTCCGCCAAGGCGAGCAAGGAAGCGTCGATGCCCAGACAGTGTAAGCTCGTATAGACCTAAGATAAGCCGGGCTGTGTAGCTTGGCGACAGCCCCCTCAAGACAAATACCGCCCCCTTTCTAGCAGACTACACTGTCGCGGAAATGCGGCGCGAGAAGGCAGACGACGAGTGTCGCCTGATGTTTATCGCGATCGTATGCGCAACCGTCGCGGTCGCTATCGGCGTCCGTAGGATGGTCCTTGCGTTGGCTCGTGCCGCCGTCGCTGGGACAAGCTGTCGTCGTCGGCGCCTTTCGGATAAATACCTCGTGGTCTACAGGGCAGTGGACGGTAAGTGAAGCGTCGCTTGTCATTGTTCTTTTGCCGTAGACAGCTAGCCAAATATTGTTCGTCGCCGTCTTTCCTGCTGCAGCGTAGAGTTCATCATATACGCCGCTTTTGGTAAATGGAAATACTCTTCATGGTTGTAAAACAACATTTATTAAGCAACGAGTGTTTTTTTTTTTTTTTTTGCTTCTGACGGAAGTGTGTGTGTGTGTCTGTGATACCATAAACACGTGATAGGAGCTGCGTGTTTAAGTTTTTTTGAAAACTAAAAAAAAAAAAACAAGAACAAAAAAAAACATTCAGAGTTTACAAATAAAGCTTCTGCTAATGTGTTCCAACAAACTGCAATACTGTGATTGAAAAAAAAAAAAAAAACACACTCAAAAAAAAAAACAAAAAAAACGGGTAGGTTATGTTATTATTTTGCGAAATGATCTAAAACCGACTAAGTGCAGCTAGGAACCGCAGCAACGCGTAATGTAATTTAATACAATCATTTATCGTAGCATCACGTCTGAGGTATGTGTTGGCCAGCTATTGTTTACGGAAATGAAGCTTGGCCTATTCCGTGCCTCACGAGTATAATGGCGGTGAATGTAGAAGCGTAAACTAAATCTGTCACCGCTACTTTTCTCTCTCTCTCTCTCTTTGTTTCTGATGTTACGCGGCGCAAGTTCATATGGCTTTTGAGCACCGAGGCAAGAATCCCAAAAATATCCCTCTCGACGATATCAGGGGATCCGTAGCAAGCGTTATCGTGACGGGCCTTTCTGGTCGACTTGCTGCTGATATATTTTCTTTGATTCGTGAAAGTATGCGACTAGAAACTGAGGTAAAGGAGGGAATGAGAGTGCACGGCTACGATCGGATTCGAAGGATTAATGGGTACACGCAAAGGCTAACCGCCTTCGTCTCTACTCGTTTGAACTGTGAGTACAGACAAAGGCAGCTAGAGCCTTTTGCGTGTACGCAACTAACCGTTGCGCTCCTGTTCTCCTCTCCCTCAGCTTCTTCCCGTAGTCTGTTGTGCGCCCGCCACGTGATACTCATTTCATTAAATTCGTTTGGCTTCGTGATTCACTTGCCGTCGTTTGCTGCTTACACAGCGCCACACGAATAGTTTTTTTTTTTTTTTTTTTTTTTTTTTTTTTTTAAAGGAGGGGGGGGGGGTCGAGAAATTCTTATTAAAACTACTAGTGCGATATATGAGAAAAATGCGGAAAAGCACCAATGTCGTGTTGGAGGTTAACAGTGTCGCGCAGTTTACCTTGAAACCCACACGGCGACGGCGCCGTAGGGTTGTCTTCTCCGCGGTGCACACCCGCTTGCGGCGAAGCCGGCTCTACGTGGCGCTTGCTTTATTATTATGTGCGTCCGTTTCATGCCGGCCAGCTAGCTCCTCTCTGTTACACTGGTGTTGCTAATGAAGATACCTTGAGACCGGTCGACCCCCGTCTCCGTGCGTCAGAAAGCGAACAAACGAAAAAGAAACGGCCTAAGTGGGGGTTGTTAAATATTTAAAAACAATGCGCGCGACCTCTGAGACGCACGCACGCACACCTCATTGTCCGGGTTTTCGAGGAAATTGAACGGATCGTTTTCCCGAAAAAAGCGGAAATTAAAAAAAAAAAAAAAATCGAGGTTGGCAACAACAATGAAACGCGTTTTCTTTTTTTTCTTTTTGTCGTCGTCTGCAAGAAGTCTGTGTGTCGTCTGCGACAGTGCTCGCGGAGGTCGGTATCGTGAGGGTTTTTTTTCCTACTAGAGGAAGATCGAGGTCTGACCGTAGTACGAGGGAAAGAAAAAAAGCGAGACAAACAAAAGAAGGAGGTGGCGATTTTCCACCCGCCGTCTTTCCCTCGTTCGTCGGCGGGGAACGGCGTTCGCACGCTCGTCGTGCAGCAGCAGCAGTGTGTGAAGCGGCCTGAACGGATATTCGCGGCGTCCCACAGGGAGTTTGAGAAAGTTTCGTGGGTGCGAAGGACACGTGTGCACCGTTTGCTGGACGCGGAACCATGGACACCAGGACCGGTATGGCGACTTATATTCCACCTTGAGACCGCACTCTCGTTTTCCTTTTTTTCTTTTTTTGCTTTTTAACGGCAACGCGCGTTTGTTGTGGCTGCATAGGGGTACCTTTGGGTTCAGTAGGTCGCGATTACTATATCTATATCACGTGGTCTGTACTTAAGAAGTGTGGTTGGTATATGTTTTGCGTTTTGCAGGCTCAACCGCGTAGTTTGTTTAAAGTGTGTATATATATATATATATATATATATATATATATATATATATATATATATATAAGCAGTAACGCCTAACCTCTTTTAAAGTACTGAAGTTTTTTCTATTTTTTTTTTAGGAAAAGGGAGGGGGAAAGTTTCATTTTAATTTTAGCGCTTTTTTTTCTCATGTGATTTAGGTTATAGATGTTTAACGCTGTTTCAGGTGTGGCAGTGGGGATTTCTTTTCTCTCTCTTTCTCTTTACGTGACTTGCTTACGGTGCTATATCTTTTTGTCGGCACATCACGTCCGTGTATCCCTCCCGCTGAATATACGCTAATTTTAGCAACAGACAGTCGGTTGTCGCAAATCCCCAAGAGGAAACGCCCTGCGGGCCCCGATATTTCTATATCCAGCTCGAAGCAAGAAGCAGTTAAATAATAATAGTAATAATAGAGCGACGCAAACGGGCGACTCACGCATCAGAAGCGTCTGAAAATCAACTTGAGGAGCCTTATACCGGGTGCCTGGAAGTAATAAGAACCGTGTTTTTTTCCACCGCAAAAATAAACTGCGCGCGTCGTACGCTGGGTTTCTGCCGAAATGTAGCGCTAGCGGTCGAATCAGATGTCAAAAATTTGCAGAACTAACCCTATTATTATATATTATCCGGGATTTCGGGAATTTTTTTTAGGGAATGGAACGCGTTCTCGCGGTAACGTTTACCATTCTTCTTCACGTATTCGCGAGTTCCATTGGTAGTCATTTATTCGTTAAAAATTAAAAAAAAAAGCCTAGAACATTTTTTTTTATACGAAACGTTTTGAAATTTTGCGTTTCAACCGCTAACACTCTCAAACATTCGGTATTTTTTTTTGTGCCGCCGCGGCCGTCTCAAGCCAAGCACGAAAAATCGCAAGAGGGCCTCCAGACTTGGCAATGCTTTCGTTTGAGATATCCTACAATAACGTGAACTCTTTTGTAGCCCCCTGTCTAAGTGGATACAGTTGTACGTTGAGTAATTTGGAGTAACCTTCTTGGGCTTTTTCATTTTTTTTTTTTTCGCTATTGTGTGATTTGGTTGGTGGCGTGATGTCGAGATGACGTGTGTGCCTGCTTTCCGGCTTTTTGTGCGTCGGAATCGGCGGCGTATATAGTTTCTAGGACAGCCGCCTGGAAGTTCGCCAATCGCGCCACTTTCGCTCCGAACAACCGCGGGGAGCGTGCGGAGGGGTAAATTAATTGCTCGTTGTTGTCGGCCCACTTGTAGCATGCTTGTGGGCATCTGGGACTTTCGATGCCAAAGAGATCTGATTCTGCGGACCTTGCCATCAAAGTTTTGTCTTCCATGCGCCTCGTATTTTTATTTCTTATCTTTAGTTAAGTCTCGTAATGTATCATAAGTACTGATTTCTGTTTTCCCCCTCACAATACTAAAAAAAAAAAACGCCGTTTGTTTGTTTGTGCTCATTGATAAGCCTTGCTCAACACAACTGTAGATTTGTCTATGGCATAAATATGGTAAATTTTACGGCGTTATTGATTTTTTTTTATCCTCACCGTTTTTTTTTTTTTTTTTTTACGAGCTGGAAGTTTTTACTGGCAACTCTGGAAAAGTGACGCCATGGAAGAAGAAACGTAGGCAGATTAGCACTGGGAACACATGGAAAGGCACCAAATGAGGGTGTACAAGGGCTGGTCGTCTTTTGAGAGCAGAGAGGCAATTAGTAAGTTGAAATTTGAACGAAGGTTGACCGAAATGGGTGACAAGCGGTGGCCACGGAGGGTATTCAAGTATTTATACATGAAAAGTTTAAACACAAAATAGACGAACCAAACCCGATTGGAAATGTAGAGGTCCCTAATTCGATACCAGGACCAGGCGGATTTTGTTTTTTCGGTCGCGCATCAGTCATCTAGTTGTGTTTGTAGATTTGTATTTGTCCCTTGTCCCCCCTTTTTTCCCTCCCCAGGGATTATCATCATTCTCCGAATGCTTACATGTATATACCTACACACTAGTGATGAGGCTGGCTACCGCCGTTGCAAATGGTATAGCCATTCACAACCATCCATATCCATCCATCGGCAGGCGCAGGTTCACTCTTTGGGCAGGAAAACTTGTTCCCAAGTGATCGCAACAAGTTTGGTGGCGCGGAGAGAATGGTCTGGAAGCTCACTTCAGGACCCCTTGTTCTCTCTCTAGACTGCATGCTCGTGCCTGCCAATGACGTCACGGCGATGGAAAACGCGGCAATTTTGGAATGTTGGTTAAAATTAACGTGGATACTCGTGTACATAGACAACATTTTTGGGGACGAACTGGGTAAATGCATGTATTTTTGTCTCGTTATTATAGAACGCCGTCGACATCACGACGTCACTGTACTGCGTGCCGGGCAGAGGGAATCCCGGGTATTCAGAAAATATAATAAGGTTTGCTATCTACAAATTCGGAGGAATAAACGCTGCCGTTTGGTTTGGTCATTAGGTTACACATAATAAAAAATAAAAGCGAAAAAAAAAAAAAGAAAAAAAAAAAGAACACGTAAAACGACGGCGGACACCACATATATGTTTATATGAGCGCACTGCGGTGTACGTCGTTCTTCTACTTGTCCCTCGTGCTGTTTTTTTTTTTTTTTTTCGTTTTTATTTTGTCACAATGCACAACTAACTCGTCCAAGTACTTATCCTTCCGCGGTTTTGGTTAGTTTGACGTGGAGGTTGAAATGTTCCTTTGAGGTCGTGGCCTTTGGTTCTATGAATGTTGGAAAACTTGTGCAACTAATTTTTTTTTTTCGATGTTTGCGTTTGAGAGTTGTTTTAGAGGAGCACTTTCTACGGCGTCTAAATCGTTGTAAGTCCCAACCGCAACAGGGCATGACTATTGACACCTGTTGTTTACTGTGTGTGTTAGTTTCGAACTGATAGTCTCTCGAAGGTGACATAGACACGAATGATTAAGGGTGGCGATACACCGCAATACACAATAGGTTTTGTTTACTTCTAAAGTCAAAAGCCATAGTCTGAACGGCACCGCCTTGCCACGGAGCATGGTGTGTCGAAGCCTCGAAAGTTTTCTCCCCCCTCTGACAAACGCCGTGAGATGGCGCAGCATGACAGGGGCTCGAGGAACCGTCATCATTCGTGGACACGTTTTCACGGCCGCTCGATCACGCCTGCGCGCGGAGCCCCAGCCCGACAGCGCCCCTGCCGGCAGACGCGCAAAGCCCGAGTGGGGTTTCGATTCCCTTTCAGACACGCCTATTTTCTTGCGCCGTGGTGTAAGCCATATAGACTCCTCTGTAGAATGTAGGAGACTGTGGTCTAAGCTTTAGCGGGATTAATATTATAAACCACTCATCTAGGGGTATAGCAAAAACTGGCGTGGCCTGCCGGCGGAAGTGTGGTACAGAGGAAAGGGGCTTGAATGGACCCCGTTTGAGTTGTATAATTTCATTTCATTTCATTTATTTACTCTCAAGGCCGAAGCATTACAGAGAGGAGTGGTGAAGCAAAACAGAAAAAAACATACAACATGAACATAAACACAGCAGAGGGATTACAAAAAATGGTTGCAAACGGCACTTTTGAAACGGTCGCTGTCGGTGATTGAAGCGATGGAGGCGGGGAGGTGGTTCCAGTCTGTGCAGGTTTTGGGAATGAACGAGTGGAAGTGCAAATTGGTGCGGCTGCTTGGGACGCCAACCTTGAACTGATGGTCGCTGCGGGAAGAAATGTACGATGGTGGCAGAAAGAGAGAGTCACTGAGTAGAGAATTGAAATGATAAACCTTGTGAAAGAGACAAAGACGAGATAGTTTACTACGCAATGAAAGATCGGGTAAGTTAAGATTAGACTTCATGGAAGTGACACTGGCAGTTCGAAAGTAATTTGAGAAGATGAAACGCGCGGAACGGTTTTGAATGGCTTCTATTTGAAGAATAATGGAGTTAATATGAGAGTCCCAGATTGATGATGCATATTCAAGCTTTGACCTCACTAAATATTTATAAAGTATGAGTTTCAAGTTAGTTGGGGCTAAAGAAAAATTACGCCGTAGATAACCGAGTGCGCGATTAGCATTACTAGTAATGTCAGCGAGATGAAGACCTTACATTATCGTTTGCCCAAAATTTATGAAACAAAGGTGGTAGGTATCTGTAATAGCTTTAAACATAGCCTCCATTCCGCTGAATGGGGGTTAGTAAGTGCTTGGATTCCGGTAGAAGAAAAATACGTTTCGGTCGTGTGAGTAGCCAATCACGCATATTGCGCCCGTTGCAACGTTGAACCTCTTCATCGGACCGGAAATATTTACCTTCCATTGCCTTCTTGAGTGGTACAAAAATGTCGTGATCCCATGGGGGGCAAACCATGACGCTAACAATCGTGACTATTTTATTCACCATCACTTGCCGTGTTTTTTATTACGATGTGTTCAACTGCTGCAAAGCACTCTGGTCGCGCCGTTTGACTGACCGCGCTCGGTGGAGGAGGGTCTCTCTCACAACTCACGCCATTCTGAAGCTTCTTGGTCCACTTGTACACTAGCTGGAGTGAGAAACAAGTGCCACCTTAGTGAAACTTCACTCGGCAATGGATTTATGGGTGATTTCATCTATCACAATTTCATCGATCCCTTCTGATAGCATCGCGCCGTTTCGTCGCTTGCTTTGGCTGTACTGCAACGTGCGCATCTTTCCTCATTTCTTTTCTTTTCTTTTTTTTATTTCCTTTTTCTAGTTGATATATAAGTATCTTCAAGGTTTTCGTAAGCTGCATTGGCTATTTTTCTTCGTCGGAAAGTGAAAACGAAAAGGTATAATCCACGGGCCGAGCGGGACATAGACATGCCGCCACCCTTTTTAACTCTCCGAGTGTCTCATCCGCTTTTTACACAGCTGTCGTGATTAGTTATTTATTATAGGCTGGGTCACAATGAACATGAGAAACGACTATTATACCATTAACCTTGCACGTGATAGAAAGGAAGAAGCTATACAGACAACCTGTGATTACAAGGAGGCGATACCATGCATGACGTAAAGTTCATGCGCCGCCGCCTTCGAGAGCGGCAGCCTTTTCCTTTCATTCAGCTTCGCTGGGACGTTCTATACTATCCACGTATCTGGTATCTTATCTTAGGAGGGAGCAACCACTCTTTGTTTGGCAGCAATATTAAACGTGGGAGACCGAGAATTCAGTCTTGAGACTTTGCCTGTGTGCTAACACAACTAAGGAGTGCGGTTTGCCGACCTGTAAGCTGTGTCCAAAAAGAGATGGTTTAACCCCGAAATCGTTGCAAATGAAGGAAGATGAATAAATCAAAGTACCTTTGTGTGAATCTAGAGAACTGCTAAAGAAAACAAATGGGAAGTGGCGCATTTTGCAGTGAGCTCAGAAAGTGCGTTACAAATACTTGCCCCAATAATTCATCCGACATGCTGAGCAGCTTGCTGTAAGCTGAAAAGAAGTCGCATCTCAAGGCTCGTACCATCGTATTGCATTTTGATTTTGTGAAAAACTGGAGCCTCGTTCTTCCGCGAGTGGTACAATGCTTTCATTGGAAGAACCAAGCCGCGTCTCTTCACCCGCGTCGCTATACAACGGAGCGTAAAATCTACAGCATCGGAGTTGTCAGCGACGACATCGTGCACAATACAGCACACGCACTAGCTGTTCGCTCTGCGCACAGTTGGAGAGTGGTTGGAAGAAAACATTCCGATGGTTACAAAACTTGCTTACATCTCCGACGGGAAGGCTAGTCATAAAAATTTTTAAAAAAAATGTTTTAACTGCACAAAATGGCGAAGAGACAAGAGGTGACCAAATAGAACTTTTAAGCTGCGGGACACGGAAAAAGTGTGTGTAATGGCGTGGCGAGAGTCCTCAATCACCAAGCCCCCTTGCACAACCTCAGGTCGTCAGAACTGGAAACCGTTTAAGGTGCTGATGATTATTTCCGTGTAGTGACCCCGAAAGTGCCTGGAATTGTACTCCTCAAATATGAAGCAGTATGCCTCCCTCAACACCTTGACACAGTGAAAAAATAATAGCACTTTTTTTTTTTTTGTATTGTGAAAAACATTCAATCCTGCCAACTGTGGATTGGATGAAGGCTCAAAATAGGGACGGGTCTTTCAGGGTTGCGATAAAAAATAAAGAAAGCGTATTCTCATGGGTATTGTTATCCTCACTTAAAATCACTTTTTATTTGATCGCCATAAACGTTACTGTGAGCTTGTAATACTAAAAAATTCTATGTATTGTTATGGATTTTCCCGGTTTTTCTGTATTCTTTGCTATTTCTTTATATAAAAAGAAAGGCAAGAAGTGTTGAACGAGCCCCGCCAGTATACGTGAAAATGCGGCCGCATGAAAGAAGCAACATTTCGCGATCGGCCCGCTATAGGTTACTGAAAATCATTTACCTCGCCCCTTCATTGCCTGACATAGAGGTTTGTGAAACTTAATTTTTATGTTTGTTAAATAAATAAAGACGCTTCAATAAGTTTATTTAGAGAAAAGCTGCGAATCTTAGGGATTTATAAGGGAACTGGGCATGGGGGTGCGTGAACTTTTTTTCTTTGTTAAATCATAACATACCAGTTATGCCTCATTTTTACTAAATGGTACATAGGTAATAAGGTATACTAATATCGTAAGTACTATGGTCCCGCTATAAGCATATATATAATAATTACGTAAAATATGAATTTGGCAACGGCCCGTGTCTTTTAATATTAAAATGGAGCTAAGTTTTGTCTTCTTTTCAAACACGCACTGCTTAATATGACGAAGCCATATATGTCAAGGAAATTTTATTGCACATAAACGAACACAAAAACCCTTTCGTATAAAAATATATATACTGTACGTTTTTTTTTATTGACGTTGAATATTTTTTTAGCATTTCCTGTTAAGTTTACAGTGTTGTTTCTTCTTTATAAACTATACCTAAATTACCAATATTATACTTTTAAAATGGCTTAAATACAAGCTTTCATTTGATATGTTTCTTCGAAAGCTAGCTCGATTCAGGCTCGGCCTATTGTTAAAGGTTCAAGATTCAAAAATATTTATTTAATAAAATAAAATTAAAGACACACTTCTAGAGTACTTTAAGCCTTTTATACAAAGTCTTAAAGCAGTAAAAAAAAAGTTATAAAAGTTACGAAAAAAAAAAAAAGAATCTAAAATTTTCCACATTCTAGGGTACGTCTTACCATTTTTGCCATTTTCACGAGTGGTACACACTCGTGAAAACTGCAAAAATGGTAAGTCGTACCTTCTGCTAGGATGCCGCCAACTTTTTTCGAACCGAAGTTTCGATGATCGATTCAAGTAGTCCGAAAGGTTCGAAAGATATCGATTTTCGACCTTTCAATATCGAGAAATTCGACGGAGGTCGAATTTTCGAACTTATTATACCAAGAAGTTCGACGCTTTTCGAAATTTCGACCTTATTACGCTGCAAAATTCGATGCTTGTCGAACTTTCGAACTTGATAAACCAAAAATTCGAGCTCGGATTTTCGAACTTTCGACCTTCTTGCACTAAAAAGTTCGAAGCTTTTCGAACTTCCGAACTTCCTACGCTAAAGAAATCGATAATTTTCGAACTTTCGAACTTATTAATCTAAAGAATTCAAAAATTGACGAACTTCCGATTCCCGAAAAGTCAAAAGTTCGACGAACTTCGAACTTTTAGGGTAAAAGTTCTTTTAGGGTAAAACTTTTAGGGTAAAAGTTCGAAGGTCGTCGAACTTCGAAAGACCGGCGGGTGGTTTCATTTGTATTCAAACAGTGAGGTGCATTCGTAATTTTTTTTTCGCAATTTTACATGCGTTGCCGCTTTCCTTGCGAAAGACAATGCCGTTTATTTCAATCATCTGGCATGCTTGGTTTTAAAGAAATGGATTCCCCAAGGAGCGAGGAAGGACGACGGGTTTTTGACAAGTGTCGTTCGTGCCGTATTTGAAGCGCGCTATAGCCGAAGCTATTTATGGCAGAGATGTTAAACTTTTTAAGGATGATCTATGTATAGCCTAGGTAAGTGCCGTCTTAAGATATGATTATTGTTGTTCAAGACGAGTTTCGAAGAAATATCCAAACATGTACCTACGGGCAATTATGCCCTAAACTTTGTCATTTTTTTTCACCTACATTGTCAGAGGTATCGCATTTAAATTAACACCAGAGACAGTACACATCATTACCATATGCAGAATACAAAATAATGTATTTATTGCTTTTTCACATTGAGGAATAAATTAACTCATAGGGAAGATTTCTAAAATTGTTCAAGTTCAGCATGTCATAAAAAAAAAAGTTTTTTTCTGATTTTACGTTCTTGAGACGTGTTTCTTTTGGCTTGTACACATTTTGGTAGGAGAAACTTGTTTCATAGTTCTGGGCCTCTGAATATGCAAGAATATAACACTTCCGGAGGTTTCTTGGTTGTATTTTTTTTCTCCAGCTTTTTATTTTTGCATTTATTGTTATGTTTATTTATTG